>NC_060120.1:401875520-402476145 GCF_021461395.2 Schistocerca americana
AATGCAGTGGTTAAGGTTTAAGGTTACTACGCTCGTGTTACAGAATATCGTTAAATGTTATATGTCATGCAAAATTATACAAAAACAGTAATATTCGCAATGGTAATTTTAGTAATAAATCAGTCATTACAGTAAACTTTCTTCAAAAGTTTATTCCATTTGTAGTTCGTAGATAAAATGTCAAATATTTTGTCAGCGGTCCCTTCTTGCATCAGCAGATACACCGAAAGAAAGACTGCTTCACTATTTGAACCTTCTTACAAACACTCATATGAGCGAGATTTCGGCTAATCGCACTGAAACTGCAGGTGCGATCTCTAGAGCAATACAATATCTGTTGACCGAAAGACGGATCAACATAGTCGATGATTCGGACGGGTCATCGAACCTCACGATATACGACGCCGTCGGCACACGGGGCGAGCTGGTTAGCGTGATCTGCTCTCTCAGCACTCGCCAATGGCCGTTGTAACCTTTAGTTGGCTCGCAAACCACACAGTTTCTTTCCGAGAATGGACGAGCTTAAAATAGCTGATCTCTGCTAGCGACTACCGAAGAAGAGCGGAGAATATCGCGAAGAAGACTCTGGATTCGTGCAAGACTTAGTAGCGAATTTCTGGTAGGGTGACACTACATAATGCTACACAACGATCTTACGTACGTACTAGTAAAAGTTATTCATAAACTTGGTAGAATTTTTACCCCATTTTCAGTTTTAAATTGAATATACATCGAAGAAGCAAAGCGAGTGGTACAGCACGCGTATTCATATAGAGAGATATATAAGCAGGAAGAATACGGAGCTGCGGTTGGCAACACCTATATAAGACAACAAGCGTCGGAAGCAGTAGTTACATCGATTACTGCTGCTACAATGGCAGGTTATGAAGATTTAAGGGAGTTTTGATCGTGGTGTTATAATCGGCGCACGAACTATGGGACACAGCATCTCCGAGGTAGCAATGAAGTGGGGATTTTCCCGTACACCCATTTTGCGAATGTACCGTGAATATCTGTAATCCGGTAAAACACCAAATCACCGACATCGCTGCGGCCGGAAAAAGATACTGCAAGAACGGGACCAACGCCGACTGAAGAGAATCGCTCAACGTGACAGCAGTGCAACACTTTCTCAAATTGTTGCAGATTTGAATGCTGGGCCATCAACAAGTGTCACCGTGCAAAATATTCAACGAAACATCATCGATATGGGTTTTCGGAGCCGAAGGCTCACTGGTGTACCTTTGATGACTGCACGAAACAAAGCCTTACGAATTGCCTGTGTCCATCTACACCGACATTTGACTGTTGATGACTGGAAACATGTTGCCTTGACCGACGAGTCTCGTTTCAAAGCCGGCCAGTGTGACCGAGTGGTTCTAGGCGCTTCAGGCCGGAACCGCGTGACCGCTACGGTCGCAGGTTCGATTCCTGCCTCGGGCATGGATGTGTATGTTGTCCTTAGGTTAGTTCGGTTTAATTAGTTCTGAGTTCTAGGGGACTTATGACCTCAGCAGTTGAGTCCCATAGTGCTCAGAGCCATTTGAACCTTTTTGTAAAATCAGCGGAACAGGTTGTTCACTTACGGATCTGTACACTTCTCACGGCATTTGTGGTGTGAACTGCATTCCTGCTGGAACATGCCGTTCGGTACCTTGATCATGAATGGTAATACAACAGGGTTTACCATTCCGAACGGCAAACGACTCATGGCAAGTTGAGTCTCAACCCACCATCTAGCAACTTGTTCCTGATGGTTCGTTTTGAAACTGTAACTGCAATATCTGCCCGGAAATCAGCTGTTGTGATCCATCTTTCGTCAGAACCGGTCAAACAAGCTTAGGTACGATCTTTCCATGGTGTATACCGTCTGAAAGAACCTGTTCGTGACACATTGTGGTCCTGAATCCATTATGACACCAGTCCTCGTGCAGTGATTACACTATAACCAACTGACTGCACGATCTGTCTGTCGTGCTTATGATTTGCCGTTTCTCGAAAGGATGCCGATAAGCTGCCTGCGCACTCCCTCTGGGCAATTTGCGTTGTGATCTCTTCTTGAATATATCCAGTAATGTGAGGCACCCCATAACCATTTGTATTCATACCATTCTTCATAAGTATGAAAATTTATTCTGCGTTGAGATATATGTAGGTTTCGTTCTAAACAAAAGCCCGGCCCCATCAGCCTATTCTTAGAACCACAGCTCCTGTGAATATACCATTATATTGTGCTCATTTGTTGACCAGGGTTGCAGCACCTGCAACGACTCACCCCACTATTCTGTGAAAAGCAAGGCTAAGTCACATCCTACTAAACCAGAACTCAGTCTGCCAGTCCAAAAAATGGTTCAAATGGCTCTGAGCACTATGGGACTCAACTGCTGAGGTCATTAGACCCCTAGAACTTAGAACTAGTTAAACCTAACTAACCTAAGGACATCACAAACATCCATGCCCGAGGCAGGATTCGAACCTGCAACCGTAGCGGCCTTGCGGTTCCAGACTGCAGCGCCTTTAACCGCACGGCCACATCGGCCGGCGCAGTCTGCCAGTACGTTCCGTTGATACCATCATTCACCTCTAAATCCCCTACTCCCAGCTCCCACTGCTGAAAGCATTATAAAATTCATGACAATCATCCCCCAAAGCGTTCACTCATTCCAACATCCATACACCCTCCACCAAATGTCCCTTGGTGGCTGCTCCACCTTCTGTCTCAACACCCAGGCTACATACTCCACCTTGTCTTTACTCGTCTTGACACTCTTGCCTAAACGTACTATAGCCCTCAACCATACAAACTTCTCTTATAACGCGACAGCGCTACAAGGTCTTGTACCACAACATCCACTACCAAACCCACCAATAACGCATACCCTGACTCAACACTATGTCCGTAACTTCATCCCTAATGAAACGATCCTCCGTCACTAGCACATCATCCGAGCGAACTCATTACCTGTGCAATGTACATTTCACCTAATCATCCCCTATGACTTCCTCACCCGCATACGCCATACCTTTTGCACCTACATTATTGCCGCTTACCTCGACATCTGCAGCACATCCCACACAGAACTCCAGTAGTCACGTCTGTTTACTGGCTCCTTCCAAAGCGAAATTGTTCTTATCGCACCTATCACACCTGTCCTGAGAGCAGCACCACCCAGATGTCGTCCGAGTATCTGCTAGCGTACTTGGACACCTCACTGCAGAATTCCTCAGTGTGATTGGAAGTGATCATCTACCTGTATTCTTTGCCATCCTCTTACACTCATCCTCATCCCCATGCACCAAATCCCAATCTTCGTCTGAGTGTCATCCAAGGCTGCACCTGTGACATAAGAAATACCTGATAGGAATTGAAAGCAAATTCATATTGGAAGTTAACCACTGACTTTCCAACAACATGACGATATTCCTTAGCCCCATGGTTCATGCAGCTGACCATGACACACGCTATATCCTCCGATATTCCTATCAAGGCCATACATCCTCACCATCTAACCCTCATCCCACAAGCCCTACTCATTCTCTGAGAATCCTGTCACATGTACGTGTATACTCATGACAGGATACACTCACACACCACTGGCAAATACAGAGACACATCAGGAATTTATTAAATGCAACAGGACTGGCGCCAGATCTGCACCAGCTCAGCGCTGCACTTCCCATTAATTCCGCCAAGTACTGGAAAGCATTCCATCGACTCATTCCCAATAATCCTATACCTCACAACAGGCTCCTTCGCAAAAATCGTCCCTTACCTGTAAACCTGAGTAAAGCTGACGACTTCACCTCCTATCTCTCTGGCATATTCACCGTCCCTTATGACACTCATTTCGATTACTCAGTCTTTCAGACCATCCAAAAACATACAAACATTGCTGTTCCATCCCTGGCTCCCAGCTTTTAGTACTTGTACGGCATACCACACGCAGAAATAAATACACCAAATCACAGCGCATGACATCAAATGAGAACTCTACAACAAACGACACGCTTTCCCAGTACAACTGCATCACTTACAGGCACTTTAAACAGTGCGCCCTCTCCTTCCAAGTCCCTTTTAAACCCTTTACACCGCTTTCCTCTCTACCTGTTACTATCCTCAATAATGGAAAAACTCCAAAATCATATTTTCCCTCAAACCGCACACACGTACTGATACCATGTCCTACTGCCTCGTGTGTATCACCTTAGTGATTAGCAAGGTCTTCACATCCATCATCTCCTGATACATCCATCAGCACCTGAAACAACACAACTTCCTCCCCATTAACCAGTATGGCTTGGTTCAAATGGCTCGGAGCACTATGGGACTTAACATCTTAGGTCATCAGTCCCCTAGAACTTAGAACTACTTAAACCTAACTAACCTAAGGACATCACACACATCCATGCCTGAGGCAGGATTCGAACCTGCGACCGTAGCAGTCCCGCGGTTCCAGACAGCAGCGTATGGCTTCCATCGCAATTTGTCCTCCGATGACAAATTCCTGCACCTCACCCATCTCCTATCCCACAAAGTGAAACTTCCGTAAATCTGTTACTGGTGTCTCACTCGACCTACAGAAATCCTACAAATATGTATGGAATTCTGGTCTCCATTTTAAACTCCAGATATTCACACTTTCTATTAACTACATAAAATGTATTCGAAACGGCGAAGGTGAACCACATGAGTGGTCACCTTAAACTCTTTGGCTACCCATGCATGACTCATGGCCAGATTCAAACTTCCAGATGTCGTTCCTGCGTCATAGCCTGTAATCATACACACATAATGTAATTCGTAGCCGAGAGCTATGCATGCATACCCAAAGTCATTAAGTCGATATCTCGCGCAAAGCGTGAAATCTGGGTTTGTTCGAGTGCTGATCTGGCCCAAACTTCCATTGTCGTCTTTCCTTTATACAGCTGCCGGTTGTTCATATTGGCAACTGCAGCTACATTTTACGTATTTCATAAAGGCTGCAGTGGCCGCAGTGTCTATTTCTTCAGACGTACATGCATGCCTGAAGGAAGATTGCGTCTTTCTTCGTAACAACCAAGGCACTGCCATATTTTATGCCATTGTGTCCACATTATCGCATCCTTCCTATTTAATCGCCCATCCTTTTATCACTGTCCGGTACCTTCCATCCCAATGCAGAGTTCCCCAAAGGCTCTGTCGTCTCTCATTGTCTTCCCTACAATGCTGATGCACCCAAACCATCCCAGCTAGTCCACCACCAGTATGCTGATGACAGCACATTCCTCACGTTCTACCCTACACTCCAGAAATCCCAATGATGTCTGAAAATCCACCTCAGTTGACTTCCTGGTGTAACCCCTCCAAAACGACGCAATAATTATATGACGAACCACCCACACTTTCTGTCCCATGACATCTGCCTTATCATTTATGACCTTCCTTCCACTTAAGTAACAAAGTAAAATATCTTGGACTAACCGTCGACTGCAAATTGTCGTGGAAACCTCCCATACTACCCATCCAACAGAAAGCCTCCAATAAACTAAAACTATTAACAGGCCGAACTTGAGGACTCCATACCATCACTGTTCCACACACCTACAAAACCTTGATTGAATCCATCCTCTGCTATGCAAATCTTGCAGGGATCTCCACGCCACCAAAGCACTTTAGGTCACTTCAAATCCTCACATGTCACGCATTTTGTCTCACTTTCCATATCCATTTACCTTCTTTACATGGATCATCTACCATCTCATTACACTCCCACTCCTCCTCACCCACACCAAACACCGCTACATTTCCTACACTATCAACAAACAAGATTCGAGTGACCCCATTGTCTGCCCTTTGATCACCAAATCTGGTATGCGACCACGCCACTACACACTTGTCCCACCATCCACACACCTACTGATAATATATCTTCTATCCCACGGTAACTTCGATCTACTCCCTCTCCCAGAGAAATCCAAAAATAATTTCTCCATCATCCTGCTAGCCATAGCTTCTCCTCCCACCCATTTCCATTCCATGCCAAGCCACCCCCCCCCCCCCTTTATCACAATTCTCTTCACATCACTCTCGCCTCCCCTCTTCTGATACCAAGGCCACGCACCCACCACACTCATCTCTCCTCTCTATCTTTCCCAATACTCATCTTATCACCTACCCTATCCACCCACTTACTTGACTGCAGATACCATCCAGCAGCTTATAAATTTACACCCACCATCATCCAAACATTATCTCCCTGTAGCTTCTTCACCCAGCGCAGCTCCTTCAGTTCTTTGGTGAAGTTCTTCACCCAGTGCAGGTTCTTCATCTCTTTAGAGAAAGTGCAATGCTTCATTTTAACGAATGTTGCCCTTTCAGATTCATTTCACGATTTTTGTCTTTTTCTTTTTACCTGTCACACATTTTATTTTCCTTTTCTCTGTATACTTGTAATCACCGCTACTCTGTACATTAAAATCTTTTTAAATTTTTCCACTTATGAATATGTTTTTTTATTTATTCACTAATTTTTGTAACTGCTCTAGGCCGAATAGCGGGATATCGTACCGCTGGTCCTCACCCCTCGCTTATTGTGGTGAGGGGGATGAAGTAACAATAAGAAAAGAAAAAAAGTACAGCATGTTAACTGTGTGGATCCATTTTGTTTTGTCAGGTGATTGTTTACTGATTTTCAGCACAATAACAAACATGTCTTTATATCTGTTTTAGCCACTGTTGCCAACATATTATTTAATAACATCTGAAAAATAGAATCACCTGGCTAACTAATTCAAAACTCTCCAGAACTATCCACACAACTGTGTGTC
Organism: Schistocerca americana; assembly: GCF_021461395.2. NCBI lineage: Eukaryota > Metazoa > Arthropoda > Insecta > Orthoptera > Acrididae > Schistocerca > Schistocerca americana. Next base: position 401,882,328 of record NC_060120.1, read on the forward strand.
TTCAGCTGAGGGTATGCTTGTGACGTCATTCCCATGCTCTACGTCAATATTACGACTTATCTTGTGAATAAAAGTAAATATTATGCAGTTTTAATTTATGTTTACAGTTAGTTTTGTGGATGATTTGGTAAAATGGAAATGAGCGTACGGCATTGTGGGCCCGGAATCCCGCATTGGGGAAGTTCGGCCGCCGAGTGCAAGCACCAATTGCATTCGACGCCACATTGGGCGACTTGGGCGTCGGAGATGGGAATGAAATGATGATGAGGACAACAGAAAACCCAGTCCCTGAGTGGAGAAAATCTTCTGCTCCAGCCCGAAATTGAACCCGGGCCCATTGGTGTAGCAATCCGCCGCCCTGACCTCTCAGCTAACGGGAATGACTTTCTGTATCTGTCTGAGATTCGGAGTCTCTTTTTTTTTGCATGCAGATCCTTGTTTATAGTATAGTGATTGAAGAGGGGCGAATGGTGCTGCAAAGGCTAAAAACATACAAAAACGAATCTCTTCCAAAATGTAAAACGAAATTTCAAACAAAATGTTCTTGTGATCAGAGTATTATGAAATACAAACAGGACATTGGCGAGGCAATTTCCGAGAGTTACCGATATATATCTGCCAGTCTTTCCGTTAATTAATGGCAAAATAGCTACCAGAATCGAGTAGATTTGATTTTGTACTGCGTCTGTAATATTTTAATTGCTTCAATAGTTTTTCTAGAAGAGTGTCAAAATTGATATTAGCAATGCTTCCAGATCAGGCTTAGAGCATTATTTCCAGGAATCTATTCCTCAAAAATCCCCTAATGTGACGGCAAGTAAAAAATCGGTCTTACTTACAATACATGTTAGTAAAGTTAGGGATATGGCAGACCCAAATGTGGAAACTTGAAGCACTCGAAGAAAGATGATTAAATAAATACAAGTTGAAAAGATCGATATGTGAAACGGTCGATGTGATAAGGTACAGATAATTTCAAAAGCAATTTTATGGAGTAGACAAAGTTTCTGCAATGTATAATCTGAAACATCTTTTACTACGTGGAATTTGTGGGTATAGATTATAAAATATTTTATATCTGAAGCGATTGATCTGGGATAGACAGAGTAGTCACGATGTCGGATTTATGTACACAGCGGCGAATTTAGTAGAGTACCAGTTTCGTAGCTATTGGTCAGAGAGTTCATTGTGTAACAGTCTTTGTCAGTGTATTACCACTGATAGTAAACAATCTTTGTTTTTTACTCATCAGTCTCCTGACTGCTTTGATGTCAATCTCCACGAATTCTCTTGTGTCAGCCTCTTCATTTCAGGGTAACTCTCGAACCCTACGTCCCCAATTATATGTTCGATATTTTCCAATCTCTTTCATTCACTACAATTTTTACCACATACATATCTGGTATCGCTGAAATTGATTTTCGTACATATCCTGTCATCCTGTTACTTCTTCTTGGCAGTGGTTCCCGGATGTTCTTTTCTTTGACGATTCTGCGAAGAACATAAGCATTAGCCGTAATTTTCAACTTCGCAAACACTTCTTTTCTCTTCTTTTCCAGTTTTACCATAGTCCGTGATTCACTATCATCCTATGCTGTCGTCCAAACATCCATTCTCAGATGTTTCTTTCTCAAATTAAGGTCTCTCTTTGATACTAGTATGTTTCTGTTTGCCAGGAATGCTCTATTTGTCTGCGTTAATCTGCTTTTTATCTCCTCATTCCTTCATCCGCCATATGACGTTTTACTCACAAGTAGCATACGATTGGAAGTCTAATTTACTGCTCACCTCACATCTGCCAATTGCAAGTACTTTCGTATTTCTTTTTTTTAAATCAGTCCATATTTTGTATTCATTAAATTTTTTGATTCCACACAACAAGCCTTTTCACTTTCACTCAGGGCACTAATGCCGGTAGCGAATTTTACCATTCGTATGCTTTCACCTTACATATTAAACGCAGTCATGTACCATTGCTTTATTTCCATTATTGTTTCTTTGGTGTATCGATCGAACAACAAGGATGGAAGACTGCATCCCTGTCCAACAATATTGTTACTCGGAGTACATAGTTGTTGATCTTCAATTCTTATTCTACTATTATGATACTTATACGTTTCTCAAATTACTCGTCAGTCGTCACCTATTTATCCTAGAATCTCGAATATACTGCACCATTTTAGACTCTCGAATGCTTTTCCTAGGTTGACAAATACTATAGATTCTTGCACCTATTATCAACCGCAGCGTCAAAACTGCCACTCTGGTGACCACCTTGCCGAAATCCAAACTGATCGTTCTTTACGGTTGCTCCATTTTTCTTTTCCAATCTTCTGTACATCGTTCTTGTCATTAACGTGGATGCGTTAGAAGCTGATAGGTCTCGCACTTACCAGTCCTTGCTATCATCACAATTGTTTGGATGATATTTTATCTCATGGATGATGATACGTCGCTAGTCTGATAGATTTTACTCTCCAACATCAACAGTCATATAACGATTTTAGATACTGGAGACGAATGATACCTGCCATTTCTGTTTTATTCTAGCACAAGTTTCGTAAAGTTCTCTTGAATTCCATCTAATTCTCCTATGTGTCCTATGTCGACTTCCATTCATTTTATCACTATCAGAGAAGTCCTCCCCCTCGTACCCTTAGAACTACTGTTCCCACCTAGCCGCGTTCTGCTCTGACTTCAAGAGTGGCATTTATACTGTCCTTCACCTAATGACTTACCTTTTGTTTCAGTGAAGGTTTCTTTGACTTTTCTATATTCTGAATCTCTCCATCCGACAATTTCCTTGTTGATTTATTTTCTCCTGCACCCATTTTCCCTTAGATTCCTTGTACTACCTAGTTTCTATTCCAACGTGACTTATATTTCTGTATGCCCATCTTTCCCTGAACATTTTTGTTGTGTTTCTTCTGTTACCAAACGTGTTTCATAGTCACCTTCCTGACACACACTCTTGTTTCTCCAGCTTCTTTAAGTGGCATTCCTGGAGATTTCGCTTAATCTTCAACTGAACTGCCTGTTTTGGCATTCATTATTAAATATCTGTAGCATTCGATAACTTAGAACGCACTTCATCTTTCCTCAGTAATTCAGCACCTTATTTCTTCCCACATTGATCAATCCAGGCGATTCCCTTACACATCACTGTACTCTTCATGATCACTAAATTGTGATCCGGGTCTATGTCTGCTCCTGCGTAGGCTTTTAAATCCAACATCTGATTTTTGAATCTCTGTCTGAACATGATATAATCCAGCTGGAATCTCCACGTGTCTGTCGTACTTTTCCACATGTATGACTTCCTCTTGCGATTTTTAACAGTGTAATCGCGATTACTACATGATACTTAGTGCACAATTCAATTAATACTTCTCTCATTGCTGCTACCAAGCCCATATTTTCCCATAAATATGCCTTCTACTCCTTTCCCAGTTACAGCATTCCAGTCCCCACTATTATTTACTATCATTTCCTCTCACGTGGTAAATTATACTCTCAATACCCTCATATACCTTTCTTATGTCTCTCTTTTCTGCTTGCGACGTGACATAACTACCGTTATTGGCGTTGGGTTAATATCGATTCTGACGAGAAGTACCCTTTCACTGAACTGTTCACAGTAACTAACTCTGTCCTGCCTTTCTATTTCTTCTAGTCCCACTACTCTGTTTTCTGCTACTGTTGATTTTGCTCTATATTCATCTGACTAGAAAACCTTGTCTTTGAATTTCACTTGACTGGCCCTGATATGAGCATTTGCCCTCCACTTTTCAAATTTTCTAGCTTGCATACCATTTAAAAATTTCTGAAATTCCACCCTCTGACTCATAGGATGTTACCCTTTCCTTGGTTACTGAATCTGTGTCTCATGGCATATTCCACTGGGAGACCGCCCATGAAGATCAGATTTAGGGACCAACCTGAAATCTTTTGCCAATGGAAGAATGACCATTCCACTTTGCGAAATAAATGCCACATATCCTGTCGATAGACATTATGTCTTTCATCCAGAGGTTTCCTTTGCCTTTTATATCTTTATACCCTTGATCATTGCTGATTCTATCGCTTTGTAGGGGCATTTCCCTAAGATCAAGAAGTTGCACTGAAACATGGTTGGCTTCTCTGTCCTCTTTGACAAGGCCTTTGGTAGAACGAGGGTGACACCTGGCAGTGGACGTCTTCGACCGCCATTACCGAAAATTCTCGATGTTAAAATAAAGCTATATACCTGCAGACTGTTTTCCTTTGCTTTTCGAGTTAACATAATCAGTTTGCGGTTCTGTATAATGCTGTTACATAGCTGCTTCTGGAGTTTTCACTGGTGATGCCGTGCCAGCCAGTGCTCCAGCCTTCGTTAGAAATTGGACGGAGCCAGCTGCGGCTGCTATAATCTGATAGCGGGCAGAGGGAGCCGCGTTGCCTCAAAGGCTCGCCTCGGGTTGCCTACCTGCAGGTGGCCGGTCCCCGCTGTGCGATCCCTGCCGGCCTTGGGTCCGCAGCAGCAGCTGCCGGCAACGACGGCCCATAAAGCAGGCCTGCGTCTGCGTACCTCCGCTCCTCCCCCCGCCCCAACCCACCACTGCATGCAGTCTGCTGACGCCGTCAACGGTATCGGTTCGCGGACGACAAGGTCCCGTCTTTACGTCCAGTTATGACGTCCAGTTATGACGGGCAGCGCATCGGTCGTGTTGTGTCTGCAAGACTGGAGCAAAATTGCCTTGTCTTGCTTTGTAAATTGTGCGTGTGCGATGTTGTATGAATTGCATCCTATATCCCCCTAAACTGATAAATATATGAATTTTCATTCTAAGTAATGCCTCTTGCTCACAATCTACTGAAGAGGAAATGTTCTGGTAAGCTAAGAGCGGAACCAATTGGAATCAATTGCAACAACTGAGTTTAGCCTACTTTCGAGAAAAAGAGCCAATAAATTAACAATGAAGTCAGTACGAAACCAAATACAGCAGTGACGTCTGAAGTCATCCCAAATATATTTTGAGAGGAAGCCCATTTAAATGAACAGCGAAGCCAGTTTTGAACCAATTTCACGATTAGTTGAAATGCGATGCGGAAGCTGTGTATTGCAATTATGACGTTTGCTCACACTACTAAAGTGGCTATTGGCATCGACTCTCATCACGTCCTTTGGTGACGGTTTCCAGGAGAAGTAGATGTAAGTCAAACGCGTGAATGAAATATCCAGCAGTTTCCATACATGTTGCGTTCCAGTTCTCAGTGGCCATACGCAACATAAACAAGGAACTGCATAACTAAATCTCTTTTAGTAATGGTGTTAACTACCATTTCTTGTCCACCAGTTATCCTTTATCAAATCCAGAAATTAGAAATTTGTGGTAAGGACTATGGGGCCAAACTGCTGAGGTCATCAAATGCAGAGAGCTACCTAAATTATGGTAACAGATTTCCTCCCTTGCTTTCTATGGAGTCGTGGTTGTTACAATCGCCTCAAACTGTTCTGAAAATGACGCAATCGTTAAGATATTATCACTATTTCTGTTCTATGTATTTGTAGCAATGATTTCCGGTTTCTAATTTTCACGTTTTGAAACTAAACTCGATGCTTACACCCTATCCATTCGATAACAATCCTAACACTACGTTCCCCTGGTTGAAGAAGATAAATACGTTTCTTTTGTGTGACAAGAGAGAGGTAGCAATGTGAAACGGATGGATTAACCAAAGAATAGATAGCGTTATAAAAGTCAAAGCATGTAGTAACAGAAGTTAAACGTGGTAGTGAAGCTAGAAAATCTGAAAAGGGAAAAACCAAGGCTTTGTCTAGGTATAGTGGGGGAAAGTCAAACGAAATGGAAAGAAGACACTTATTTCTGGCCAGATGAATAAAAGTTAATATCAACAGCAGCAGAAAATGATACCACAGTAGTCGGTTTCGTTGTGAATAGGAAGGCAGTTTAAAAAATGGGTTCCTGTAAACGGGTCTGTGAGAAACTTTTCTCGCCAGAACTGGCAGCAAACCAACACTGACAACAATCTAGTACGAACAACATGTGGTGTCCACTCATGGACGTCATGAGGAGCTACGCACTTAAACTGCGCCCTCACAATAACATTTTTCTAATGAAATTCGTCATAAACAACCGTCACAATTTCAGAACAATTTTCAGTGCTAGAGGGAAAATGATCTTTATTGCAATGGATCAGAGAGGAGTTCAGCATGCAGCAACAAAAATTTTAGACTATTTGCCGAATAACATAAAATGTCTGACAGGTAGCCAAGAAAGTTTTAAATCTGGTTTAAGACCATTTCTCCTAGCCAACTCCATCTATTCCATTGAAGAATTCGTAGTGGCACTAAAAATTAAAAAATTAAACCTTTTTTTAGTGTAGTTACATGAAAAATGATAATGTAGTCATTGATTTTATCATTAACAAAGCATAGTACAGTGCATACATATCTTGCAAACTGACATCATTTCGATAAAAGAATGTTCAGATTATCAGTGGAACTTGTAACTAACAAGTAACTAACTAACTGTTCACTCTACACATCAAAGAAGCAATGCGAGAAATAAAATAAAGGTTCTAGAGCAAGATTAAAATTTAATGTGAAGGGATATCCATGGTTTTGCATGGGGAAAAGCAACCTGTGAATGATAGGGGGCATCAAATCGAGAATAATTTTCAAGGTCGGAAGTGCACCCTTATGGATGTACAGAAATCAGCGGCTACTGCTCCGAAGTCCGTGCATTTGAACTAACTTGCTCCAACTAATACCTGTTACGTGACTCACTGTATAATAGTTAAATATAGCGGTTTCAGCCAAACAGTCAAAACCAGGCAAGCCTTAAACTCCTATCCATGACTCATTACGTCAGATGCAAATTTTTCTCTGGGAGTTACTGTGCATTAACTGGCTATTAAAAAGTATCATAATATGCCACTGATTTGTTAAAATAATAGTTCGTACTCTAGAAACAGCAATATAGTCCAATATTCGACATGTGTACCGTAAGAAGTAAAGTAATTAATAATGGAACGTAACTCAATTTCTTTTAAGTTTTCCTAATCAACATAAAGAACCAAGCGTAACCTAGGAGTGTGGCCTAGCAAGTATAGCCTAAGAAGTGCAGCCTTCAAATGTGTTTCGTCCATAATCTATCTAACATCGTTTCTTACTGTATAATTCTGCTTTGGTTTCATGATTACAGTCGGAGAGTAACGATAATATATGTGGATCAGGTATTTAGGAAACGTATGAATTATTTGTAACGAACAATTATATAAAGCTTCTAGAGAAAAGAAGGAAGTCGGGAAGTCTGTGTCTGTAATATTTATTACTTTTTAAATGTGAGAATATCATTGGCCGAAACCTGACTGAAAAAATAACCCAAAAGAAGGGAAATCCAAAGTGCTTAGGAAATTGAGATAAAATAAGTTCTGAATCATTGAATGTGGACGCGAACCCCATGAAAGATGGCTGTTTTTTGAACAAACCCACCTTGCGTGCTATGATCACCTGAACGAAAAAAGCTCTAATTTTAAAAGATTTTTTCTTAGTAAACGTTAGAAGCACGAAAGGTGAAGAGATTCCCAGTCATATTTAGTACTACAAGTGTACACCAGGTTTGTTTCATTGGACTTGGTCTTTTTACCCCGCAGTGTAACGAGAAAGCCAAAAACAATTTTTTTTAACCAAAGAATGATAACTCATTTAAATTTTCATTCTTATGAAATACAAACGATTGTGTAGTTATCGACAGCGGTCAGCGGTATATGTCCCTGTTGTCTGTGCTAAATGGATAGTAAATGAAGTTAATATTATAGAAATAATGAATTAGAAAGTAATGCTTCATACAGAAGCTTTACCGCGTGAGCAATCAATATTTAACAAGCAATAAACTGCTTACCATTTACTATTTTGTGCGGCTGTAAGCGAGGAAAAGTTCTGAAAATGTTTGAAATTACTGCAGAGTTTATAGGAAGCGGCTTCGTGCCCTCATTATCTTATACTGAGTGAGTATAATCCGGATAATGTGCGCTCCGTTTTAAGAATAGCAAGTTCGTCACTCATCTCAGTGTTTATGACCCCGTATTTCCTCAATCATGCGTCATACAATGATACATGTTCACAAATAAATTCGGTGGTATGCGTGGATACAGTCTACAAAATTTGATGCGATTGGAGCAGGAAGTAAAAACGTAATAAACTGAAACGTAATGTCAGATTTTGAAGTATCACTACACGATAAACTGAAATGTAGTGTGCTATGAACTATTTTCCACTCATTATTTTATGGGACATGTCACCGAGACAAATCTGACAAGTTCGAAATTATGTGTAAAGTTGGTAGTTACGTCGCTAGTGCTCTCGTTCACGAATACTGGATGAGCATGGTCCGCGTAATTAGTGCCCCGTGACTTATGCTACCGTAAGACAATACACTTTTCCTAACTTTAATATTTGTTTTATTCTGTTAATTCTGTACCGTACGATCATGTCTCTTAATCAGTAGATTATGTCAGCATTTGAAATTTTTATGTTTGATCAGTAATTGAATGAAGCACTGAAAATTAAATATTTACTGGCCCTGGAAGCCGTTAGTTAAGTAACTTGCAAATCTGATTGGGTGACATCGTGACCGAGTGACCATTCGGCCATTTAGTAACACGGATGCCGGAATACCATAGCACGAAGATAAACCGTTATGACAATAAACACGTTTTGCTTTCAAGTTTATGACTCTAGTAGGAAAAGACATAACCACTCACTGATGGAAAAATAAACAGGAAGAGAAAAATATACTGTGTTCTTTTAGAATTAAGTACGTAAGGGCTTCACTGAGTTCAGACAACGTCCGTTGTCCCCAGGTTTGCAGGAATAACAAGAGCGGCTCTGCAGTATTCAGCTGATGGACGTGTTGGAGCAATTGTGGCGGCAAGTGGCTCTGATATTGAGTACGGCCCAACATAATAACGCCCAACCTTTGATCAACTGCCGTTTGACACGCACTGCAGTCGGTGTTGTGCCACACGCAGGGAGAGTGTTATTTGGGGAGGAAATATGACCATTATTATTCATCGAGCCAATGCTTCACTACATCAGAACAGCGTCTGGCACAGGGAACTGCGATAAATTCCAACGGTCCGAGATAAGTAAAAACTACATCATCTTCTATTTATAACACCATTAGAAGATTACTTAGTAACCTGAGTGTTTCTTTGCAATTTTCTTAAGAAATCATGCACTTCCGCTCCCTTAAATAAAAAAGTACGTTCTTCAAACTGCACTTGCGAGAACTATGTAGTTTCTCATCGTTAACTGTATCAGAATGTTTTGCGCGGCATCCCATAGGCACGCAGTTTCTCGTGGAAGCACAGGTCACGTGTTATTCAAAGAAAAATAAGACCGTAAGAGGTCGTAATACTTTTACACTTCCCACCAAATGTGACGTCTTGCAGGAATACCGTGGCGCTACGATAAACCAGTACCATATACAGCTCAGTGTAAATAAATAGCACTATACCCGTACAAACATGGTAGTTCATGTCATTAACTACGTCAAACCACGTCCGAAAATTTTAGTACTGTGACTTCTTTCAATAGGTTTCATTTCGGGGTGGTTAGCAACGCATCCAAGTACAGTGGTAGTTACTATTGTTAAAAATAATACCTATATATCTACAAACACAATCATTAAAACATTACACATTTCACATGCGATTCAAAGAAAAACAAAGAGTGTAACAAGTCGTATTACTTTCTCGCTGCTCACCAAATATAATGCCATCAGGAATACCATGACACCACAATAAACCAGTATGATATACAACACACTATAAGTCAATGACATGCTATTCTTGCAAAAATGTTAATTTATTTCATAAAGTGCTTAAAACTACGTCCGGAAATTTTGTTATCTGTCTTGTTTGAATGGGTTTTATTTTGGCGTCGTCAATAAAGTTTCACAATATAGTGGTAATCACTACTGTTAAAACTAAAAAAAAAAAAAAAAAAAACCAGATGTCTACAAGCCCGATCATTAAAATATCACCCCTTGGAGTGGCCGTGCGGTTTGAGGCTCCATGTCACGGATTGCGCGGCCCCTCCCACCGGAAGCTCGAGTCCTCCCTCGGACATGGGTGTCTGTGTTGTTCTTAGCATAAGTTAGTTGTAAGACTAGGGACAAATGACCACAGCAGTTTGGTCCCTTAGGAATTCACACCCATTAAATTATTGCACATACATTAACTGGTATCTCTGGTCGTACAGTTTTGATAAATTTAAGCAATTGATAGAATAGTTTGTGGCTGGATAACTGTGCAAATTCTAGGCTGAAGCATCACTTCTATGACTGAGAATTCCAATGAAATAGGGCAGGAACTCTGATGAAACAAAACTATTCCATTTGTTTTCTGTCGTCGCGATTTCGCCTAAACTTGAGGGTAAGTCCCTCGGTAGGCCAAAGGCTTCGAATTCTGTCAACATATAAGACACAGAATGTTAAAACATGATGCACAGTGTGTGTTAGACCACAAACTCTGATCTCCGACGGATCTTTCTGCCGCAAGAGGTAATCATATATCACAGGTCGGTACCCGATACGAAGACGAAAGACTATATTGTTCTACTTTGGATGCTGGAATAATAAATTGTTCTCTCTAGACTGGAAAAACATCATCTCAAAAAGTGCAAAACAAAGGATATAGAACTCCGCCAAAGCCGCTCCCAAGCACGGTTGAAAAAGGAGGAGGGGGAGGAGTAACACCTCGTCAAAAGACCTTGGTTCACCTGGGTGATAGTACCTTGCGAGGGCCCCTTGCCAGGGATACGGTGAAGACCTCAATGGCAGTGAAGGCAGAGGCGAAGATCATCGGTACAGTGGAACTGGCGGAAGAGGCAGCCCAAATCCACTAGCGTCTGTTCTGGAATCTAGCTTTTAGTGGTCATCGTCTGTTCACTAGTTGGTGCAGCTGCTCCATGCTCTTCTTGATCTCAACAATCAAGTCGTAAATATGTGACCTTCATAGAAGATCACCACAAATCAAGTTTCAACTTGAATAAGCATAATGGAAGAAAACGAAAGAAATCCACTACCCAGGCATCCTTATCATCGGGTTCTGGGGGACCAGGAACATCAAGCGCAGAAGAGTCTGAGCTTCTCAAAATCTCTAAGACCAAAACAGAAAAACTTCATAGGAACTCTCAACACAAACACACTCTCCAAAGTAGGTAAACTCAAACATCTGGAAAAATTCCACATAAAAATCCTTGCGATTCAAGAAACAAGTTTTACTGACGAAAATCATTTTGATTCAGGAAACTCCAGAGTCTACAAAGGAAAACCTGCAGTCCAGATAAACAAGGGACCCAAACAATTTGGCTCAGATTTTTTTGTGCACAAACCAATTATAGACTCCGTAATAAACTTTGAGTCAACATCAGAAATTATCTCGACAATCTCAGTAAAATATGGAAACAAGGCATACACACTGATAAATGCACATGCCCCCACAAATGACTACAGTAGAAAAGATCCACAGGCAATAGATGACTTCTGGAAACTGCTGGAGGAAACCTCAAATAAAATCCCTACACATCACGTCAATATTATGTTAGGAGATTTCAATGGACAACTCAACTCGGCAAAGAGAAAAAATTCAGGAAAACAACGTGAATTCATACAGCTCACAAGAGAACAAATAAAAACGGCGAGAGACTGATAAACTTCTGCGAAAAGTTTGACCTTAAAATCATCTCTACACAATTCCTTAAACCTGTAAACAAACTTACAACATGTAAATCAACAAATTCAACTTTAAGTGAATTTCAGATAGACCATGTTGCCATATCCAGTAAGAATACCAAGGAAATACTCAACGTACGAAGAAGAAAGGCATTTTTGAGTCAGACCACCATCTACTGCAAATAAATATTAGATTTCAACCTAATAGAAAGAAACCACCAATGAAGAAAACAGTTAAAAATGATCCAGAATCCCTTAAACTTAACAAGAGGGAAATTCTCCAGGAAATTGGGCAATCAAACACAACGAACTGGGATGAACTTGCAGAAGTACTGAAAAACACTATGAAATTTGGCAAACCCCCAAGAAAGAGAAAACATAGGTGGTGGAACAGTGCATGTGATCAAGCAATAGAAGAAAGAACACAAGCTTGGAAAACTTTCAGTAGCAACAAAACTACAGAAAAATGGCAGGAATTTTTGAGAATACAGAAGAATTTATCCAAGGCAATACGAAGACGAAAACGTAAATATGATAAAAGTTGGCTTAAAGAAATTAAACAAGAATTTATCAAGAACAACACCTGCAATTTTTACAAAATTTTCGAAGAAAACCTAACAAGGTATCAACCAACTAATCTGTGCTCTCGCCAGTCCGATGGATCACTGGAAACCAACCCTAAAAAGAACTGTCAAATTTGAGCTAAATATTTTCACTCACTTCTCAACTGCGAGCCTCCGACAGAACAACTAAATTTCGAAAAACCCACATGTAATCCCGATTCAAATCCACCATCACTTAAAGAGGTAAAGGAAGTAATTAATTCTTTGAAGGACAACAAGTCTCCAGAGGAAGACGGAATCATAGCAGAAGTATGGAAATTAAATGAAAGTAATCTCACACTGGCAACCCACTGAACAAATACCTGCATTAATTCACCCTATCCACAAAAAAGGTGCAAAAACAGATCCAAATAATTACAGGGGAACTTCACTGCTCTCTGTAATATACAAAATTCTTTCAAAGGCCCTGTTGAAGAGACTAGAGCAACAAGCGCACCAGTTAATAGGGGGGTGTCAGGCAGGGTTTCGCAAAGGCCGATCTTGTATCGAACAGATATGGAATTTAAAAACAATTTTGCAAATGAGAAGATGTAGAAATATTGTGGTAACTTTTGTCGATTTTAAAAAGGCTTGCGATTCAATAGACAGACAAACCTTCTTTCACTCCTTAGAGGAGATCAGGATTGACAGGAAAACAAGGTTAATTATTCAACAGGCATTAACAGATACAACCTCCGAAGTTAAATTCATGGGAGAAACATCAGAAGCATTTCATATCCATACTGGTGTTCGCCAGGGAGATGGAATGTCCCCCCTTCTGTTTAACATGGTTCTGGAAAAAATTGTGAGGCCATGGGAAAAGGAAATAAAGTGAATTCAGCTTGGAATTAAAAAAGAGCAGAGAATTAGGGTGAAGTGCCTGGCTTTCGCGGACGATCTTGGCATTCTAACGAAAAATAGAGATGAAGCAAAACTTGCACTGGAAAAACTACACGAAATCTCACAGAAAACTGGTTTGCAAATCTCCTACGAGAAAACACAGTATATGGAAAACAAAACTGTTACTACTCAATACGGGAAAGTGGCACAAGTTTCTCACTTCAGATATCTGGGAGATATAATCCAACCATCAGGACTGAACTCAATAGCCAATAAAGATAGAATCTCCAGATTACGAAATGCATATAAGCTCACTTGCAATCACTATAATAAGAAATCTATTTTTGTCAATGCGAAACTAAGGCATTATAACACAGTAGTCCTGCCAGAAGCACTTTATGCTGCAGAAACTACAGTGATCCATGGTCGTACTAAGATCAGAGAGATTGAAAAGCAGGAAAGAAAAATTGTGTGGAAAATATATGGACCAGTGTTTCTGGAAGGAATTTGGATGAAGAAGCCAATTAGAGAGATTTACAAAGACATAGAAACAATAGCAGATACAATTAGAAAGAGAAGGATGACATTTTATGGACATATCATCAGTATGAATGAACGCAGGCTCACAAGACAACTCTTTGAGATAGTAAACAAGAGCAGAAACAAGACAAAGACGATCACTGAAGCAGAAGAAGACATTAAAAACTGGTGATCACACAAGATAACATAAACAATAGAGAACAGTTTAGAAACATCATATAGAAACACACACTTAAACAAAAACACACGGAGAGCAGAACGGGAAAAACACGGTCAGAAGAACGCAAGGGAGAACACAGTGAATGTATGAAGAGAATTTGGGAAGAACGAAGAAAGAAGAAGAAATCATGACTACTCAAGTTCAATCGATCTCGAAAAAGGGAATAATTGAAAATTATGTATATATATAGTTTTGCATCAGCTAGGTTCTCAGAAATCTTGAAAATAGACGTTGATTGCTGTGCATATTGCTTCACAGACACAGACTCTTTGACTGTTCAGAGATGTCACTAAACCTGACCAAAGACGTAATCAACCATGCATGAGCAGCGCCTATTAGACAAAAGGGGTCCGACAGACGATCGGTTCCAGTCATTCAGGGGGTACACGGATCGTGTTGTCTGTAGTTCAACCACGTCTAGACGGTCAACACCGCATTTCGATCGCGTCCGCATTGTTACTTTGTGCCAGGAAGGGTTCTTCACAAGGGAAGTGTCGAGGCGTCTCGGAGTGAACCAAAGCGATATGGGGGAGTTACGTAGAGACAGGAGATGTCAATGACATGACTCGCTCAGACCGCCCAAGGGCTACGCTTGCAGTGGATGACTGCTACCTACGGATTATGGCTCTGAGGAACACTGATAGCAACGCCACCATGTTGAATAATGCTTATCCTGCAGCCACAGGACGTAGTGTTACGACTCAAAATGTGCGCAATAGGCTGCACGATTCGCAGCTTTACTCCCGACATCCATGGCGAGCTCCATCTTTGCAACCACGACACCATACAGCACGGTACAGGTGGGCCCGACAACATGCCGAATGGACTCCTCTAGATTGGCATCACGTTCTCTTCACCGATGAGTGTTACATATGCCTTCAACCAGACAATCGTCGGAGACGTGTTTGGAGGCACCCCGATCATGCTTATCGCCTTAGACACACTGTCCAGCGAGTGTAGCAAGGTGGAAGTTCACTGTTGTTCCGGGGTGGCATTATGTGGGGCCGACGTACGCCGCTGGTGGTCATGGAAGGCGCCGTAACGGCTGTACGATGCGTGAATGCCATCCTCCGACAGATAGTGCAACCACATCGGCAGCATACTGGCGAGGCATTGCTATAACATAAACAATTTCTACTCTGTGATTCTTCAGTTTCTTCCGGCGAATTTGTTGATCGAATATTCCACGGGTGCATTGTCGGTTCATAGTGTCCAACAGCTACAGTATTTCGGCGATCACACATGTCGCCATCGTCAGGTTCGCTGACGAATTGAGCTCCTGGGTGCGTGTGGCCAACTAATATCCCCTGCCCTCGCGAGTATTTCCGTCCACGATCCGCGCCCGCGGCTGAGCGTTCGCATCAGCGGTCGTGGAACTCTAGCGTCGGCGTCTGTGATGGCGTTGACGTAAGTTCTCCGTCCGCCCTGGTCGCCAGATCTTTTTTTGTTGAGAGTCTTCTTAATTAAACTCAATGCTCGTTCCTAAGCCTTGTTAAGAATATAGCCGCAATCTCTGTTGATGAGATTGTCCCAAGTAAGAATTTCTATGCCCTCTCCAACGACGCTGTCCCAGAATTTGGAAGTATCTTCCAAGATCTTGATACATTCGTACTCCATCGCGTGATTCTTGGACAAACAATGCTCTGCGACCGCTGATTTGTCAGGATTCATCGGTCGAGTGTGTCAATGGTGCCCTCGGTAACGATCTTCGATGGTGCGCAGTGACTGTGCAATATATGTCTTCCAACACTGACATGGAATCTAGTATACGCCATCCTACCTCAAGCCGACATCATCTTTGACACTTTCGAATAATGCTCGTGTTTTATTGGTCGGGCAAAAGACGATTTTCACTCGGTGCTTCTTCAATACGCGCCCGCATCTCGTGGTCGTGCGGTAGCGTTCTCGCTTCCCACGCCCGGGTTCCCGGGTTCGATTCCCGGCGGGGTCAGGGATTTTCTCTGCCTCGGGATGTCTGGGTGATGTGTGATGTCCTTAGGTTAGTTAGGTTTAAGTAGTTCTAAGTTCTAGGGGACTGATGACCATAGATGTTAAGTCCCATAGTGCTCAGAGCCATTTCTTCAATATGCATTCGGTTTTTCCCGACAGTGCGGCAGTGTACGTTAAAAAGACAGTGGCTGTCTCTTTCTCTGTGGCTTCTTCCGTCTTCACAGATTGTATTGTTGTGACGGGGCGGAAAGCGCGCCTAATCTGCCATTCCGTTCTTTCAGAATACAGATCTGAGGTGTTCCAGGGCTTGGGGCAGACTCTCTGCGTCTGAAACGGTGCGAGTCCTGCGTACTAGTGTTTTTAGTACCCCATTCCTCTGCAAAGGGTGGTGGCAGCTCTCTGCATGCAAATACAGACCATCTGTCTATTTCTTACAATGTCTGCGTGGTACCATATAGACACTTAAGATACAGACATTGTGAAATTGCAAACGATCCTGTTGGACGAACATCCGCACATGAGTATTATACTAGAGGTTGAAAATACCGCTTCAGTAGTAAATTTGTTTTATTATCACGACCGGTTTTGGGTTCTCATAAGCCCATCCACTGGTGTCGCAACTGTGCTGTGGCCCCCGAGCGCCGCGGTGGACATGTACTAGGCGCAGTTTCCTACCTATGAGCGCAGGACAAGGAGTACTCCCTGAGCTACCCAAGCACAACTCACGCCCAGTCCTCACAGCTTTAGTTCCGCCAGTACCTCGTCTTCTACTTATCAAACTTCACAGAAGCTCTCCTGCGAGTGCACCTGCCCGCGAAAGGCAAAGGTCACCACTTCGAGTCTCGGTCCGGCACACAGTTTTAATCTGCCAGGAAATTTCAACATAGCTCATGTTCGGGTCAGTCTGTATGGTGTCCAGGAAGGACTTTTCGAGTTCTGAATCAGGTCAGAGCCCGCAACAAAGCGAACTCTCGGTGTGGTGTTTGAAGATGCTCCTTGCATTCTGGCGAGCTCAACGGAAGGTCTTGATTTGCAATGTGATTCAGTGGTTGGCTATCTGTGGTGCGACGAAGTGTAAGATGGTTTGATGGTGTGAAAGATGAGGGCATTTGTAGTATGAATTTGCTGTACATTAAGAGAGATCGTCTACTTCATGCATAATAATGTCTTGGTCCGCAGCGCGAAGTCGAAGGTAGAGAATTTCCATGAAATTTTCATGACTTGGAAGTGTTTCTTCCATGTGGATATCTAGTCTTTGTACTTTGTGAGGAGGTTTCGGTGCTCTGCATACAATCTCTTTACCACCAATTCATCCGAAAGTTAGAACATTTAGTTTCCTCACACTTCCTACCAACGGGCTTTTGGCAGTGTTTTGTGAAATGTTTGATTTTCTCCCATGTGGGACCACACGGAGCCATGTGCCTTCTGAATTTTAGTGTTACGCGTGATATCGTGGTTTAACTACTTTCGGAGACAATTATATGGATTTATATTCAAACATTCATTTAAATCAATTTTTCGTCGAAATCACTTTCTATTTCGACTAGTTGATATCGTCTTGCAGTTTTTAGTTAGCATACTATCTTGCGATGTGGAACGTAGTATTTGCTTTCAGCAATGATCTATGAACTTTATATATATATATATATATATATATATATATTGAAAGGGTCCTGTAGCCACCTTTCATTAGTCCGGTAGCCCATTTTCATTACCATTTATCTTTCTTTTCCTTGTTTCTCTATTCTCTTTACTCTCGTAGTAGTGTGATTGAATGAATGTGGTTGTGTGTCACGTTGCTAGACGGTGGCGTAGTCTGCTGCAGAAAGTCTGCGATAGTCGTACAGATTCAGCAGCAGTTGCACAGAATAGCCAACTCTCGTAGTGGTCAAGTCGGCAAAGAGGTTTTCGCTACTTATGAGAAATCCACCTGCGTTAGGTTGGTGACGGAAATGGCATCTTTGGGTTTTGCGGGCCATGCGGAGCGTGGAAGAGGCTGGGAAAGCGGGAGGCAGTCTGCCGCCGGTACGGGAAGCGTCCACAGCTGTGCTCCAGTCGAAGCAGGGTGAGTTAGACTGACCGCGTGGCGCGTTGTTACTTGGCGAGGGGAGAGCTGTTAGCCTTTGGTCTCGCTTTTCAGATCTGGAAGATTGCTTTGCCTTGTCGCAGCGAGGAATGCAAAACTTTGGCTGATTTTTCTTTTAGCAAATTTCTGTAGCAGACTTGGATCCGCCGGAAGAGCGCCACACAAAGGTGTCGATAAGAAGTGAGCACTCGCTTCTGTATGAATGTCTGTTTGCCTTCAGCTGTGCCTGCATAAGCTTTCACCTTTCTGAATATTTAGAGCCTAGCCTTATCGTAAATTTTCCATGATTTATGTGTCTTTCGTCCGTGGGGAGCCAACCACGTGGTAGAACATTATAGTTGTTGGGCTACCGGTATCACTAACTGTCCGATCGTATGTTTGTTTTAGATAATGTTAACATGATTGTGTGATGTGATATTGTCGGAATTTGGCACTATACCTAGAAATTGTCTCCACAAACCACGTGTTATCAGGAATCGTGTACATGCCTCATATCCTTATCTTAGGAATAAATGATTTTATCTACAATTTTCTCTTGTGTTCCGAGATTACGTTTTTGCCCCTAAGCCACTCACCTCGTAGCTTTCCCGTTAGCACATCCAATGCGTTTCCTTATGCACAGGTGCAGTGATTAGTCTCCTCTTGTATTTTATAACAAATGCTTTAGATTAAGTCATATTTTCAGGTGTGTTGCTGGGAGCTGATCTTATGCAGTGTTCATGCATTTTCTATTTTATTTTAAATGTTTGATTGTCGTGAACAGTGCACAGGCAATACTATTAATTACATCGTGTCCGCTGTGAGCGACCTCACAATGTATGCATTTTTGTGAGTTTTTGGTCTGTGATCAAATTAATTTATTTTCCGACTCGACCATACCTTCGATTAGTTGTATGGTTAGAGTCGGTGGCGACCCTAATCTTCTCAAGTTAATTTCATAAGCAATATGTATTTCCATACCCAATAATAAGGAATAACCCGTAGTAACATGTTAGTTACAATATATATATATATATATATATATATATATATATATATATATATTACGAGCACTCCGTTTCACGTATATTCTGTTTTCTTTGACTACGCTCTTCTAAATCGTTGCTTAAAATAAGAGTTCCTTGTCTAGGTAATGTTCTATAAAATTTGCAGTCAGATTGCATTGCTACTTTGATCTGTGGATGTTAAAATTTTTTATGAGGAGGCATATTTTTAATTCAGAGCATATCTGGATTTACCTTCCCAAGTAATCAGTTTCACAACATAACAGGAATCTTATAGCAGTACCGGTACTCGTAATATTCTATTGTCTACGATTTATATTGAGAAATTGTAAATGGAAATCGATTTCAACTGCGAATAGTAACTTTCAAGATAAAATGTTAAAGATCACATATTATTTGGTTTATTACTCCTATCGATCAACAGACACGAGAATCCTGGTGCTCGATGTACACTTCCTGTAAATTATGATACAAGTCATACCACCAACCAAATCAAATTTGCCATCAATTCCAGGAATGAAAAGAGACATGGTATCGTCTTTTGACAATTTACACAATCATATAGTGCGAACAAACACAGACTTATCAGTATAAAAGTTGGCGGACGCGTCGGTTCACGTTCCAGCCCACGTTTGATTGATCATAGATGTGCTGTAGGCGATAACATCTCGGAGTGGGAAATTCTCCAAACTGGTAGCGAGGCACCGAAGAGCAGAATCAATACCACAAAAGCTCCTGTAAGCTTTTGTCAAAAGACGATACCCTTTCTCTATTCACTCATGGTCGTGGAATTGATGCCAAATTTGATTCTGTTGGTGATATGTCTGTGTATGATAGTGTATATCAGGGCTTCCCAACCTGTGGTCCGCGGACCCCTTAGGGGTCCGCCGGCTCTTTCTAGGGGGTCCGCGGCCCCCTTTCACCAAATCGTGTAAAATAATGACTAAAATTATTGAATAAAAATGTGAAAATCAAATTCTACATCTACATCTACATTTATACTCCGCAAGCCACCCAACGGTGTGTGGCGGAGGGCACTTTACGTGCCACTGTCATTACCTCCCTTTCCTGTTCCAGTCGCGTATGGTTCGCGGGAAGAACGACTGTCTGAAAGCCTCCGTGCGCGCTCTAATCTCTCTAATTTTACATTCGTGATCTCCTCGGGAGGTATAAGTGGGGGGAAGCAATATATTCGATACCTCATCCAGAAACGCACCCTCTCGAAACCTGACGAGCAAGCTACACCGCGATGCAGAGCGCCTCTCTTGCAGAGTCTGCCACTTGAGTTTATTAAACATCTCCGTAACGTTACCAAATAACCCTGTGACGAAACGCGCCGCTCTTCTTTGGATGTTCTCTATCTCCTCCGTCAGACCGATCTGGTACGGATCCCACACTGATGAGCAATACTCAATTATAGGTCGAACGAGTGTTTTGTAAGCCACCTCCTTTGTTGATGGACTACATTTTCTAAGCACTCTCCCAATGAATCTCAACCTGGTACCCGCCTTACCAACAATTAATTTTATATGATCATTCCACTTCAAATCGTTCCGCACGCATACTCCCAGATATTTTACAGAAGTAACTGCTACCAGTGTTTGTTCCGCTATCATATAGTCATACAATAAAGGATCCTTCTTTCTATGTATTCGCAATACATTATATTTGTCTATGTTAAGGGTCAGTTGCCACTCCCTGCACCAAGTGCCTATCCGCTGCAGATTTTCCTGCATTTCGCTACAATTTTCTAATGCTGCAACTTCTCTGTATACTACAGCATCATCCGCGAAAAGCCGCATGGAACTTCCGACACTATAGTGTGTTGAACAAAGGGAGTAAATCCACTAGTAAGTGTCTGGATACAGTGGGAATTCAATACGTTAATTTCAAGTTGTTTTCATTCATCTCTAAACCAAAGATTATTGATACTTTGGGGGCGGGGGGGTCATTGGGAACATGGAACCTGCATTAAGAAGCTTTGTCGTTGAAAAACGTGTGTACTTTTACTTCAGGTCGTGACCCCAAGCAGCCTTTGCGGTTCCTAAGTAAGAATGTATATATAGTTTAGTGCCGGAGAATGCGGCTACTCTGATCGACTGTTTAGCAACAATACGGGGGTCGTTTGTGCGCTGGCTCACGGTGCTAGATGCGCTGAAACCTTTTACGCATGTGCGGAGCGAGCATTGTGACCAATCATAGCTCTCTCTGGCACGTATACTTTGTCATGCACTACCTGTTTCATAAGTCTATTTTTGACCAGTTTATTACTTCTAACATGGATCGGTGGCTGAAGTCAGGATCATTGAAGAAGGCTGCAGTTTCTCCATCGTCTTCACAACACGGGAAGTTTCCAGTTGAAATGAATGATGAGGGAGGACGACCAAAGGAAGACTTTACATACATTTGAACATTTTTCTTCCGATTTCATGAAAAACCTCACACACACACACACACACACACACACACACACACACACACACACACACACGACTGTTACGAAATATGCATGCTCCTTACACAACAGTAGCCAAATAGTGGAAGTGAACAGACCATAAGCGACAGCTTGTCAGCAGCGAACAGTTTGGACGTGACGCTGATTGCTCTTGGAGGACGAAAGCTCCATCGTGTGAAATTTCTATTACCAAGTAATTTTAATCATATTATAGTGTGTTGAACAAAGGGAGTAAATCCACTAGTAAGTGTCTGGATACAGTGGGAATTCAATACGTTAATTTCAAGTTGTCTTCATTCATCTCTAAACCAAAGACTATTGATACTTTGGGGGCGGGGTGGTCATTGGGAACATGGAACCTGCATTAAGAAGCTTTCAGCTCCCTTGGATTTCGCTCTGAAATTTGAAGTTACTGTGCTCTAGACTGACTAGGGGTCCGCCATGGATTTTCTACTGAAGAAGGGGTCCGCCAGCTGAAAAGGATGGGAAGCCCTGGTGTATTTGAAGACTACATTGAGAACTAGGGGCTCAAGGATGCAACAGTTTTATTAATAAATGACATTGATCTTAGGCTTATCATCAACCTGTAACCCAATCCTTGACCACTCTGTTTGTAATTCGTTAATTGCATAATCAATGGCAAAGCGCTGTACGCCGCTATCGCAAAGTCGATTACGTCAGCTGCTAAAGAGACTACAGCTCGCGTACGGGCTAACGACTCGAACATTGAAAATTGTCGTCCTGACACTCCGTTGCCAGTCGCTGACGTAATCACAATTGCGTGTTGCTATGTAAGTCGTGAATCCGGAAAGACGGCAGTCAGTCGGCAAGGTGCGTCGCCGTCGTGTGCATCGTGAGTATCGCTAGCGTCCTACCACTTACAAAACTGTACTCGATGTCGAGACATATTATAATATGAATGTGGACACTGCTAAAATTGTCGACGCTCTGCATGGTTCTGCTGTGTTTCGTGGTGGCAGAATGGACTTTGCACTTACAAACATTCAAAAGGTAGTAGGCCAAGCTTGGCTTAGAGTAGCTACTGTGCGTATTGTACATTTGAAGTTAAATGCTTCGCTAGCCACCATGGTCATTACAAAATGTGTTGATGATGATGCCGAGCAGAGCATTGAACTTTTAGAAAAATGGTTCAAATGGCTCTCAGCACAGTGGGACTTAACATCAGAGGTCATCAGTCCCCTAGAACTTAGAACTACTTAAACCTAACTAGCCTAAGGACACCACACACATCCATGCCCGAGGCAGCATTCGAACTTGCGACCGTGTTCCAGATTGAAGCGCTAGAATCGCTCGGCCACAACGGCCGGCTTGAACTTTTAGCTTGTAGCTATAAGCTCAATGAATATCTGATGTTTCTCGCAGCTCGTGGACGAAAGTACAAGTACCCTGTGGCAATTTATCTGTACATTAATTGCTAACAGTCGCTGATGTTAAATAATGCCTCTGTTTGTATACAACGTTCAGAAGGAAACGCTTTCCTAATGTACTACAATTTCACTGCACTTTCAGATATGAGTGGTTAAATGTAGATGACCACGTGTCTGAAAGAAAATCAGTGCATATTAAACAGATTAGATGCATTACATATTCAAAGTATGAATACGCAACTCAATGGGGGCAGTTGAACGACTGAAACTGTCCCTATTCACTCCGGCGGAGGTACGATCTACATGCGCAGAAGGTGTCGTTACAGCACCGCAGAACCGTTCCTAACTCTCTTGGGCGCTGGAGAAAGTCATCCGGAGGGAAGTGGCTGGGACAGAGTCGAATGTGGTAATGGACGGGGGCGGCGGTATGAGACGAGAAGAAGGCTCGAGCAGCTGAGAGAGTGCGTGTGGGAGAGAGAGGCTGGCTGTGGCGAGCAATCAGTATTCAGCTGGCGAGCGAGTAGGGCGGCAAGCGACGAGTCGGCCGCCGCTGCTGGCGAACTGCGCCGCGAATTAATCCTGTGGCGGCGGCGGCGGTGGAGGTGGTGGCGGAGGGGGCGGCGGGGATGGTCCTGGTGGCGGCAGTCCTCCGCCCCCGAGAGCGCCGCCGGTGGCGACTCCATCTGCCCGCCACCTCCTGCCGCCGGCACGTCTGCACGCCTGCGAATGGCCTACGCGACTCGATTCCAAACTTCTCCTGGCTACACTGTGGAAGATTGAGAGCGGGAAAAGAAATTGGACGGCCTGGCGACGCTGTACTATAAAACAGTGGTCAGCCGTGTATCCTAACATTTAAACCGCCAATTACACTGAATGGCGAAAAGTAATGGGAAAGCAATGGATTTGATGTCAATGGTGAGTAGCTCCTTCACTGTCTTCAGAACTACAGTAACGTGTCGAGACATGGGTTCTAAGATAGCCGGAAATAAATACAGAAACGTTACGCAAATCTCGAATTTCACTTGTGAACTCATCTAGGAGGCTAGAACTCGCTATTAGGAGGAAAAAGAAAAATTGTAACTAAACGTGAACTGGGGGAAACGAATGAAAGATGCCACCACCTTGTAAAATTTTACACAGAGCATAATTTAACCATTGTTAACAGTTGGTTTAAGAATCATGAAAGGATAATGTATACAGAAAGTATAAAAATGCAGAAAACGAAAGAGATGAAAGGGAATACAAACGTCCACATAGTTAGGCTGACAGAAAGCGCTAAATGGCAGAGCAGGAATGATTAGAGGACAAATGTATGGATATGGAAACATATATCACTGTGGAAAAGATAGATGCCACCTATAGGACAATTAAAGGGATATTTGGAGATACGAGAAGCAGCTGTATGAATGTCAAGAGCACAGTTGGAAGACTATACTAAACAAATGGAGAAAAGGTTACTGGTCGAAAGGTATATAGAAGTGCTACACAAAGGAAGCAAACTTGAATGCAATATTATAAAAATAGAAAAGGACGTAGATGAGGTGGGAGACACGATATTGCAAGAAGAAATGGACAGGGCACTGATAGACCTATGCCGAAACAAGGCCCCTGGAACAGACGACACTCCGTCAGATCTACTGAGATTCTTGGGAGAGACAGTCATAGCAAAACTTTCCAACTGGTATGCAACATGTATGTGACAGGCGAAACAGTATTAGACGTCAAGGAGAATGCAATAATTCCAATTTCAAAGAAGGTACGTGACGATATACGTGAATATTACCAATCAATGAGTTTAATAAGTCATGGCTGCACGAGCTGTTTACAGAAGACTGCAGTACATGGCAGAAGCCTACGTCGGCGAAGACTCGTACAATTTACAGGCAGATTGGGCACGCTCGAGGCAGTACTGAGTCTAGGACTTGCCTTAAAACACAGGAGAAGGAAAGTAAACGTACGTTTATAGTATTTGTAGACTTAGAGAAATGTTTTGTCAATGTTGACTGGAGTACTTTTTTCGAAAGTCTGAAGGTAGCAGCTGTAAAACAAGGAGAGCAAAAGTCTATTTACAACTCGTACAGGAACCAGACGGCAGTTATGAGAGTCGAGGGGCTTGAAAGGAAGCAATGGCTGAGAAGGGAGTGAGATAGGATTCTAGCCTATTCCCGATTTTATTCAACTTGAACACCGAGAAAGCAGTAAATGAAACCAGAGAAAAGTTTGGAGAAGTAGTAAAAGTTCAGGGAAAAGAAATAAAAACTTTGAGGTTTGTCGATGAAACTGTAATTCTGTCAGTGACAGTATGGATTTAACGGTATGGACAGTGTCTTGAAAGGAGGATGTAAGACGGACATCAACAAAAGCAAAACAACGATAACAGAATGTAGTCTAGTTAAATCAGGTGATGCTGAGGAATTAGATTAGGAAACGAGTAACTGAAAGCATAGATTATTTTGTTATTTGGGGCAGCAATGCGTTTCTGAAAAATAGAAACTGCTTAATATCGACAATAGATTTAAGTGTTCGGAAGACTTTTCTGAAAGTAGCCATGAATGGAAGTGAAACATAGAGGAGGATAAACAGTTTGGACAAGAAGAGAATAGAAGCATCTGAAATGTATTGTTACAGAAGAATGCTGAAGATTAGATGGATTGGTCACGGAACTAATGAGGAGATACTGAACAAAACAGGGTAGAACAGAAATTTGTGGCATAACTATAAGGAATGAATCGGTTCATGGGACACGTTATGAGACATCAAGCGTTCACGAATTTAGTACTGTAGGAAAGCGTGGCGGGTAAAAGACTGTAGAGGGGACCAAGACATGAATATAGTAAGCAGGCTCAAAAGAATGTAGGTTGCAGTAGTTATTCGGAGATGAAGAGACTTGCACAGGATGGAGTAGCGTGAAGAGGTGCAGTAAACCAGTCTTCGGACTGAAGACCTCAACAGCAACAACTCAGCTGCTGAATATTGTGCTGCATTGGAAAACAGGAACCACACAGGTAAGAAGGAGGCCATGAGCACTGTTACTGGCATTGCAAGATCAGTTCAACGGCTGCCTATTATCGCTCGTCTTGCTCCTCTGGAGCTCCAATGTGAGGTGCCAAGGAAGAAATTCTCAAGGACTCAGCTGCAATTTACACTTTCCAGATTCCTCTAGCTACATTGCAGAAATCGTGCAAGTCGCCTTGGCTCGACTTTCGAATCACAGACATTTTCAAACTGACAGAGAAATGGAAAGAATCCTGGAATTACATTTCTCCTCAGAACGCCCAACTTCTTCGAAACCCAACGACGAGGGCTCTTAAGGTTTGATACTAGTTCAGACATCTATCAGTACGTAGCTCCGTGCACAGCTCGCCCGCTTCTCCTGTTACTTATTGTTTCGCCATCACATGTTTTGAAAATGGGAGAAGTTTTTACTCTCTGCTACAAAAAATGGCTCTGAGCACTATGGGACTTAACTTCTTTGGTCATCAGTCCCCTAGAACTTAGAACTACTTAAACCTAACTAACCTAGGACATCACACACATCCATGCCCGAGGCAGGATTCGAACCTGCCACCGTAGCGGTCGCGCGGTTCCGGACTATAGCGCCTTGAACCGCTCGGCCACTTCAGCCGGCTTTCTGCTACATATTTCCTTATTTCTCCTACATATTGGCAGGTATGCCTTTCCACCTAAATATGTTCTTGAACGGTAAGGTTTTTAGATTACTGTTTATGATTAAACAGTAACATTCAGATTTTGGATTAAAATGTGTTACATCAGCAAAATGTTGGCTCCAGCTGCGTAAACTGGACCCCCCCCCCCCCCCCCCCCCCACCTTCAGTTGCTTAAACGCGACTCCCTACCTTTTCACGTTTAAAGTCTGCCTATTTTAACACGCACTTTCAATCACTTGAAATTTTCTTGCTGATTCCATAGGGATGATCGGGAATATTGAGCAAAGAACGTTTAGTTCATATAAAAAAGCTAAAGCAGTTGACACAGTTTTGCTAAGGAATATGTGCTAAAAGTATCACTTACGGTGCTGTCCAATATCAAGTACAATACACCTGATAAAGTAGGAAAGAGAATAAAAGGAAGACCTCCAATTTCTCGTAATTATCTTGAAGAAGAGCTGGTTTGATATTGTCTCCTTATGGAAGGTTCTATATTTCAGCTTACTCGTAATGTCTTGTGTAGAATGCCCATACAATTGGAAGAGACAAACAACACTGAAAACCCTTTGAAGGACCGAATTGCCGGGAAAACGAGGGTTAACCTCTTTCTTCAATTAAAGCTTACAGGAACATCCCATAACAGGTCTTTTGCGTTCAGCAGAGAAAATACAGAGAAATTGAATAACTACCTCAAAGATGTTATATTATACCTGTTCTGAAGCTGGACCGTGCTTTGACGAGTGACAGTCACCTAGGAGATAACAGCGATGTTTCAGAATATGTAGACACCAAAACATTCTTCGATCACTAATTTGTATTATTCAATAAAATAATCAGTTTCAGTCGTAACGATCATCATCACACTGATCCGTCTCCCTAAACTTGGTAAACCGAACGGGGTAGAGCAATGGTTAGCACACTGGACTCGCATTCGGGGGGGACGACTGTTCAAATCTGTGTCCGGCAATCCTGATTTAGATTTTCCGTAATTTCCTTGCATCGCTTAAGGAATGCCAAAATGGTTCCTTCGAAAGGGCATGGCCTCTTTTCTTCTCTAACTTTCCCGATTCCAAACTTGAACTCCGTCTCTAACGACCTTGTCGTGGACGGGACGTTAATCACTAATCTCTTCATCGTAAGTTTAGTAATATAAATAAACTGAATAGAAAGTGTGATAACGACACTTTTGCATCATGGGTCAAGAGCGTTCATCACAACTTTTTCATGTTTCTATATTACGTGACGATGCCAAACACAGGTATCAGTTTATTTGTTTATTTTACTAACTTTTTGATGAGGGTCATTATGGTCTAAGCCGAACTGAATTAAATAAATATGAGCTCAAAGACTATTGTCGTTTTCCTGTATTCTCAGATTATGTTTTCTCAGATTTTATACCTTTTTTTAATTTTGTTTACTGTCATTTTGATTATTTTTTACAAAGGGCTCGATTTTGGTAGCTTATTTGCATATTTGGTAAATGTAAGATATTTGAATTTTCTTTTATAATAACTTTTCATTATACTTTTTAAGAGCATAGTGTAAACAATATACATGCTATCAAGTAAATATTACATGCCTTTAAAGCATAACTCTTTATTATTTTCTATTTCAAAAGAAATTAAAGAATTGGGGATCAGGTTTTGAGAACTTCCCTCTAATAATGAATTGTACTAATTTTTGAATTCTATAGGGGTACTGATCTACCCACCTTGCAGCGCTACCCACGTTTATGTGTACTTTGTGCTGGGATTCCAGCATTACGGATGGAGGGCGCCACGAACATATAAGTCATTTTCAGTCACGTGTCCGGATGCTTTTGATCACATATTGTGTTAGACTGTTAAGTATCGCACGTGGACCGATTCATGGTTCTGTCAGCTAAAGCTAATGACTGTGTTAGTGTGTTATTGAGTCTTGTGGATCAGCGTGGGAGCTTTTCGCGTGTGGAGTTGATGCTGCTTGGTGGGGAAGCGTTATCTTGGACGCAACCTCAGTGACATATTTTATAGTAAATGTTCACAATGTTACGTGAAAGTAAAGTTGAGTTTTGAATTATGTCTTTATATAAGCCGATCATTAGTGTGAAAATGTTATGCTAGTTGGGCCAGTTAGGTTTCCATAGAGATTACGAGCTGTTTATACACTGCTGAAGGCTCTGTCTGGATTCTCCAAAGGTCAAAAGGCGCAACAAATACATATTTGTTAATCTGGCTGGATTCCGCCATGTTGCTTAAGGAATTTTGCATTATGAAAAGAAGGAAGAATTCAGACCAATAAACGGTACTATTTTTCTTGATGAATCAATTATGTGAAGGTCGCTAGAAATCCTTTTTATCACTATTGTCGGTTTTGACAGATCTACGCTGTCAGTTGGACTGACACAATGTCAAACATATGTAATAAAGAGCGAGCTATACAGTTTAGTACGCGAGCACTTGTCAGCTTCTGGTTATAATGTACGCCCCGGATTAACTTTGTTTAGTACTTTTATGGTGTGTCCGACTGCTCCCGATCTCTTCAGCAGCTGATTTTGGCGAGTGCCGCTAAGCATTTAGATTGTTCATTTAGGTGGTTACTGGGCCGGGTTTCCTTAAATCTATATATGATTAGGCATTTTATATGTGGTAAATATTTTTGAATATTTTAAATCATTTTAAAAGGAAAACACAATTTTGTAGGTTTGACCTTGGTTCAAATAAGTGTCTAGTTTCTTTAGAGATATGTTTTCGCTCACCTGTAATTCACTTTGCCACAGGTGCTATTGAGGTCACGTATTGAGAAAGGTTTTTAAATTTATTTATCCCTAGTATTTTGGTCAAGTATTTGTTAAACCTTGTTTATTCACGTCTTAGTCATGGGCGAAATTTTTTTCAAAGAGCGCCCTCTGATTTAGGGTCTGTACTAGTATCATTTTCAAATGACGTTACCCAAAATGATACTATCTGCACAAGTAGGTTTTCTGAAAATCGAAAACTTAAGTTTGTTGTTAACTTTCTTAAAAGTAAAGTCAAGGTAGTTAATGGAGATCTCTTTTGTAATTTCAGTAGTAAAAGTTATTTTTGTGTGCGTGCTACCTATTGCTTCGGAAAATGCGTTGACCTCACTGGTGTCGCCTTCTATCAGTAATAAGATGTCGTCACTATACCGTTTATAATAAATCGTTTTATCTTTTAGCTGTGGAACCTTGCCAAAAATTTACATTCTAAACTGTCTTAAAAATACCTGATAAAGCACCAGCTAGACTGTTACCAATCCCAAGCGCACCTTTTTGATAATCTCTGTTGTCATTGAAAGTAAAAAATGTGTAAACTAAAACAAAATCTAGCAGTTCAATTAGTTCTATACACTCCGTGGTAATGATCTTGTTGTGGGATGGGAGATTACTTCTAATAATATCAACAGTTTCTTTTACTGGGACGTTACTGTAGAGATTTTTTACATCCAAGGATGTAAATGTCGCATTACTTGATGTATGTATAGTCTTGATTGCATTTGCTAGCTCAGAACTGTTTTTGACCCAAAAATAATTATCGAACGTGCAAACTGATTTAAGTTTGTTGTTAAGATACTTATTTAGTTGATAGCATGATGATGGCATATTGTTCACAATCGGACGAACCGAGTTTCCATCTTTGTGAAGCTTAACTCGAGATCTAACTGGAGAAGTTCAATATTCTTCGTTTTAAACTATTTCTTTTCTCATTCGTTAAGGAGAAATTGGGGGCTGTGAGTCTTTGTTCCAAAACCAGCCTGAACCTTCCCAGCTGGATCTTTGTGAATTACTATAACATCGTTTCTGCAAAAAAATTCTTAAATCTTTCCGATGTGGTCATCTTCTTATGCAAGAACTGACGATATATCCTTGTCAGCACGAATGACCATTGCTTCCTCCTTCTCTAACTTGGTACTGGGACCCTTTAAAATACGGCTCTCTGGATTCACCACTTTACAAGAAACATTTTGAACAGGCAGAGCTTATTGACCTCAACAGCTGTGTCCGCAATTTCTAATTTCGTTATCGTAGCAGCTTCGCATACCATTTTAGTTTCAACTAACACTAACCTAATATTTTCATTACTAGCATCGGGAGTGGTGTAAAGTTGTTAACATTTATTTAGAAAAATATTTTCATCACTACTCAGTACGATACTTGTTAAGTTAGCTATCCTGTTATTGAAGCGATGTTGCCAAATGACGACTTACTTTTCATAATACGTACGTTCTGAAGTTTGACCAGTTTAGCCAATTTTTTGTTGTGCCTCTTTCCACTTTTCTAGACATTATTTCTGACTCTGTTAGTAATCTCTTGTCACAAAAATTAAAACTGGGTAGAAGAAAGTTAGTTACTTAGTTGCAAATGTAATTCGAAAGCTTCTTTATTTAGCTAGTCTTTATGTTTATATGATTCCCGTATCAGTGCGTGATCAAGATTATCTAGTTAATCACGTATACTATATAAACAGAGAAAGAACAATGAAATACCAGAGTTACGTGGGCAACGTAACAAAACTTATCAGATAAGTCTCTGAAGTGAAACGTGTCTACCCAGTGCCCGAGCGTCGGCTCTGCACTCGGCAAGCGCCCCCCGTTATTGTTTACCTTCTGTAGCCCAAACAGCAAAACACTTTGCCTGTTCTCTGCAGTATGTCTATTGCAGAAAGTGCCTGATGGTTTCCAACAGCCTTAAGCTGAACAATATCCTCCACACGTCGTCAGTATATTACGGCACATGTCCAACCATAATCACGCATACCGGACGCTTCATTCGTGTACTGATGACGAAGTACGAGTGAGTACGATATCACAAGTCAAAGAGCAACTTTTTGATACTGTAGGCGTCTCCATGGAATTCTCTCATACTGTGAGTTAACTTTGAACGATGATTTTAACGATTACATTATTGATTCATATTCAGAGATTACATTTAGTCTTTGACGCACCGATTCAGCAAAAACGAAAACAGTCTTCTTCGTACACAATCATATCCCAGTTTGATCCAAGACTCGATGAAATTGACATATATGTTCTTAGAGAGCGCAAATGTCTGGTGCCTGAAAGAGCTCATTTCCCTTCTTTCTTCTAATGTCCCATAAATGGTAGTTTCTGAACTCTGAATACAACAACTATTTTGCTGTAATTCACTTTTTCGTAGCCACGTTGTTCTTTCATATTCATTTTCTCCATACGGCAGAGAAATATGGACATTAAAAATACCTGAATAACTATTAGTAATAAAGATCTGAATTTAGTAACAGGCATAACTGTTAAAAGCAAAATTTAAAATATTAACCAAAAATATAGACTTTTATTTATATTTAGACTATGAACATTAATTGATTATACTCCGTAGTATCTGGTATGTCTTTCATTCCACGATTTGTACTTTTCTATGTTTACAAACCAACACATATGTGTATAACACACATCAATTAAAATAAGTCATCGAGTATATACAAACGTTTTATTTCCAGTTAACGTAAATCAACACGTAAATAGGTATCCTTTACTTCCAACTAACACAAACCAACGTGTAAATGTATATTCTTTATTTCTGGTGAATACAAATCAACGTGTAAATAGATGTCACTGGGTACATTGTCCTCGTGTCCAACTACTCTCGCGAATATACAGGGTGATTTTTTCCACCGTGCACAAACGTTATGGATTGATCTACGAGAGGATACGAAACATAAACGGTCTGCCGAACTTATGTCCAGAAACGCATGCTTTCCATGCTAGAGATCGTTTATTCAACATACATTGTTACAGAGACGGCGGTCTAATATGCAGCCACGGTTACAGAATGTGTTGTAAAATGGTTTCCATGTGCCTCAACCCATGCGTGTATGCGCCGTAGCATGTTCTGTCTCGCACATTCACATCGGCCAGGCTGTATCCGAACAGTGTCAAAGGCTACGTGAACACAAACGGTGCTCAATTGTCTCCACATCTGGAACGGGCTCTATATACACGGTACTTTTGAGATGGTCCCTTAACCAGAAATCGTACGGGTTGAAGTCCGATGAATGAGCAAGTGGAGCCCCTTGTCCGGTCCATCGACCAGGGAAGACGCGATTAAGATGCGTTTGGACCTTGACGTAAAGTGGGCTGGAGCACCATCATGTATCACCCACATAACGCTTCGAATCATCAGTTGCAGTTCTTCCAGCAGGAGAGCCAAGTCACCCGCAAAAAAATGCCTAAAGTTTCGGCCTATTATTCGACGTGGAAGGAAGACCGATCCCAAAATACGCTCGCCAGTTATCCCGCTCCATACATTCCAGCTGCACTGATGCTGACGATTCGATGTCACCATACCATGGGAGTTCTGCATACTATCCCACCGATGAGTATTATGAAAGTTGAAGATACCACTCCACGTAAAGGTGGCCTCATCTGTGAATAGGATGGATGACACAAATCCCGGAATCGTGGTTGCCTGGTGATGGCTCTGAGCACTATGGGACTTAACATCTATGGTCATCAGTCCCGTAGAACTTAGAACTACTCAAACCTAACTAACCTAAGGACAGCACACAACACCCAGTCATCACGAGGCAGATTGCCTGGTGAAGAAACCAGTGACAAAACTGCTCCCGATGTCGGAAGTCTGTCGCTAGTAAGCACTGCACACGCTGTAAGTCGGAGATGAATCGCTGAGACCACATTTAACGCTGACAGGTACTGTGAGACTCTGAAAAAACTCAAACTGGCAATTCAGAACTGGAGAAGAGGAATGCTGAGCTAGGGCGTACACATTCTCCATGACAACGCTCGCCCACACATCGCTCGGCAAACCGTTGCTCTCCCGCAACAGTTTCAGTGGAACATACCACCACCCCACCTTATAGTCCTGACTTGGTGCCTAGTGACCTTCACCTGTTCCCTAAGTTAAAAGAACATTTGGCCGGAACGCGATTCAGCTCCGACGACGAGATGAAAGAAGAGGGTCATAACTTTCTGAACAGCATGGCAGTGAACTGGTATGATATGGGCATACAAAAATGCATTGACAGAAATGGTGATAATGTCAAAAAATAGCTAAATGTTCAAGCTGTAAACTGACGCAAACCATTGTAGAAATAAACAGGTCTATGTATATATAAAAAATAGGAGACCTTACTTTTGGGATTACCCTCGTAGTAATAACAACTGTCGTCTGGGTTAACCTGTACTGGCGGACCAACTGCCTGGTGCTCTCACGTCGGTCGCCTTCGACAGTGTTAACTACATTTTCCTCCATGTCTGGTGTCCGAATACTTAGGGTACGCCTTTCATGATTTCCTGCTTCCTGAAACGACCCTGTCTCAGACTAACGGAAAAACACTGTTACAAACATTGAATGCTGTGGTTGTGGTCCGCGGGGGTAGGTCTCCCGATACAAGCTTGCTGCCCGCCGTCTCTTGCCATTTTCATTTCCGTATGCAAACACCATATAAGAAAGCTCTCGATTCGAAAATGGAGCCTGTGAGTACAGCGCTGTATCACGTCCACTGGAAGGTGAATAAGCAAGAGAAGTTATTCGGACACAGTAATATCAAACACCATGGCAGGAGCTATGGCATGGCGTATGAGGAACAGTATAGCCTCTAATAGGGAACCATGAATAAAATAAATGGTTCAAATGGCTCTGAGCACTATGAGACTTAACATCTGAGGTCATCAGTCACCTAGAACTTAGAACTACTTAAACCTAACTAACCTAAGGACATCACACACATCCACGCCCGAGCCAGGATTCGAACCTGCGACCGTAGCAGGACTAAAGCGCCTATAACTGGTCGGCCACCATGGCCGGCGAAACGATGCACAGTGTAACTCTGGCTGCGTGGTACAGTGCGTATTAAACCGCAGTCTCTGTAACAAAGTATGACTGAATAAATGGTGTCTAGCATGGAAACCAATCATTTCTGGACATAAGCTCATTACATCTTTTTTAATTCTGTATCCTCTCATAGATCAATCCCTACAGTTCGTACGTGGTGGAAAAAATCACCTTTTACAAGGTCCATGTGTACACCGTAATATTTATGAGCATATCCAGACGTAGCTCTTGATTTCGTGTGCAGTTTTCTTGAGCGTATGCTCATGGTTTTCAATTTAGGACGTTACCGCTGGCCTGAGAGTATCAAAATTACAGGAACCCAGACCCTATGCAAAGAGTACACACAATATCAATTGACCTGGGTTAGAAGGCAGTGTATAGTGACGCATCGAACTTTTGATACGAGCTTTGCGGCAAGCGTATTCAGTCCTATTGACGATCACGTGGGACGCAGTGTAAACTCTCTGTAGACCAGTATTTCCAAAACTGTGTTCCGCGGAATAAGTACGCTCCAAAGGAAGTGAATGAGTGCTCCGCGATAAACGTCAAATAACATGGCGATCCTTTTCTTTCGTCATTTTCACGACACTAATTATTTCTTAAAATTTTATTATGATTTCTGGGTTATTAGTTATAACTTAAAATTGAACTTAGCACTGAATGAAATAGGTTTTCCTCATTTTTAAAAATTTTATTAACTTTCAAACTAATCAGGGTATTACATCAATTTATCAGGATTCTAAAAGCATTCCGTCAGAGGAGAACTGTGGGAATCCCTGATATACACTGACTGCAAGAGGGAGGTATGTCCATACTACTATCGCCCCTCTCTCAACAACCTTAGTCTATATTCGTTATGTTCTCGAAACATTCTTAATAATACGCTGCAAAACATCTGCCAACATTTCCATTTGCAAATGAAATATAATAAACCATCCAGTAATCGAATTTAAGGAAAGGAGAAATTTCTACAAAAGACTACGTTTCAAAAGGATTGACTCAGTACTATAGTACAGTGCGCACATACGTGGTTTTCTGTTACCAATGGAATGACACGGAAACATCATTCGCCTGATTTTCAATAGTAGGACTTCAACAACCAATCTTTTGAACTACATATAACCACTGTTCAGTGCAAAGGTTTTTTCTTTTTACGTTATTTGTAGTGACGGATGTGAGTCACGTCATGTGTTGGAGCTGAACTACTGAGAAATTTATTAGATATTTTTTCCTTGTTCCTACTGTGAGGTACCAAGACACATTTAGTGTTCTTTATTGCTTGAACTCCCCCCCCCCCCCCCCCTCCATCATTCCATGAACCATGGACCTTGCCGTTGGTGGGGAGGCTTGCGTGCCTCAGCGACACAGATAGCCGTACCGTAGGTGCAACCACAACGGAGGGGTATCTGTTGAGAGGCCAGGCAAACGTGTGGTTCTTGATGAGGGGCAGCAGCCTTTTCAGTAGTTGCAAGGGCAACAGTCTCGATGATTGACTGATCTGGCCTAGTAACACTAACCAAAACGGCCTTGCTGTGCTGGTACTGCGAACGGCTCAAAGCAAGGGGAAACTACAGCCGTAATTTTTCCCGAGGGCATGCAGCTTTACTGTAGAGTTAAATGATGATGGCGTCCTCTTGGGTAGAATATTCCGGAGGTAAAATAGTCCCCCATTCGGATCTCCGGGCGGGGACTACTCAGGAGGACGTTGTTAGAAAACTGTCATTTTACGGGTCGGAGCGTGGAATGTCAGATCCCTTAATCGGGCAGATAGGTTAGAAAATTTAAAAAGGGAAATGGATAGGTTAAAGTTAGATATAGTGGGAATTAGTGAGATTCGGTGGCGGGAGGAACAAGATCTCTGGTCAGGTGAATACAGGGTTATAAATACAAAATCAAATAGGGGTAATGCAGGAGTAGGTTTTTTAATGTATACAAAAAATAGGAATGCAGGTAAGCTGCTACAAACAGAATAGTGAATGCATTACTGTAGACAAGATAGATACGAAGCCCACCCCCTACCACAGCAGTACAAGTTTATATGCCGACTAGCTTTGCAGATGACGAAGAGCTTGATGAAATGTATGATGAGATAAAAGAAATTATTCAGATAGTGAAGGCCGACGAAAATTTAATAGTCATGGGTGGCTGGAATTCGATGGTACGACAAGGAAGAAAAGGAAACGTAGTAATTGAATATGGAATGGGTGTAAGGAATGATACAGGAAGCCGCCTGGGAGAATTTTGCACAGAGGACAACTTAATCATAGCTAACACTTGGTTCAAGAATCATAAAAGAAGGTTGTATACATGGAAGAAGCCTGAAGATACTGAAAGGTTTCAGATAGATTATATAATGGTCAGACAGAGATTTAGGAACCAGGTTTTAAACTGTAAGACATTTCCTGGGGCAGATGTGGACCATGACCACAATTTATTGGTTATGAACTGTAGATCAAAACTGAAGAAACTGCAAAAACGTGGGAATTTAAGGAGATGGAACCTCGATAAACTGACAGAACCAGAGGTTGTAGAGAGTTTCATGGAAATCATTAGGGAACGATTGACAAGAATGGGGGAAAGAAATACAGTAGAAGAAGAATGAGTAGCTTTGAGGGACTAAAGAGTGAAGGCAGCAGAGGAGCAAGTACGTAAAAAGATTACGGCTAATAGAAATCCTTGCGTAACAGAAGAGATATTGAATTTAACTGTTGAAAGGAGAAAATACTAAAATGCAATAAACGAAGCAGGCAAAAAGGGGTAAGGTAGATATTATGGAAATGGAAGAGGATGACGATAAAGATGAAATGAGAGATATGATACTGCGTGAAGAGTTTGACAGATTCCTGGAAGACCTAAGTCGAAACAAGGCCCCGGGAGTAGACAACATTCCATTAGAACTACTGATAGCCTTGGGAGAGCCAGCCCTGACAAAATTCTACCATCTGGTGAGCAAGGTGTATGAGACAGGCGAAATACACTCAGACTTCAAGAAGAATATAATAATTCCAATCCCAAAGAAAGCAGGTGTTGACAGATCTGAAAATGACCGAACTATCAGTTTAATAAGCCACGGCTGAAAAATACTAACACGAATCTTTACAGGTGAATGGAAAAGCTGGTAGAAGCCGACCTCGGGGAAGATCAGTTTGGATTCCGTAGAAATATTGGAACACGTGAGGCAATACTGACCTTACGACTTATCTTAGAAGAAAGATTAAGGAAAGGCAAACCTACGTTTCTAGCATTTGTAGACTTAGAGAGAGCTTTTGACAATGTTGACTGGAATACTCTCTTTCAAATTCTGAAGGTGGCAGGGGTAAAATACAGGGAGCGAAAGGCTATTTACAATTTGTACAGAAACCAGATGGCAGTTATAAGAGTCTAGGGGCATGAAAGGGAAGCAGTGGTTGGGAAGGGAGTGAGACATGGTTGTAGCCTCTCCCCGATGTTATTCAATCTGTATATTGAGCAAGCAGTAAAGGAAACAAAAGAAAAATTTGGAGTAGGATTTAAAATCCATGGGGAAGAAACAAAAACTCTGAGGTTCGCAGATGACATTGTAATTCTGTCAGAGACAGCAAAGGACCTGGAAGAGCAGCTGAACGGAATGGACAGTGTCTTGAAAGGAGAATATAAGATGAATATCAACAAAAGCAAAACGAGGATAACTGAATGTAGTCGAATTAAATCGAGTGATGCTGTGGGTATTAGATTAGGAAATAACCTGCTTAAAGTAGTAAACGAGTTTTGCTGTTTGGGGAGCAAAATAACTGATGATGGTTGAAGTAGAGAGGATATAACATGTAGACTGGCAATGGCAAGGAAAGCCTCTCTGAAGAAGAGAAATTTGTTAACATCGAGTATAGATTTAAGCGTCAGGAAGTCATTTCAGAAAGTATTTGTATGGAGTGTAGCCAAGTATGGAAGTGAAACGCGGACCATAAATAGTTTAGACAAAAAGAGAATAGAAGCTTTCGAAATGTGGTGCTACAGAAGAATGCTGAAGATGGGTAGATCACATAACTAACAAGGAGGTACTGAATAGAATTGGGGAGAAGAGGAGTTTGTTGCACAACTTGACTAGAAGAAGGGATCGGTTGGTAGGACGTGTTCTGAGGTACTAACGGATCACCAGTTTAGTATTGGAGCGCAACATGGAGGGTAAAAGTTGTAGAGGGAGACCAAGAGAAGAATACACTAAACAGATTCAGAACGATGTAGGTTGCACTAAGTACTGGGAGATGAAGAAGCTTGCACAGGATAGAGTAGCATGGAGAGCTGCATCAAATCCGTCTCTGGAGATTTTATGATGTCCATCAAAGGCTCTGCGACAATCTCATTCTGTCGATATTGGTCTCCTCTCTAAGGAGCAATGTGGTCTCCGTATGAATTAACTACTTTTCCTATTCCGTATTATTTGGTCCAACACGGATTCACACTTGAACATGAAATCAGATCTGTCAGAAGCGTATGACTGGAAAGTAGGACATACCACAAGAATTCTGGGGTGTGGACTCCACATGACTGAAAAGGTACCGCTCAGTATCTCAGAACACACACAACACTCAATCACACGCAGACACACACACACATACACACCCACCCACCCACACACACACACACACACACACACACACACACACACATACACGTAAATAGAGAGAAATGTGGAACTTCCAAATTATGAAGAGGTACTTGTTAAATTCAAGCCCGTCTTTCTTGGAAATAAATTTCGGTCTTTTATATTGCTTTTTCTTAGAGAGTCCAACTTAAGTGTAGCTTAAGTATAATTGTGTATGAATTTTCTTTCTGGTGAGCTAGATTTAGTGCAGGTGCAAGGCGACAGACCTCATTTTCTAGTATAAAAGCTCCCTAATCTCCTTTGGGTTTTATATCGAAAATCCCACAAGTCTTTCCAGCGACTCATATTTCTCGCCAACTCGAGAGAGAGAGAGAGAGAGAGACAGCACCAAAGACTTTATACTCGATCCCCGTTTTCTAGTTTTCCGGCTTATGGGCTCGTGTAAAGAGGTTTCGTGACGACGCGTATGTGCGACCTCTTACTGCCTGAGCCAGTATAAGTGTGTGTGTGTGTGTGTGTGTGTGTGTGTGTGTGTGTGTGTATGTTTGTGTGGCTGTGTGTGGAAGAGGCGGGGTTGGTAAGTCGAAGAGGCGAAATGGACGTTGTGATGTTGAGAGAAGCTGCTGGTTGCACGGAAAGAGCCGTTCATGGTTGAAGACATTCACGGAGGCCACCAAATCAATGTTCACATACTGTTCTAAAGATGATGTCTTCGTGAGATTATGTATCGTCATTAATGACGCAAAGATATCTTCGTATTATTTTAATACCAATATAAATGCATAACACATGGAGGACAACTAGTTAGAAAGGAAGTGTGTAGAAGCTTCGCTAATTTAAATTCGGATGATGGCCCCGTAAGTCTAAAATCTGTTAGTGAAATAAATTAATACTGTAGAAAATTAGAAGTTTAGCGCTGTTCATTTATAGCTATTAAGTTGTACAACCCAGAAGCTACGGAGGAATTAGTTAACATAAAACTGTACCTGACGCAAGAAATGATGCGTCAACGAGTAAGTACTGAAACGCATCATAAAGGTATGGAATTTCTGACAAGTCAACGGGTGACATGGAAAGCACGAGTCACCAGCGTTAATTGCTTTACTGCATACTCACACTTCATTTTTGTGCATATGTTGATATGAACGTTGTTGTTCCATGTCTTGTCAGGAATCACCTGCGGACATTTGTCCACTTACTTGATTTCAGCCTCTGTATTTTCGAAGTTGCTTTAGATATACGTATACTGTACCTCTTAGACAATTCTGCCTTGTGTATGACACTTACGACAAACATATAACAA
Source organism: Schistocerca americana (assembly GCF_021461395.2). Taxonomy (NCBI): domain Eukaryota; kingdom Metazoa; phylum Arthropoda; class Insecta; order Orthoptera; family Acrididae; genus Schistocerca; species Schistocerca americana. The sequence goes on from NC_060120.1 coordinate 401,922,538, forward strand.
AAAATTGGAAAATTTTCTCCGAATGTGAGATTTTAAATTGCAATGTATTCCCCATGCACAGTTGCTGAATACTGTTGTTAATTTGTTAAATAATGACAAAAAAATAGGATAACTTCCTCCGAATGTGAGATTTTAAATTGCAATGTATTTCCTACACACAGTTCTTGAATACTTTTGTTAGTTAGCAAAATAATGACTCATTGTCACTTGACAACAATCAATCTCGTAATGAACAACCTGATTACTGTAGAGCCTAATTCCCCATAGTTTACTTAGCATCTTACTGGCTCACAATTTTGTGCATCAGCGATCTTAGTGAGGTCTCGAAGACTACCACTTAAAAAGAGTTAGGGCTTAGTTAACGTAACGTCAGTGCTCTATGTAAGCGATGGAATGCGGACAAATTAACTTCGAAGTGTTCTATGCAGTCATTTAGAATTCATTAGATGGAACGGTAATGTTCCTTTGAGGTCCCGGAATGCCGTTTGTAAATTAGAATAAACTCAGTTCAAACGAACTAGCGCCATTGCAATTAAGCCAGCAATGAAAGCACTAACCAGAGACATGAGTAGAGGCTACTAAGTAGAGGTGGATACCATAATCTTCTTTGCACTTTGCCCTCTAACGTGTACTAACTAACTTTGTCAAAGAGTAACTTTGTTCCGTTCTTACTGTATTCTTCTTGACTTATGCTCTGAGAGCTCGATTCATTATGCTTATAGTCTTAAGGTTCACTAACTACTATATGCCTATTAAACGTGATACCTTAGAAGAATCCCTTATACCACGAATAGAGGTTCCCGAGAGTAAAAATGTGGTTTTTAAAATTGACTATTACAGGTGTTTTGCAATGTTTATTCGTGTCGCTTTTGAAAGAAATATGCTCTACACTCATTGTGCCTCATTATTCAAAATTATTTATAAGACAGTTATTCGTAAGCTTCTTCTAGCATTTATAAACATGAAGTGTCAGCACCGAAAGTTTTCACAACGTGTGAAGTCCTTATATATGGATAGGTAAAAATATTAGGGTACAATGACCGGTGGAAGACAATCTCAGTAGAGTCGTAGCTACGAGATTGGATATGATGAATTACGAGACTATGTAGTAGGCCTGAGGCGTAGCGTCGTATAACGATCCTGCCTTGGAGGCGGTTAAGTGGGAGATGTTTCTCAGAGCTGGATTGTGACAGATGGTGACGCGATACTGGACGCTCACATAGTTTATGTATCAGCCGATAGAGGACAATATTGGATAGGGGGACTGTGATTTTAGTTTCGATTGTGCCCACTAGACTGCACTAAAGTAATAGAATGTTTTTTATAAACTGTTCTAGTATTTTCATAAAGTGTTATTATGTATTTTTGTGTATGTAAAATGATGATGCGTGAGTGTGGTTTAAGGTTAATATGAAGATAATTGTTTAACGAGTTATGTAGTAGGATTTAGTGTGGGAACATTTCGAAGAAGTATGGATATGGACAAAGGGGATTTTTGTAGAATAGATTTGTAAAGTAAGTTTATGGTAAAGGGAAAGTTAATTCAGGTAGAAATAACAATAGTAAATAACTTTATGCACAAGCAAAACTTCAGAATATTAGATAATTACGTCGGTAAAAAGTGCAGTCGTTAGGTTTACTATTTTGCGGTTAGTTATTGATGAAAAGCGCGGACTGACGCGGGAGAATGTTGTTTTGCTATTGGCTGTTGAGTAAACTGACCAATGGTAAAGCAATATTCTTCGCGCGCCTTTCTCTGCTGGTAGAAAAGACGGAGTATTCTAGAGAAGAGTCGGAGCCTAGCCACGAAACAGTTCGGACGTGTGTAGTAGTAGTTCCGATGGAAATGATAAGTTGCGGAATCCAGCAGTGTTTCATACATCAAAAGTGTTGGAAAGTGCGGCTAAATTATTCCGATGTGTGTGTAGAAATTTCGGAATTTTTAAGTGAATTTTGTGACTAGAAAAGACATAAATTCCGCGTGGCGTATTGAGCAGGTCGGTGGCTTAGAACTGTGACTGCATTTGGTACCGACAGACTTAATATTTGGCGAGCATTATCAATCAAAAACAATCAGTATTTTTGTAGCTATTACGTTTTCGGGAAATGTAACACCATAAACTTGCAAACTTGAGTGAAAGGGATTGTGAGTGAGTGTGTTAAGACCAGCATAGGCATGGCAGTGTTACTTGCTCAGCTAAGTTTCAGAATATATTAATTCCAACCTTTCATTTCGTGCGAAAAATTTCTCCTGAAACGTAGATTTAGTGACTTTAACTGCACCCTGGTTCACGTCGAAGTACAGTAGGTTTGGCTCGGCTTCCCTACTGATCATCTGCTGAGACAATGTTCACAGGTAGGTGCAGGTTCGTCGTAAAGGGACGGAAAGAACCGTGCCGCCGCAGGTCAGGGCCAGTTCTGATGGAGAACGTGCTGACATCCGCATCAGAACTTTTTTAATGGTGGTGTAGTATTGCAGCTGAGACAATTGCACATGACATATTTCGTTGACATCGGCATCAACACTTCGTTATCCTCAATGTCATTGTAGGAATCATCGCATCCTGTCACACGAGAAGGCTAAGGGCGGAAAGGGTGGGAGGGGAGGGGAGGTAAGGGAAAGGGAGGGATGGAGGGGTGGAAAGGGGGGGGGGGAGGGGAGGAAATGGGACCTGCAACTATATTTGCATTAGTGACTTCCAAATATTCGTATAAGGACTGGCTCACCATCCTCACATAGGTAACTTTGATTTGAAGCTGTATATCACTCGCTACAGAATACTGGAATGTGTGGACAGCATAGTTCTCTATAAACAAATAAAATCTAACATTTTCTTATAAAATGTAAATAAAAAAATAGGGATTATTATTTGCCAAATGTGTTTTCACCTTAAATCAATTAATCAATTAATGAAATGTCACAGTACTGCAATTAAAATCCAACAGAGTTACAAATTAATTATTTTTCTTGTCTAGGATGTTGCAAAGTTCTAAAATGCCTACATAACTGGTCAGCAGCGGGTAAAATGCGATGTTTGCGTAGCTTGTTGAGGTAAAGTTAATTTTTAGACCACAATTTCATTCTGCCACTAATAACCTGTTGCACAGTTAGAAAATGTAACAGCAATGTGAATTAATTATCTTTCAGTCTAAGATAACGAAAAATTCTGAAATGACCGTTGAATACGTCATCAGTGGGAGGAAGTTTGATTTCTTGTTAACACATGAAGAATTGCTATCTGACATCATAATATTGCAAAAAAGTCTGCAATGTAATAGAAAGCCCAAGTAAATTTCCAGATATATACATATCTGTAAAATTAGTGCTCAAAATTCTGTAGTATGTACCCCAATGGTAGAATTCAATGCTTAAGAAAAGTTGACAGTTTACAAGTTAGGACTAAGTTCGATGTCCTAAAACTACGCTAACCAGCTTACAAAATCATAAAAAATACGTTTTAGCTAAGCAAGCAAATAGACAGCTTCAACTCGAAGCTACCAATGTGTGTACTGGTGAGTCAGTCTTTAAACGAATTCTTAGAAGACAGTAATGCAAACATAATCGCAGAGCAGAGATGCGAGGCACGTAGGAGTGTTGGCATGTGGGGTGCATAATAGGGGTTGCTTCATGCAAAATTTGCAGAAGTGCAGGGCCTTCACCTCTTTGACCTGAGCACACAGCAGGATGTCATGATCCCCAGAATGACTTTGGGAATAATGAAGTGGTGACATTGAAATTAGCAAAATATGATATATGCAGTTGCCTCAGCTTTAATATGATACAACTGACAAAGCGCTGGTGTTGATGTTAGCAAATCCTCTACTTGAAACGACCATGCCCTACGACTTATGCAAAACCAAAATCATAACAGTGAAGTACATATTTTAAAGTTTTCTGTTTCTCAACATTGGTCTTATGTGCTTAACCACTGCACGATAATGAACTCCCAAAATCAGAGAACCGTGCGACTGCTACGGTCGCAGGTTCGAATCCTGCCTCGGGCATGGATGTGTGTGATGTCCTTAGGTTAGTTAGGTTTAAGTAGTTCTAAGTTCTAGGGGACTGATGACCACAGTAGTTAAGTCCCATAGTGCTCAGAGCCATTTATGAACCCAAAATCAGATATCTTATTTCACATAGCTTATGACATTGGGGGATCAGGTGAACGCAGCAGTTTTGAAAGTCTGCGCAACTAAATAATGTTCGGGCCACAAGTAAGTGTTTACCTTAATTATTTAATTCAGACAACAACTTGAGTGCAGCAACAGTGAACAGATACTAAAGCTTGACCGTGTGAAAGAGATAGAAGTTATGTAAGACTTTCCTGTCACATCGTTGACGCATTTGCCACCACGTCACCAAAATCGAACTTATTTGCTTTTCTTCGAATTGAAGAAAACATTGTAACATGCAGGGCTTTCTAGTGACTGTTTTGAGAGCTAAGAAACACACATTTGAGTACTGCACTACAGCCCCACATTCACTCTGATATATATAGATTTTCTAGACTGCAGATAATTTATTTTGTAAAGCCTTAGCTTGACAGCTGTAATAATAAATGAATATTAGACCACTCGTAATATGAGATGTGACATTTTCTTACCGTCTGTTTGTACCGATTTCATGAGCTCTTTATGTAGAAATATCTATAATATTCGCTGTTTACAAAATGAGATTTTCCAAATAGTTTGTAAAAAAAAAAAAAAAAAAAAAAGAATATCCACACATTGAGGATAATATTATTATTTCACCGGAAACCTATACTGTCCATCTTATACATCGTTACATTTCTCTACTGCGGCTGCTGAATTTTTTCTATCATGTAACGAAATCCAGATATCATCTGTTCATCTGTTAGGGAGAAAACCATGATATATAGGATCAGAATTGCAGTCCGGTCCGCACGATCGTGCCAGAAAGCGGTAACATTTTTCATGGTTTAATGAAAGTCTGTTATTACAGAATGTTAAAAACTTTAACGTCTCTCTCTCTCTTTCGCAGAAGTATTAGTTTTGACAGATGTAGCCTGCAAAGCACTTTGTGCAAACGGGTATTGGCGTATTTCTTTTTGGCATGTACAAAAGCCTTGATGAATCCAAAGGAAGATGTAATTTCCACTACGCTGTTGTGTTGAAATACATGCTTTGCCTTAATTAGCACTATTGGTCATTTTCGAGTAGTTGCTCATTTTCAGATGCACTTGAAAATGAGCCCAGGCTTAAGACTGGACTACCGTGTTAAGTAAAGGATATGTTTTTACTCATCAGGCTAGCGATACTCTTGATGTTTTTTTTTAATGTCATTGACTTTCTAGAGAGTGTCGTCAAGCGAATGGACGTTGTAGTACATGGGTATACATTTGTAAACGCAATAGCAGCGTTTCCCTAAATAGTTCTAATTCGGCTGGTGGTATATCTCTGTATACGGATATGTTGTCTCTTCAAAATAATGGAAGTTCAAATATTGCTGTCGCATTAAACGTAATAGGAGACTTATAGGCCTAACTGGTTTTGTCCGTGTACCTACCAGCTGATGAAAATTTCTCAATCAGTATGATCAAATATTCTGTTTTGTAAGTTTAATTTTTACTAATATGACATTTCCTGCTCAGTAATAAAAATCGTTGTCTTGCTTTGTGTAGTATTGTGGTGTCACGCAAGGAAGTTTGTGGTACAGGAGCTGCAGCATAATCTAATCGCATATTTTGTTCTCTCTTTCTGTCTAGTAATCATCCTTAGTTCGAATGCACAGCGAATAGCAATATCTTAGACAAATAGATAGCAAAGAGAACCACGTACATGGCTGAAGGATACATTTAACATGTTGAAGAGGTCAGTCCAGTAGCAACTTACCACATGAAAATAATTAGCGTCTCAACACAACCCGTAAAGTAGGTACCAATATGGCCATATACGTTACATACGTATGGAGAGATTTTGCAGTGCTGTGTCATTCAGACACCCAATTTGAATGTTGCCTATTTTTAGGAAGATCGTGTACGAGGCCCGTGCCGATGTTAGACATCTACCTTCTCAATGAAAAAATGAAAATGCTTCTTTACAGAGCGTAGGGGAATGATGCGGGAGACCCGCACCGCTTTACTGGGCAAGGTCCTATTGGAGGTGGTTTGCCATTGCCTTCCTCCGACCGTGATGGGAATGAATGATGATGAAGACGACACAACACCCAGTCATCTCGAGGCAGGAAAAATCCCTGACCCCGCCGGGAATCGAACTCGGGACCCCGTGCTCGGGAAGCGAGAACGCTACCGCGAGACGACGAGGAGCGTAAATATGCACTATATTGTTTCGCAACATTCCTGCACGTATTGGCCTTGATCACACGACCGTCATGCGAATAAAGGGTCGATGTGTTGTGGAGGGCCATACTCAAACGCCCTGTGGGATCTGACCAGCCCTAAGCGAATAGCACTCGAGAGGGCAGCCACGTCGATTGGCCTTGATCACACGACCGTCATGCGAATAAAGGGTCGATGTGTTGTGGAGGGCCATACTCAAACGCCGTGTGGGATCTGACCAGCCCTAAGCGAATAGCACTCGAGAGGGCAGCCACGTCGATACATGCCTTAAGAAATGGGTTTGTTTACAGCTAAACAAGTATACAAACGGATAACGCTACGTCAGGAGGGCCACGGAGTCAACAATGTGATTTGCTGCTTCCCTTGGTGTGGAAGCAGAGAGAGGGACGGGGCACAGGATTGGTACCACGGCTTCTTTTCAGACGACTTCTGGATATAGGTACAGCATCAAGATGGACGTATCCTTTTGTGGAAGCTTCTGAGAAAACAAACTTTGCCAGAACAGTGCACGTCCTTCTGTGACCAGAATCGCTCCTTCTGGAGCTCCAGAAGTGACCGGAAAGATGGGTATACTTTTAGCTTTCTGTGTGCAAATTAAATGGGTAGCATACTTCCGAACATCCCCGGAATGTGAGGGAAAGGAAACTCGGCGATGAGGTCCTCAAGACCACCCAATAGTCGACTAACTGCGGTGTCATCCTCAGCCATTCATCATCCGATGCGGTACAGGAGGGCATGGGGTGAACCACCGCTCTCCCTGCTGTTGTCGACGTTTCGACCTTGGAGCCATTACCGCTCAATCACGCAGCTCCTCAACTAGCATCACGAAGCTGACTGCACCACAGTCCATCTTTTCCATGCCTAAATACAGCTCAGTCCAGTCCTTCCACAAAGGAAAAATTCCTGGCAATAGCGGAAGCGAAGGCTGTGTATGTAAGGATAATTGATCAATTTATTTCACATAATTTGAGTAGAATTCGGTTTTAGAAGTGGTTTAACAACTGAAAATACTATATTCTGTTTTCTCTGTGAGGTACTGCTTGCATTAAACAAAAGATTTTGAACGCTAGGAATCTTTTTTGATTTAATTAAGGCGCTTGACTGTGTTGATTACAAAAGCTTGCTCCAGGAGTTGGACCTTTGTGGAATACAGTTGTTCGCCTCTTACTTTAACAACAGACAGCAAAAGGTAATTATCCACAGTGTTGAGAATGGCTATGATGTGGGGTCTGGGTGAGGCATGGTCAAATGAGGTTCAACACAGATCAGTGCTGGGGTAACTCCTGTTCCTTCTTTATATGAATGAAACGCCCTTTATTATTACAGGTGATTCCAACATATTTCTGCTCGCTGATGACACAAGCTTGGTAGTGAAGGATGCTGTGTGCAATACTGACACTGTTTCAAATGGTGCAGTTCATGACATCGGTTAATGGTTTGTACAAAATAAACTAACGCTAAAACATAGTAAGACTTAGTTTTTTAAAGTTTCTAACACACAGTTCAACAAAACTCGAAGTTTTAATTTCACAGAATTGGCACATGAGTAGTGAAACTGAACAGTTCAAATTTCTAGGTGTTCAGACAATTAGTGAACTGTCGTTGAAAGCCCACGTTCAGGATCTTGCTCATGGACTTAATGCTGCCATTTTTACTATTCGAACGGTATCTGAAGTAAGTGATAGTTCGATCCGAAAAGGAGCTATTTTCGGGTAACTCTTCCTATTCTCAAAGGATATTTTTTAGCTCATAAATGGGCGGTTCGGGCGATAAGTGGTGTTAAGTTCGCAAACCCCTTGTCGAATCCAGTTCATTAGTCTGGGTATTCTGATACTGACCTCTCTCTCTCTCTCTCTCTCTCTCTCTCTCTCTATATATATATATATATATATATATATATATATATATTGTTTACAGTGGTTTCCTGTTAACAATATCAGCTTATTCGCAAGAATTAGCAGCTTCGACTCAGTTCCAAACTACATTTGGGTTGCACTTCCTTGTTTCTTGGGCAGAAAGGCATGCAGTAGACTGCTGCATCCGTTTTCAATAAGCCACCGCAAGAAGTCAAAGATATTAGCAGTAATCCACGGGTTTTCAAATCTAAACTGAAGAGTTTTTTCGTGGATCACTCCACCTATTCTGTCGGACGTTTCTTGAAAAATTAAGCTGATTCCTGTGTAATATTATTGTTGATTGCTTTTACATAAAATTGTCCTTTTTTGGGGGTCATAAACATTTTATTTTATCTGTTATTACTTTTATGGTGTAATTTGATACACTGACACATTCCATGACCTTGGAGATTCGCTCCTAAATTTTTTCCTAGGGAACTAGTTGTGTAAAATAAAATAAAGTCTAACACGGTTCTCTCATGTGAGAGTCTGTTGTACTGACCACTTGGAATAAGGGACTGAAGTTCTTTGTATTTGAGAATGTAGGCAGACAAATGAACTACCATCAATTCCAGCCACGGAGATCCTACTAGCGGCTGTAGCTAGACCACACCTGAAGATGGCAGAGCAGGATGGCGTGCATCATCATCCCGTTATGGTACTGTCACAACACTATGGTCTGTGACACCGCACAAGTTAAGGATCACACAGAATTTGGGAGCAGTCATGGAAGCGGAACCGCTGCCATCAACCCCTCCCCCCTTCTACCTGCCCAGCACATTTACGAACGCGAACCTATGTCCCGTTTACATCGCCAGTATTTTCATCGAAAAGTGGTAGAAGGTTATATGTTAGACGTATGGACTCAGGAGTGTGCTGAGGAAGCTTTGCCACTTCATTCTAAAAAAGAGTTGTTCGCCGCACCTGTGTTTCATAGTATTAATGTTGAAGATCGACGTCACTGAAGCGCACTATGACGGGTACGAAGAAACACAACTAAAACGACCATATGCAACCATTACTAAAGTGCTATAGAATCTAGGCTAGCCAGAAAAGTGATATCTTACCGCGCCCGAACCCACGTGCTTTCTGAATGCCATTCATTTGGAACTTCGTGCTGGATGAACAACATTCATGATATGAAGGTTGCGCCATGATGTTTCCTGTACCGACGGATCTGATAGGAACTGTATGTGCGTTGAAAAGTAAATACCTCTCCCTACGAAAATAAAATACTTTTAGAGACATTGAAAGTCACAAATTCCATCTGTTTAAGACAAAATGATTTTAAGGTTGTTCTGATGCCATTTGCAGCCAATCAGTTCTACATCTCTCATGTCAGCCTCTGCAAGGAGTACACTAACATTATGAACTGCCAACCAACGATCGGTAACAATTCCTCACAATCACAGTTAACTGATATTTGGGAGTGCCGAAACTTTTACTTCATTTACGATTGCTAGTAAGAAATCTAAATCGTTTCCACACGTTTCCACTGGTCATTAAGGTCGTAGGTTTTATTTTCTCAAGATGATTTCTCCACATAGCTACAATTTTTTGCTTGGAGCAATGCTACAGAGTGTAGTGGAAATTTGAGATTTAAAATAATTTTCATCGTTGTACTCATACTGACAATATATGACTGATTTTTCGAGGTAGAAAATAAATATTTCTTTTCTTTTTATTGAAAGGGTACAGTACCGTCCGACATTGAAAATAGGTACAACATACTTCATTATTTTTGTCAGAACAACATATTTTTTTTTTGTAAAATAACTCAATTTCAATTAATACAGCGAAGCCGGATACCAGTGTGGGAAAGAATGACAATTTATTTATTTAATTCATCACATGTGCACTCCCACAAAATAAATCCCTACATCCAGTTTGGTGAGATCTGTGAAATGAATGAATGTATGGTCGTCTGCTAACCGCAGATAGTGAATGTGAATATATCATCATCTTTGAGACGATCTTTTGGCCACCTTTGGTGGGACCAAAGAGATGAAATTTACCTGAGCTTTGAGCGCCTTAAATGTGGCTGAGCCAGCCGAAGTGGCCGTGCGGTTGAAGGTGCTACAGTCTGGAACCGCAAGACCGCTACGGTCGCAGGTTCGAATCCTGCCTCGGGCATGGATGTTTGTGATGTCCTTAGGTTAGTTAGGTTTAACTAGTTCTAAGTTCTAGGGGACTAATGACCTCAGCAGTTGAGTCCCATAGTGCTCAGAGCCATTTGAACCATTTGAAATGTGGCTGACCAATACGGTAGCAAGGTGCTCCCCAACTTCAGCAGAGGTGCGAGAGGACCTGGACAACGGCCATGTTTCAGCACTCTGCCGCTGGATCTTGTGCTGTTAAGACCTGTCTTAGTTGTGCTCCGTAAAGACAAAAGAGTGGAGACATGGTATGCATGTGGAATATTTAAGAGTAGTTTGAAATAATAATTTCTCTATTTCAGGAACTTTTGTGGGGAGAATTAAATGTCAGGCAGGTAATATTAATGGGATCGTAGTAATCTTTGGAGGTGACCAACAGTCACAATGAAACCACGTGTAGCAATAAGTTGAAATACTTCCGTGTGATTAAGTTAAGCTGAATTACTAGCGTGTGTACCATAAGTTGAAATATTTAAGAAATAGCTTGTGCAGGACTTGAAATTAGAGGCGAGTACTTCCACGTGGCGAGTACTGTGTGAGTCTCAATCTGTGTATGAGACAAAGGATAAAGAGAAGTACTCGTCCATGGTATCAGTTGAGGACTCGTGTGTGTGATGAATATGTTCTTAATATTACTATGCGAGATATGTTTCCGTGTGACGCTTGATTCAAACTACAACACTCTGAGAGAGAAACAAGGTGAGTCAGCCTTCTAACCAGTAACGCCACTTGGCTTGCATTGCACAGGAAGACGTGCATATATCTCCAGAGTTCATAGTAGGAAAGTAGAATTACGAAGTGGGGCAGTGTCGTGTGAAACTGGGATAAATATTAATTGAAGTGGGGAAGCTGAAAGGGATAATGTTGTGACTATTGCCTGTGTTGTATTTCATGTTGTAGTGTGGTGTATGTCATGTAATTTAATTATGTGTGGTTTGCATGGGAGAGTAGCAAGGTAGTTACAGAGGTAGTGGGTTATGCGTGTTCCTTTTGTACTGCTCGGTCTGGAGGAAAGTTTCGTGATGATGATTGTGAGAGTCGAAGTGTGAGGTATAATAAAAGATCCAGAAAGTGCACTGTAGCTTTAAATAATTACGAGACCATAAGGTAGAGAATCACCAATGTTAAGCCATGCCCACTGGGGAGAATTTCTCATGTGTTATTTTTGTAGGTTATAAAATTTGTGTGTTTAGGTTATAGAATTTATCGGAATAAATAAGATAGTGAAAAGAAAAAGATTGGTGGACTTTTCCTTCAAATTGTATGTTGTCATGATGTCCCGAATTTATAATGTGTGCGCCATTCATATTCAGTGTGGTGGCCATGTGTTGATAAAAGCCGTTAAATAAAACACAAAAAGAAAATGTGGTATTGCCAGTGCGTAGTGAACAGTCAGAGTTCTGTAAATTACTGATAGTCAGAAGTGCGTTTCCGTTGCGTATTATTCATACAGGAGGATAATTTGTAACTTAATTCAGAGTACGAGAGTTCATATTACTCGATAAATAAGAATGAATCCACTCGCTTGGCAGACCACTCATCTTGCAGGCCTGACTGCTTCATGCCACAGTATGAGCAAGGCATGTGGGTGCCTCTCATTATTTACATGCCCGAACAATTGTATTTACTGCTTCCGGCGTTAGCTCTACCGATATTTAAGCCACAAACATCGACCTTGTGGCTTTAAAAGCAAAAAATAAAGCCGTTTACATGTTGAAATAAAATGGCAATATATGGAATTTTCTCCCGCCCTGCGACTATTAGCAGTTGACGTTTAATTAGTCAATCATTGTGGTAAATAAAAGACGTGTGTCAGCAAAAAGAATATAAAATTATTCACCAGTGTAGCAAAAAATCTCAGTGACATGAACTAAAAATGTAGTCACAGTAACACTGTCAGCCTTCGATAGAAGCATCCCAACTTTCAACGCTATAAAGCTTATTGATTCTGTTTCATACAGTAGGGAAATGTAGTTTCCCAATTTAAATTCTACTCTGGAGTTAACATCAGCTGAGAACATATCTAGAAGAGCAAGGCTCTAATTCTCTCCTCCCTCATTTTCCACAAACTTCCTTTCGCTACTACTTGCGACGCTGCTATCAATGGGTACAAAGAGAGAGAGTTTATTGCTCTGAGAATTGCATATGCATCACTGCAAAACTCATTTTCACAAAGATGGGAAAGAATGGGTGTAACGCTTAGCGATTGAAAGGAAGTGCTAAAGACCCTTGTTCCACTGAACTTGATGAATCACTGTAACTAGCCAAGTATAATACGACCTGTGTTCTGAACAAAACGCCCTTTTCGCTGTAAATGAGCAAAAAGAACGAACTCATTTAACTTTACGCGAGCCAACAAAACGCCACTTAAGCTCAGCGTCTACGAAAATTAAATTCGCTCCTGACCATTCACATTCAAAAGCAATTCTGACTCTCGTTAACGTCGCTTGAATGACAGGCTCGTTTGCTCTTGTGAATGACGAGGCGATCGCAGTAAAGACGCGGAGCTCGCTTTCATTTCTCCTAATAATTGCAGCTCTTAGTAAGGAACTATTACAGATGGATCCGTCACAGGACTGACCTGGTACCTTACAGGGACAGTAATAATTATGTCTATCTTGGAATATGATTTATGTGTGTGATGCAAATATACCAAAACAGCTAATTTGTAACATCTGTTACAATACAAAATAAAGTGGTCTGGTCTGTTTTACATTTACACAACGATTCTGTCAGAGGACAAGAAGCGTTCGACTATCGATACTAAAACATGTGGTACCGAAATGACTGCCAATCCACTGAACGATGGAATGGCCATAAAGGATGTACTAATTCCAAAGAAATATCAGAAGTCTCATACGATTTCCTTTCTGTAAACAAGATATGGAAAAAATATAAATAACATTATTGGTGGGACTTTCAAGGTTCTAAGAAAATGTATAAGAGAACTAAAAGTAAAACCAATACATAGTAGCGGCTGTGAAAAATTGTCCTTTATTCCACACATTTAGCGCCAGATTTGAGTGACAATGCAGTTCTTACCAAACAATGTTAAGTTTTAATTCTGTCTTCCTCACTGTCATACGACGAAAATCTATATATTTTAAACTCAAATACAAACTTCGTGGCAATATTGTATCTCACTTCAATTTAGATTGAATGTAGTTAGAATTGTAAGCTTGTAGTACTGGGTAACTTTTAAATTTCTACTAATGTCTTCAGTATTGTTAATAACAACCCACCTGTATGAAACAAAGATTTATGTCCTTACATGGTAAGAATAAAATGAAAGAAAGTGGGAACGTATTCACAGTATTAAGAGTTGGGAAAAGTCAGTGTAAGGTTGAATAGGTTTCAGTCTTGAAAAGAATAAGGAAATCATAGAAAGTCAGGAAGAATAAGGGCAATGCAGAGAGTGAAGAAGTGATTAATGATAACAGTAAGTGAAACCAATTACTTCTAAGGAAGATGCAGTCAGTTTCACAGTTTGTTATATGAGCTAAGAAGAACGTAAATCTAAAATGATGGCATTGTTACCTACATTTTTTATCCGTAACAGACTAGAATGAAAGTAAAATAGAATTCAAAAGTGAAATAAAAGTCCAAGGTTGATAATGTTGGTAGCCATCTCAAGGCTACTGGCAGAAAGACACATTCGGGTGAACAAATAAAGGAAGTAGATATAAAATTTCGTCAGAGAAGTATAAAAGTTATTGCAAAAAAAGTATCCTGAAAGAAGGGAGACACGAGAATCTGAAAGCTGTCTGTGAAGGACAGTCTTTTCAAACGAACAGCTGCATAGAGGAATTGCGTTTATCAACGCTCATTATCTACTATATGGGAATATCCTACAGTTGGGGAGAAAGTTCTTGTAACTACACGTCACAACCGTAGCATTTTACAGAAGGCAAATGTGGACTTAGTGAAATTCTTACGGGGACAAAATGGAAAATTAACGAAATTTGCAGTTTGTAACAAAGCAGAAAGAGTAGCGAGAGAAAAAAATAGGGAATTCTCACTAGGTAAATGATATTTCTATGAAGACATTGAAAGACGTTCGGTTGGCACTTACAGTCTCACGGAAAACTTGTGGGGCAAAAAATTAGTACATGAAGTAGTACGTGAAGGGATAGGAATCTTGATGGAAGAGCTAGAGATGTACAACAGAACAATCGAAGAATTAATGCCTTAAATATTTGTACTTGTAATATTAAAATGCTTTAAAAACAACTGTTGTCACCTAGCAAACTATCCCCGTGGCCTCTAGTACTACACTAACCTTATTACCCAAATCTAATTTTTTACGTACATAATTATGTTATTCATTATGTGTACCAGTAGATTAGAAGCAATGGTTCTCAGCTATCTATGTTGTATTTTCACCATAACTTTAATTTTTTAAACTTCAAAAGATCTCACTTTAAATCCAATGTTACTTAAGGTAAACAGGTCAGAGTTTGGTAATCTATTCTCAAACAACATAAAACACAAAAAAATCCTGTAAATAATTTTGTAAGTGATAGTAAAACACCCTGTAATTTCACTCGATTAGAAATAAACAGTCAGACTCACTATTAGTAAGAAATATTTGCTAATGCGACCTCCTACCGAATGTAAATACGGTTTACAGAGCTGACAGCTATAAAATCAAAGTTCCCTGAGTAACGTGCCTTGCACCAGTAGCGTGTGAGCACATTTACTATTACTAGTCGGCTCGACATCCGACAGCAGACGCCACAACCTACACGGACTGCCACATACCACACCAAAATACGTTAATTCACTTGATAAAACCCCGCGCACATTCACAAAGTTACACCCGTCTCACACCCCTGCAAAAGACATCTACTAGAAAATACAAAGAAAGGTGAAAGTAGCAAATAGTAATGGCTCCCGCCTATGGTGCAAACAACAATCTCAAACAGAAACATTCTTTGCAGAAACTACATTTATTTGAAGGAAAGCAAATAGTAAGAAAATCTGTGTCCTTGGCATTTCTTTTCTCACAAGCCAGTAGAATGTAATTGTTGTTGCATGAATCTAGGTTTGTACGTGCGCCACAATAAAGTCTATTAAACAGGCAGTTCTGTTATCAATGTCCCATACACAGTTTTAAAACAATATAATATTCTACAAATAACCTTATACGTTTCGTCAACCACAGCTAAAAAAGTAGCATATCATGTGAAGGATAATCAAAATACTAAATATCAGAGATGGTAAAATAGTCAGTATTAAAATAACTGGAAGTCCAAATCCGCAACAGCCGTTTAGTGTGTTTTCACGGTACAACGATGTACTAGCGCTGCAACGTGTTATTTGACGCATGCCAATACATTTAGTATGTTGACGACACCCAATGGTTGAGTGCCCTTTAATTCTTTACTTTCCCCGCTGATTTTGAGGATGGTTTTATGCTATCATACGTGGCCACTCATGTGCTGTCCGGTTTCGTCTTTTTACTATGTTTTGGAGAGGTATCACTGATTATGCATGGTTCGCTGCGGATGCCCATCTGTGGTGCGTTTTTATGCGCACTTGTACCTTGGAAGTCGTGGTACATGAAGTGTTAGTTTTATATGACATGAAGAAATTCCTCCAGGGTATGAAACTGTTCATCAAACAGTGAAAACACGATAAATAGCTGTTGCGGATTTGGACTTTTACTCAGATTAATATAGACTATTTTACCACTTCTGATTTTAAATTATTTGATTGTCCTCCACATTATGGGCAGTGTTGTTATTGTTGTGGTCTTCAGTCCAGAGACTGGTTTGATGCAGCTCTCCGTGCTACTCTATCCTGCGTAATCTTCTTCATCTCCCAGTACCTACTGCAACCTACATCCTTCTGAATCTGTTTAGTGGATTCATCTCTTGGTCTCTCTCTACGATTTTTACCCTCCGCACTGCCCTCCAATACTGAACTGGTGATCCCTTGATGCCTCAGAATATGTCCTACCAACCAATTCTTTCTTCTAGTCCAATTGTGCCACAAATTTCTCTTCTCCCCAATTCTAGTCAATACCTTCTCATTAGTTATGTGATCTACCCATCTTATCTTCAGCATTCTTCTGCAGCACCACATTCGAAAGCTTCTATTCTCTTTTTGTCCAAATTATTTATCGTCTACGTTTCACTTCCATACATGACTACACTCCATACAAATACTTTCAGAAAAGACTTCATGACACTTAAATCTATACTGGATGTTAACAAATTTCTCTTCATCAAAAACGCTTTCCTAGCCATTGCCAGTCTACATTTTATATCCTCTCTACTTCGACCATCATCAGTTATTTTGCTCCCCAATTAGCAAATCTCATTTACTACTTTAAGCGTCTCTTTTCCCAATGTAATACCCTCAGCGTCATCCGATTCAATTCGACTACATTCCATTATCCTCGTTTTGCTTTTGTTGATGTTCATCTTATATCCTCCTTTCAATAACATTCACTTTGACTCACCGATCGCGATATCACAGTCTGAAACATTTTACACGATTGTCACGATCGCCAATTAATTTTTTCGGAGAAACAGTAAGCACACTTAACAAACAGTTTAAAATTCTACACTGGATAGTTAATATTTTAACGTGTCTACTAGCTCATTAATAATGTTCAAAGTGCATTAATTCGTGCAACTCAGCTACGTGCAAAACAGTTCGGCTCGAACCACGACATTGACAGTTGATGTGCGTAAACATTGGCACAGGTGTTTACACTACTCAACGAAGCTCACAGTATTCAAAGTTTAACATTTTGTTTCAACTCGTCCACGTCGAAATTTAGTTTATACCGTTACCGAAAAATAGGAACGCGCCCATAAATTTTCGTGTGTTATTGTCGAACACGATTATACAAAATGAGCGTCCACACCACACCACAGCACAGTTGTGTCACAACTGTCACTATTCGACTGCCAACAATCTATATCGCCCTCGCAACGGAGTTCCCTTAAAACTTATACATATTGCATTTAGTTTTACATGATGCGTTTCTGAAAAGCAACACAAAGAAAGTCAAACGTACATTGAAAATTTACATAGTCAGTTAATAGGAGTTTCATATAGCAATATAAACAAAAGAAAACGTAGCCACATTTTTTGCTGTAGAATAAAAGAAGAAAAATAGATCATCAAATACGAATTTACAGAGCAAAATGATGCAAAAGAAAAGAAATAAGAACACATTTATTTATTATAATTAGTAACATCTTTACAATGTTCACCAGGTAACTGTCGAGGCACCGCGAGATGGTAAGGCACTCGCTACCCACCGTGGCTCTGGAATTTACGGAAAGTGTCCTGCGGCATTCCGGCCTTCTCTGGCAGGCTGAGACGATATCTTCCTCCACTCCTGAGTTTATTACGCATAAAAGATCCAAGTAGCAGTAAACGGCTTAACGGTCCGAAGACGCTTTAGCCACAGTATCCCATTTGGGAAGGTGCAGTCACAAGGCAAAGGCCAGAATGCGCTCCGCATTAAATGCTGTGGAGGGGAGCGTGTGCTAATCAGCCGAATTAATATGAACGTAATTTACTGGCGAGGTCTGAATAAGGAAAAATACGCATTAGATTAAACGATCCTCTAATAACACTCTCTTTTTTCTAACAGTAAATCTGCTCCTTCTCTGCACACTTTGACATCAGTGTCTCTTTTTTTAATTTTTGCTGTGTTTTATATGTGCTCAGGCAAACTAACAGCAGAATGTGCTTCATCATTAACAATGGGATACATTCTGCGCTAATGGTGCACTGTAGTTCCTGTGAGTTGCGAAACTGTGTGTGAGTGATCATCCTGCACTGCATCAAGAGGCAGAGGCAGACAGGTGACCCTGAACGCACAGAAATGTAACCGACTGCCAAATAACACGCGAATAAATGACGCAACACTGAAGATCACCTAGCGGAATATATAGCGCAACTATAGCTACTAATAGTAGTGTATGTATTACGTCGCTATTGGTAGCTGCAGTTATACTACATAGAGGGTGACAATTATTGAAGTATATGAAAAAAGTAAATTAGTTACAAACTACGGTGTGCACACACTTTATTCAACATGTAAAAGTCATTACAGGTATTCGGATTTAGGTAATGACATGTTCGATATGCCTGCCATTATTGGCGATAATGTGGCGCAGATGAATAGCGAAATTCTACATGACCCGCTGAAGTGTCGGAACATCGATGTTTTCCTGACTGGCTGTTTCCAGCTCAGCAATGGTTTCGGTGTTGTTGCTGTACATCTTGTCGTTAATATAGCCCCACAGAAAGGAGTCTCGTTTGTGCAGATCCGGAGAATATGATTGCCAGTCGAGGGTTATGACAGTGGCTTCAGAGTACCCCAGAGTTAGAATTCGGTCCCCAAAATGCTCCTCAAGCAGATCAAACATTTTCTTGCTTCGATGGGGTCGAGCTGCGTTTTGTATGAAACACATCTTGTCTTCCGACACCTTCACGTACCGTTCGGTAGTCACCATGCCATCAAGGAATATCACACTGACTATTCCGTGGCTGGACACTGCATACCACACAGTCACCCCTTGAGGGTGAAACTTCTCCATCACTAAATGCGGATTCTCCGTCCCGCCAAAAGCGCCAATTTTGCGTATTGACGAACCCATGAAAGTGGGCTTCATTGCTAAACCAAACCATGCAGCGCATACTAATTCTTATCACGTTCCGCCGCCAAACGTGCAGTTTGAACGTCCTAACTAAACCGTTCAGAAGTAATGGCGATCTTATTTTATATAGTTCCGTAATTGTCATCCGGTATTTTGCTAGGCAACTTTCAGTGTCACATAATTTATTTTTCGGATCTATTTTCGGTAAAATTCATTTTCGTTTACTTGACTGACTAACGAAAAGCGTTACATAAGAGTTGAAAAGACTTTTACAACTATCTTGTGTGCTAGTTAATGCAGAATCAGTATTGAAAAGTTTTCCTGCGTCTACTAGTAGTCAGTTACACATTCTTCATTACTCTGTAACATCGTTGACTGTAATCCATTAAAGTTATGGCATGCAGTTGGGCAAATAGTACTTCTTCCACCGATATTTCGACCCCGAACCGTCCGGCCATCCTCAGAGTGGGTCGCAAGACTGATGGAATAGTTTTTTTTCCCTGTATTGTTTATTCAATTCCCTGTAATGGAGGAGGGCTAGCAGCCGACAAAAACTGCTCTTCAGTAAAAGGTTAGAAAAACTTTATTCAAAAGTGGTTCAGACATATAAAACGTGACAGTAACAGATGATTCGGTAAAAAATACGTAGGTGGACGATAGTGACGATTTTTAGATAAAAAGAAGTGACAATAAACGAGGATTCGTGAAGTGCAGATAGACGAAAAACCTGATGATTTTTAAAAGTCGTTTGCCGATGTAGATAGCAAGGTGCCAAGCGCGGCCTTATATACTCCACCGCTGCAGTACTGCGCATACAGGTCACGCACACGCTCCATTTGTGGAGAAAGCGTTCAGACGTTCGATTCGCTTATTGATGTATGTTCGGAGGCGTTAACGCCTTGAAGACTTCTATGCAGTTTCATTACACCAAAAGCCAGATTCCATGCCTTATCCAAATTAAATCAATTTATTAAGTTACTGGTTAAACTAATTCCTATTATGTCCTTGGAAATACACTCCTGGAAATGGAAAAAAGAACACATTGACACCGGTGTGTCAGACCCACCATACTTGCTCCGGACACTGCGAGAGGGCTGTACAAGCAATGATCACACGCACGGCACAGCGGACACACCAGGAACCGCGGTGTTGGCCGTCGAATGGCGCTAGCTGCGCAGCATTTGTGCACCGCCGCCGTCAGTGTCAGCCAGTTTGCCGTGGCATACGGAGCTCCATCGCAGTCTTTAACACTGGTAGCATGCCGCGACAGCGTGGACGTGAACCGTATGTGCAGTTGACGGACTTTGAGCGAGGGCGTATAGTGGGCATGCGGGAGGCCGGGTGGACGTACCGCCGAATAGCTCAACACGAGGGGCGTTAGGTCTCCACAGTACATCGATGTCGTCGCCAGTGGTCGGCGGAAGGTGCACGTGCCCGTCGACCTGGGACCGGACCGCAGCGACGCACGGATGCGCGCCAAGACCGTAGGATCCTACGCAGTGCCGTAGGGGACCGCACCGCCACTTCCCAGCAAATTAGGGACACTGTTGCTCCTGGGGTATCGGCGAGGACCATTCGCAACCGTCTCCATGAAGCTGGGCTACGGTCCCGCACACCGTTAGGCCGTCTTCCGCTCACGCCCCAACATCGTGCAGCCCGCCTCCAGTGGTGTCGCGACAGGCGTGAATGGAGGGACGAATGGAGACGTGTCGTCTTCAGCGATGAGAGTCGCTTCTGCCTTGGTGCCAATGATGGTCGTATGCGTGTTTGGCGCCGTGCAGGTGAGCGCCACAATCAGGACTGCATACGACCGAGGCACACAGGGCCAACACCCGGCATCATGGTGTGGGGAGCGATCTCCTACACTGGCCGTACACCACTGGTGATCGTCGAGGGGACACTGAATAGTGCACGGTACATCCAAACCGTCATCGAACCCATCGTTCTACCATTCCTAGACCGGCAAGGGAACTTGCTGTTCCAACAGGACAATGCACGTCCGCATGTATCCCGTGCCACCCAACGTGCTCTAGAAGGTGTAAGTCAACTACCCTGGCCAGCAAGATCTCCGGATCTGTCCCCCATTGAGCATGTTTGGGACTGGATGAAGCGTCGTCTCACGCGGTCTGCACGTCCAGCACGAAGGCTGGTCCAACTGAGGCGCCAGGTGGAAATGGCATGGCAAGCCGTTCCACAGGACTACATCCAGCATCTCTACGATCGTCTCCATGGGATAATAGCAGCCTGCATTGCTGCGAAATGTGGATATACACTGTACTAGTGCCGACATTGTGCATGCTCTGTTGCCTGTGTCTATGTGCCTGTGGTTCTGTCAGTGTGATCATGTGATGTATCTGACCCCAGGAATGTGTCAATAAAGTTTCCCCTTCCTGGGACAATGAATTCACGGTGTTCTTATTTCAATTTCCAGGAGTGTAGAATGCCAAGAGGTGGATGTTAGAATCTTCATGTCACCGTAGTTCATCGAATGACCCTTATCTATACCAAGTTTTGTCACAGCTGACACGTGTGACTGTAATAAGCTTCTTCAGTTGAATCTTCCGGGCTGAGTGGCCGTGGTCGATGTATAAAATTTCCACCTGATGTTTCGTCTCCATCTGCGGGAGACTTTTTCTGAGGTCGTCCGGGTACTGCCTACATTATATGATGTAATAAGGTTGTTTATCTTTGGTGGTCCACGCACCTCTCATGAAGATTGCATGTTGTCTGAGCTGTATATAATATATCACTATTGTCACCAGGAATCTGATAAACATCGGTCTTACGAAGCAATGAATCATCCTTCACAGAACCGAGAAATGCTGCAGTTTTCGTAGAAGGCCGGAGTATCACCGTAAAACGGTGTTTCTAGAAAATGCGGTTTATCTTCGAGGAAAGAGCATCCACATAAGGTAAAAACGTTCTTAATCTGAAGGTATTACTTTTCTCTTCTAGATCACATTCTTGCTTTCCAGGATTCACAATGAATGCTCTGCGAGTTTGTTGCTTGGAATATCCTTTCGCTTTAGAAGTGCTCTTGAGGTGAGTGAGCTCTTCTTGCGAATTATTACTGTCGGATGTATAGCGCATCCTATGAACTAAGGTCTTAATGACATCTACAGTTTGCGAAGGGTGATGGCAGCTGCTCTAATGTGCCATCAACTTCACGACGAACGAAAACATCCAAAAACGGAGGCATCCATCCGTTTTTATTTACATAGTAAATTAGCTTGGGTAGAATTCAGATACTCAAGAAGTCGATATAATTCATCCTTCCCGTGAGGCCAAACTACAAATGTTTTGTTCACAAATCTCGAGAAGACCGTTGGTTTCTTGAGTCCAGAGCTTTGTCCTCAAAGTCTTCCATAAATAAATTAGCTACCAGAGGGTGAGGGACTTCACTTAGCAACTACATCAATCTGCTCATTAAATTCGCAATTGAATTGAAAATAAAGTGAGAGAACTACATACTGAAATAAGGACTTTATGTTTTTGTGAAAATTTTGCCGAGAAGAGACAAAGAATACTTTGAAGGTACCTTAGTATATGATGATGCCGAGTTAAAACAAAGTCTCTCAGTCAAATACAGAAAATTACGAATTTGGTGACTACATTTTCCTACCAATGGTTCTAATAATGAAGCTGAATATTTTGCAGAAATAGGTGCTCATCCTTATACATCTTGTGAAGATTAGGAAGCCCATAAACTGTAGGTGGTAGAGCACCTTGCACTTTTGAACATCTTATAACGTCCTTTGGGAGAGATGAAGCGTTCAGTAAGGCAGTAAGGCGCTTATTACCACCTTATTGATAGGATCTTTGTTAATCTTACTCTTGGCACCAGGAGATATTAGGCTTTATAGACTTCCAGAGGCAATAGAACAGTGGGGTTACCTTTATGAGCATTTAGGACCACCATATAGTATAATATTACTCTTTTGTGAGCATTATTTCCCTAATTACTCGGCAGCTTTCGAGTCTGATTTCTTCAGCTGAATCCTGCGATAGTGTCAGGACAGCTTCTTCAACGTTCTGATCAAGGATGATATTGGCATTGTCTTTGGAGTGGAGGCATAATTTGGCCCTTTACATGACCGAAAATGTAGTTTCTTTCAGATCCTTATCAAATTTATGACAGAACGTCGAACAACAGAGTCCACCTGAGGAACGTGATCTAATTGGCTGTGGTTAGCGGTCTGTTCTGTTGCAGTCATTTCGCGAACCCAACAGATTTAGCCCATTTGTGCCATCATTTCAGTTTATTCAGAGACTTAACAATCTCAGGCTAAATAGATGTTCCTGTTAGTTTTGATGTGGTATCATTACATACTAAGGCACCTTTAGAGGATTCTTTGTGTCTTAACGGCCAAAGTTTTTACAAAAACATCACTCCCTTATTTCAGCATGTACTTCTGTCATCTTATTTTCAAATCAATGGTGAATTTTTGAGCAGATTGATGCAGTTGCTATGTTAACCCCCCTGTCCCCTCTGCTAGCTAATGAAGACTTTGATGACAAGTCTCTGGAATCAGCAAGTTTTACACTAACGGTTACCTGGAGGTATGTGGACGACACATTTGTAGTTTGGCCTCACAAAGAGGATGAATTATATCGATTTATTGAGCATCTGAATTCTGCCCACAACAGTATTAAATTTACTATGGAAATATAAACGGATGGATGCCTCCATTTTAGGATGTTTTCGTTCGTCGTGAATTTGATGGCACAACAGGACAGCTACCATCACCCTTCAAAAACCGTAGGTCTCCTTAAGACCTTAGTTCATAGGGCGCACTCTACATCCGATAATAATAATTTGCAAGAAGAGCTCACCCACCTTAAGAGCATTATTAAAGCGGAAGGATATTCGAAGCAACAAATTCCAGTTTAAGTATTCATCAATATGTACACCCATAGTTTTGGAGCAATATACCCTACATACTGACGCCTGCACATGTGCTATATCAGTTGATAGAGTCGAGGAGCACGGAAGGGGAGCAGTGGTTGGGAAGGGAGTGAGACAGGGTTGTAGCCTCTCCCCGATGTTATTTAATCTGTATAGTGAGCAAGCAGTGAAGGAAACAAAAATTCGGAGTAGGTATTAAAATCCATGGAGAATAAATAAAAACTTTGAGGTTCACCGATGACATTGTAATTCTGCCAGAGACAGCAAAGGACCTGTAAGAGCAGTTGAACGGAATGGACAGTGTCTTGAAAGGAGGATATAAGATGAATATCATCAAAAGCAAATCCAGGATAATGGAATTAGTCGAATTAAGTCGGGTGATGCTGAGGGAATTAGATTAGGAAATGAGACACTTAAAGTAGTAAAGGAGTTTTGCTATTTGGGGAGCAACATAACTGATGATGGTCGAAGTAGAGAGGATATAAAATGTAGACTAGCAATGGGAAGGAAAGCGTTTCTGAAGAAGAGAAATTTGTTAATATCCAATATAGATTTAAGTGTCAGGAAGTCGTTTCTGAAAGTATTTGTATGGAGTGTAGCCATGTGTGGAAGTGAAACATGGACGACAAATAGTTTGGACAAAAAGAGAATAGAAGCTTTCGAAATGTGGTGCTACAGAAGAGCGCTGAAGATTAGATGGGTAGATCGCACACCTAATGAGGAGATATTGAATAGAATTGGGGAGAAGAGGAGTTTGTGGCACAACTTGACAAGAAGAAGGGACCGGTTGGTAGGACATGTTCTGAGGCATCAGGGGATCACAAATTTAGCATTGGGGGGGGGCAGTGTGAAGGGTAAAAATCGTAGAGTGAGACCAAGAGATGAATACACTAAACAGATTCAGGAGGATGTAGGTTGCAGTAAGTACTGGGAGATGAAGAAGCTTGCACAGGATAGAGTAGCATGGAGAGCTGCATCAAACCAGTCTCAGGACTGAAGACGACAACAACAACAGTATGATTATTTGTTGTACAGAACTGAATATAGTGTTAACTTTTTTAGAAATTTAAGAAGAGCCCATTTTCTGTGAACTCCTCAGTTCTTCGGAAAACATCATTAACTTATCTTCAGGTTCTTTCTTTCTAATGGGGTTTATCATAAAAACTTGCTGGAATATCAGATACGTATATAAATTAAAGACGAGAGGAGCAAGAACGAATTGATATCGTAAGCTATTATTCAATACTTGGTCAGCTAGTGACTTTCCCTGTAGTTACTGTAAAAGATTGTTCATATCACTGCAAAATCTGTAAGTCACACGTGTTCTCTGGGTGGTGCTAAAGAACAGTGACATCAATGCAAATATCTAAAGCCAAGAAGCAGAGGTAGCCAGAGAATCTAAAGGACCTCGTGTCACAAGACAAGAGCTCACACGACTCTTCTCACGACTCTCCAGCTATAAACTTTAGACCGGTATGCGCAATATGTTTCCCTTTTGTACGTCCAGGATCAAGTGTCTGTCCCTGCTCCACTCACCAACATTCTGCAAATCGCAGCAGTCTTCTGGCATTGCTGCTTTCTTATAGACAACGGTATCACCTGCAAACTGCCTTTCGGAGCTTCCGATGTTATCTACTAGACCATTTGTATTTATAGACAGTTCTCAAGCTGAAACAAGTGATGCATACTCAGCTGTTATTGCACTAACTGATCCTTCTGCATAATTATGGGAAATAAACCATGTGTCACCTCATTGACCTGATGCAGGTTCATACAAAGCACTGTGGCTTGTTAATGAGGACAGGATGCAATGTTTTAAGAGTAAGTTAAAAGAGGTGATGTATATATACACAATGAGATGCTAGTGCCCAATTCAGAACATTTCGTAGTAAACTGGTGTCAGTATTTGAAATCTATTTTCGTAAAGAAGTTATCAAGAAGATTTATAAAAGCAAGTGAGACATGGATGTTGTTGTTGTTGTTGTGGTCTTCAGTGCAGGGACCGGTTTTGTGCAGCTCTCCATGCTACTCTATCCTGTGCAGGCCTCTTCATCTCCCAGTGCCCACTGCAACCTACATCCTTCTGAATCTCCTTAGTGTATTTATCTCTTGGTCTCCCTGTACGATTTTTACTCTCCGCGCTGCCTTCCAATACTACATTGGTGATCCCTTGCTGCCTCAGAACGTGTCCTACCAACCGATCCCTTCTTCTGGTCAAGTTGTGCCGCAAATTTCTCTTCTCCCCAGTTCTGTTCAATAATTCCTCATTAGTTATGTGATCTACCCATCTTATCTTGAGCATTCTTCTGTAGCACCACATTTCGAAAGCTTCTATTCTCTTCTTGTCTAAACTATTTATCGTCCACGTTTCGCATCCATACATGGCTACACTCCATACAAATACTTTCAGGAACGACTTCCTGACACTTAAATATATAATCGATGTTAACAAATTTCTCTTCTTCAGAAACGTCTTAGATGCCATTGCCAGTCTTCATTTTAAATCCTCTCTACTTCGACCATCATTGGTTATTTTCTTTCCCAAATTTCAAAACAGATTTACTACTTTAATGGTCTTATTTCACAATCTAATTCCCTCTGAATCACGCAACTTAATTCGGCTACATTCCATTATCCTCTTTTTGCTTTTTTTTATGTTCATCTTATATCCTCCTTTCAAGAAACTGTGCATTCCGTTCAACTGATCTTCCAAGTCCTTTGCCGTCTCTGACAGAATTATAATGTCATCGGTGAACTTCAAAGATTTTATGAAATGGTAATTAAATCAAGACCCTAAGCTGTCTACAGGCGTTGATATACAACAACGGGGACAGTTGAAAATGTGTGCCCCGACCGGGACTCGAATCCGGTATCTCCTGCTTACATGGCAGACACTCTATCCACCTGAGCCACCAAGGGCACAGAGGACTATGCGACTGCAGCGATTTATCCCTTGAACACTCCCCGTGAGACCCACATTCCCAACTTAACGTACACACACTATATTCCTAGTGCCCCTGCCCGTTACACACATTACTCGCTGCAAATAATTTACCGAGTCCCGTAAGAGTTCGGGTAATGGGTATGCATCCAGCAGAGAAGAAGAAAGTCAATGGCCGGTTACCCTTAACTATATGAAGATGGTATCTGTTCTTTCGGCTTGCTCATTATACAGATTGAGTAACTTCGGGGATAAGCTACAACCCTGTCTCACTCCCTTCCCAACCACTGTTTCCCTTTCATGCCCCTCGACTCTTATACCGGCCATCTGGTTTCTGTACAAATTGTAAATTGCCTTTTGCTCCCTGTATTTTACCCCTGCCACCTGAAGAATTTGAAAGAGAGTATTCCAGTCAACATTGTCGAAAGCTTTCTCTAAGTCTACAAACGTTAGAAACGTGGGTTTGCCTTTCCTTAATCTATCTTCCTAGATAAGTCGTAGGGTTAGTATTGCCTCACGTGTTCCAACATTTCCACGAAATCCAAATTGATCTTCCCCGAGGTCGGCTTCTACCAATATTTCCATTCGTCTGTAAGCAATTCACGTTAGTATTTTGCAGCTGTGACTTATTAAACTGATAGTTCGGTAATATTCAGATCTGCCAACACCTGTCTTCTTTGGGATTGGAATTATTACGTTCTTCTTGAAGTCTGAGGGTATTTCACCTTTCTCATATATCTTGTTTACCAGATGGTAGAGTTTTGTCAGGGCTAGCTCTCCCAAGGCTATCAGTAGTTCTAATGAAATGCTGTCTACTCCCGGCTTCTTGTTTCGATTTAGGTCTTTCAGTGCTCTATCAAACTCTTCCCGCAGTATCATATCTCCCATTTCTTCTTCATCTACATCCTCTTCCATTGCCATAGTATTGTCCTCAATTACAGCGCCCTTGTATAGACCCTCTATATACTCCTTCCATCTTTCTGCGTTCCCTTCGTTGCTTAGAACTGGGTTCTCATCTGAGCTCTTGATATTCATACAAGTGGCTGTCTTTTCTCCAAAGGTCTGTGTAATTTTCCTGTAGGCAGTATCTATCTTACCCCTAGCGAGATAAGCCTCTACGTCGTTACATTTGTCGTCCAGCCATCCATGCTTAGCCACTTTGCACTTCCTGTCCACCTCATTTTTGAGACGTTTGTTCCTGCTTCATTTATTGCATTTTTATACTTTCTCCTATTTTCGATTAAATTCAATATACCCTCTGTTATGTAACGCCCCAAGAAACCCGAAAACCCAAATAAGAATGTCATGATAATTTAAATTAGGGAACATTGTTATCCTGACAGATACGAGAACTTTGACAATAATATCACACGTTAAAGTATTGATGAACACCAATCTCAATCATTACCGAGTATGTCATGATATAAAAGTAGAAAGAAAGAAAGGTAGAAAGAAAGGTAGAAAGAAAGAAAGGTTAATTTTAATCAGGTATCAAATATCTTAGTAATAACTGCTAATCAGTACGACGAAAGTTAAGTCCAAAGTAATATGTCGATCAGAGATAACATTTATTGTGAAAGAGAGTTGTAAACGGGGCGAAAAGGAAATTCAATGCGACAACTGTGCTCGATCATGGAAATGTTAGTCGCTTGCTAGCTTGCTTGCTATCAAGTCGTGAGAGAGCACCGTCTGTTATAGTACTACAAACGGAACGCTACGAGATTGTTTCTATCAAAAAAAAGTACAATTGCGTGATAGAGATGTGCAGACTTTGTTCTCAGTTATTCTGACTTGAGAACTTGAACTGCAGTTATATTCTGATAGTGTACGACGAATTAATGAACTTTAATTATTGGAGATATTATTATTGGACTCATCCTTCATCAAGGTGAACAGTTACGACGAAGAACTGATATAGTATTGAAGACTGCAATACCTGATTAGCCTTGAGTAGGAAACATTAATATGACCACACGAAGATAATACAAATACGCCGATTGTAAAAGTTGTAATTGTCACGATCACCGAAATGAAAAGAATCTTAATTGATTTGATCCATTGGTATGCGTGTGGTGTGATGATTATAAGCTAACTGCTAAGAAGGAACAATAAAAATTGTTCGTCAGTAATAGGAATCTCACGCGTTGGCTCCATCATTAATTGAACTGTGTGATAGCGGATGATCAAAATTAATTATCTGTGAACATTTTAATTGAAAGAGTGACCTGATGAATATTGAGCACTGAAAGGAGTGTTTTACCGAAATAATATTATGACGCACGAAAGCAAGATAGCATTATAGATTATCTCTGGATTTGCGTTGTGTCGTAATGAACAATTCTGCCTAGCAACGTAACAGCAACTACTGATACTGAATCGCAAATGAATTTTTCCTCGCTTAAGTTGTGTGAAACGACGCCAGTGATGAATGATTCACTCAATACTGCAATAACTAACTAATTGGGCATAGCAAATCATCATAAAACCATAACAGACAATTAAAATCAGCAGTTCGCATCGATGAGAAGACTGTGCGGACTCGCAAACGGACTTTCATACATTACGCGAGGAACAATTTTCTTTAGAGATTTTCAGGTGCTGTTCCACGTTATCCGACGGGGACAACCATCACTGCGCATCGCGTCTCCATTCCACCGACCGAGCTGTAGTAGTAGCGGCTCAACATGAAGAGCGACAGCAAAATGGGAGAGGGGACGTCACAGTCACCCAAGGATTTCTACTAGCCCTCATCTTTTTACCTACTTGATCCTCTGCTGCCTTCACTATTTCATCCCTCAAAGCTACCCATTCTTCTTCTTCTGTATTTCTTTCTCCCACTCCTGTCAATCGATCCCTAATGCTCTCCCTGAAACTCTCTGCAACCTCTTGTCCTGACGGTTTATCCAGGTCCCATCTCCTTAAATTCCCACCTTTCTGCAGTTTCTTCAGTTTTAATCTACAGTTCATAACCAATAGATTGTGGTCAGAGTCCACGTCTGCCCCTGGAAATGTCTTACAGTTTAAAACCTGATTCCTAAATCTATGTCTTACCATTATAAAATCTATCTGAAACCTTCCAGTATCTCCATTCCCCTTCTGTGTATACAACCTTCTTTCATGATTCTTGAACCAAGCTATGATTTAAGTTATGCTCTGTGCAAAATTCTACCAGGCGGCTTCCCCTTTCATTTCTTACCCCCATTCCTTACGTTTCCTTCTCTTCCTTTTCCTACTATCGAATTCCAGTTCGCCATGACTATGAAATTTTCGTCTCCCTTCACTATCTGAATAATTTCTTTTATTTCATTATATCATTTCATAAATCTCTTCCTCATCTGCTACAATAATTCGTTCACTATGTTGTTTGCAGTAGCTTACCATCACTCCTATTTTTTTCATTATTAAACCTACTCCTGCATTACTCCTATTTGATTTTGTATTTATAACCCTGTATTCACCTGACCAGAAGTCTTGTTCCTCCTGCCACCGAATTTCACTAATTCCCACTGTACCTATTTCCCTTTTTAAATTTTCTAACCTACCAGCCCGATTAAGGGATCTGACATTCCACGCTCCGATCCGTAGAACATCAGTTTTCTTTCTCCTGATAACAACGTCTTCCTGAGCAGTCCCCGCCCGGAGATCCGAATGGGGGACTATTTCACCTACGGAATATTTTATGCAGTTTATTTCATTACACACCGCAGCTTTGAGTCATACTTAAAAAACAGAATGCAAAAAGTTTGCTAAATAATTGAAATGGTGTTGGAAAGGTATGAAATTTTAGTGACTGGGGAGAAATCTCAAAGGGAGTTCCATAGGGAATTTTAAAGCACTTAAGTTCATCTGCTTTTGCTCTTCGGATAACTTCTAAACTTGGAAACAAACGAATTAACCGGTTGACATATTTTCTTTTATATTTCTTTTCAATAATTTTATACAGAATAATTTTCTTGACAACTCACCACTTAGAAAGAAAATACTGAATAAACAAAAGAAGTAACTACAATATGTGGTGTTCACACATGAAAGTCATGTAGATATCTCTTAGAGGGGTTAGGCATTTTACTTGCGCCCTCACAGTACATATATTCTCTAGTGAAATTCTTCACAATTAACCCATGTCAATTTTAGTTGAACTGCAATTAAGATACCTACAACACTGAAGATCAAAATGACGTTTATTACTCATTATGAAAGCAGTCAATGGTTCAGAGA
The DNA here is from genome assembly GCF_021461395.2 of Schistocerca americana. NCBI lineage: Eukaryota > Metazoa > Arthropoda > Insecta > Orthoptera > Acrididae > Schistocerca > Schistocerca americana. The sequence goes on from NC_060120.1 coordinate 401,953,601, forward strand.
GTAGTTCAGTATGCAGCAACAGATATCTCTGATAATTTACCTAAATAAAGTAATGTATCTCACAGAAAAATTAAGTGGGATTGGATGAGTACGACTAAACTTTTCGTTAGTGTTATTAACACTGATCATGTATACACACCCTGTAAACTAATTTGTTCCACATCATTTCGATAAAGGAATAGCTCAGTTTATCTATAGAGCACGTAAGCAGTTAACTAACCAAAAGTGACAAAGCTATTTTTTTTTTTTTTGTTTGTGGTTTTAGGGCGCAAAACTTCTATGGTCATCAGCGCCCAAATGCTGTTTGTGGACTAATAGTATCTGAAGGAGACAATGAATTACTGTAAACGGTAATGTGAATATTTTAGCAATTAGATGATCCCGGGGTAATAATTTGTTATGTAAACATTGATAAGGTCTCGTAATATGTTAATTCTCAAAAAAAGGACACAAAGTTGTTTCTTACGCTTGCTACGAAAGCACATACAACTGCAACAGTTTCAACGCATAAAACGGCACTATGCAACTTTCTAGGCAACTGTCACCTGAACATGTTCAGTGACTGTAAGTAGTATTTTTTAACAGCAGCTGAAGAGCTTTGTATACGCCTCAAAGTACCACATCATAGTAGACTTAGTTCTGTATGAAAATTGTGAACCCCTCCCAAGGATTGTTTTCAGTTTGTGGAGGGGCTCAGTAATGGAGTCGACGAACATCTAGGGAAATCTGCTACAAGCATAATGTTGCTTGGCAGTCTTTGCAGTGGTTGCTGTTAGCAGTCGTAAGGGATTATACCGATTGCTCCTCTACCACGATCCCCCACTCGAGATGTCAAGTTAAACTGAACGAATAGTATGCTATCTTACCAATTTGTAAGAGGTGACTGAAATGAAAGATAATCCACAACGGTGCACTACTCCCTGAACTGGCGAATTTGTGCTTCACATACGGCAAGGAATTCGTGAGGAAGACATTTGACGTTGATATTTGATACCAGTTCTAAGTGCAATGAAAGTTTAGTCACTAAACACCCGTTCTGTGGTGAACATCGCCTCAGAGTTTTCTGGTGCTCCATGGTATAACACTTAACAGTTACGTGAATGTATTAATGCCTTTCAGAGGTTTCCAATTCATTACTGCAACAGAATTTTTCCTTAATCATGCTCACGTTTAATTTCAGGTCCACCTATCGTCTCATTCATTTAAGTAATTTCGCTACTGCACAGCTTTTCAATGCGCCGATAATTTATAAACAGGACGTTACTTGTATGATACCGAAATGTTCACAATCGAATGAGTTAAATAACATTATCTGATAGGCGAGCGCTGTTATTATTGCTGCAGTATCACAGTTAATCTCTGATATAGATTCGCAGTCCATTAGACATCGAAATACGTAATGATACAAATAATGTTACGCACATTTATCGTTATTCTGTGATTGTAGAACACAGGTGAATGAAAAAAATTCGGCATACCTCATATAATAGACGGAGATATAGTTTCGATTTGTGTTCCACAGTAAATTACTCCCCACTGCGGTGCTAGGTAAGTTCAGATAGGACCTGAAATTCAGGTCTAGGATAAACAGCAGGTGGTGACGAGAAACTTTCTTAGATATAGTATAACACTGTCGTCATCTGTTGTAACATACATCGCGCAGAATACGAAACAGAGAAGTGAAGGAATGACCCCGAAAAATGAAATATAAAATTGCACAAAATTTGGAAAGATAATTCTACATGTTGTTAGGAGCGTTCTGAATAAATCATGGTGTCGCACTTACAAAAATAAATTTTAAAACAATCGAAGTCATGGTTGAGCTTGTAATTTTCAGCACATATGAACACCAAGTGTGTAATGCGTAATTGGCAACGCACGAGAAGTTTACTACTCGTGCACAATCATATTCTGAATAAAACTCACAATTATTTAGGCCAAAAAGTGCATCAGAGAAGAATTCTGAAGTTACATATTCCAAAGAATTGAATTGTGTCCTTCGAGATACAGTACATTGTATTCGGATATAGCGATGAAAATATATGATGGTATACTACGTGAGGGAGGAATGAATCTTAGGATGTGCCTTTACTCCGACATTATGGTCACCGGCAACAAACTAGAAGATCTAGTACGAGAAACATGCATCAGGACATCAATCTTACTTTTGCAAAAGAATATTCTTGGTATTAAAAAAATGAATATGGAAGGTTGGTTGGACACCTGCTCATATGCATAGGAAATATATGTACCACGAGAAGCAGCACGAATGTTCACAGTTTTTTTTTTCCTTACTGCACTGTGTCATGGTAATGCTGACGTACTTGACATGGAAGACACTTGAATGTACACTTGAATGTACTGATTAGATTAGATTAGATTAGTACTTGTTCCATAGATCATGAATACGACACTTTGTAATGATGTGGAACGTGTCAGGTTAATAAAAGGTGTGTATACAAGATATTACATTACACAAAATATTACATTACACTAAATATTTTTCTTTTTTTTCTTTTTTTGGTGGAGGTTGGGGAAGTTACCCACTTACTATATCCAAAAATTCATCTAATGAGTAGAAGGAGTTGCCATTAAGAAATTCTTTTAATTTCCTTTTAAATGCTATATGGCTATCTGTCAGACTTTTGATGCTATTAGGTAAACGACCAAAGACTTTTGTGGCAGCATAATTTACCTCCTTCTGAGCCAAAGTTAGACTTTAATTTACCTCTTCTGAGCCAAAGTTAGATTTAACCTTGAGTAGTGAAGATCATAATTGACTATATATATTGCGACGCTACAGTGAAAATCTCTAGCTGCAGGATGATCTTGAATGAGCTCCAGCAATTATTCTGATTACACACTTTTGTGCAATGAACACTCTTCTACTCAATGATGAGTTACCCCAGAATATGATACCATACGAAAGCAGAGAATGAAAATAGGCGTGTAAGCTAATTTACTGAGATGTATATCGCGAAAATTTGCACAGGCAAATGCCGGGATGGTTCCTTAGAAAGGGCACTGCCGATTTCCTTCCCCATCCTTCCCTAATCCGAGCTTGTGCTCCACCTCTAATGACCTCGCTGTCGACGGGACGTTAAACAGTAATCTCCTCCTCCTCCTCCTCCAAAATTTGCAATGACCTTAATAGTACAAGTAACTGAACTCAAATTTTTCAACAGATCTTCAGTGTGTTTTTTCCAGTTCAACTCCTCATCAAAGCATACACCTTGAAATTTTGAATATTCTACCTTAGATACCTATTCTGATCAAAGTCTATATTTATTAATGGTGTCATTCCATTTACTGTGTGGAACTGTAAGTACTGTTTTTGTCAAAGTTTAATGAGAGAGCATTTGCAGAGAACCACTTTATGATTTTCTGAAAAATATAGTTTAAATTTCACCAGTTAATTCTTGTCTGTTGGGTGTATTAGCTACACTTGTATCATCGGCAAAAAGTATCAGCTTTGCATATTCGTGAACATAGAATGGGAAGTCATTAATATATATTAAGAACAGCAGAGGACCCAAGACCGAACCTTGCGGCACCCCAAACATGATTGTTCCCCAGTTTGAGAAATCACCAGTTTTTTGAATATTATGTGAACTGCTTATTTCAACTTTCTGCACTCTTCCAGTTGGGTATAATTTAAACCATTTGAGCGCCGTCTCATTCATACCACAGTACTTGAGCTTATCTAGAAGTATTCCATGATTTACACAATCAAAAGCCTTTGAGAGATCAGAAAAAGTCCCAATGTGTGACTCCTGGTTACTCAGAGCATTTAATATTTCATTAGTGAAAGTATATATAGCATTTACCGTTGAAAAACCTTTCTGGAAACTAAACTGACATTTTGATAAAACTTTATTTTTACAAAGGCGTGAAGCTACTCTACAATATATTACTTTTTCAAGAATTTTGGATAACGCAGTCAGAAGAGAGATTGGGCGTTAGTTGTTGACGTGAGACGTATCCTCTTTTTTATGCAGTGGTTTAACAATGGCATACTTCAGTCTATCTGGGAAAATACCCTGCTTCAGAGAGCTATTACATATGTGGCTAAGAATCGCACTTATCTCTTGGGAACAAGCTTTTATTATCCTGCTGGAAATGCCATCAATTCCATGTGAGCTTTTATTCTTCAGAGAGTTTATTATTATAATTTCAAAAGGAGAGTTGGGTGGAATTTCAATTGTATCAAATGGTGTGGGTCAGGCCTCTTACATTAACTGCCGTACTTCTTCTAATGAACATTTAGATCCTATTTTATCAACAACATTTAAAAGATGATTATTCAAAATGTTTTCGACTTCCGGCTTGTTGTCTGTCAAGTTTCCATTCCTTTTGATGGTAATGCCATCATCTTGTACTCTTGGTTGCCCTGTCTCCCTTGTAATAATATTCCAAATTGTTTTGATTTTGTCATCAGGGGTGGGATCACTGTGGAGAATCTTCGACAGTCTGCAGTGGAAATCTGCAGTGTACAGCAGGTGGGGTTCCATTGAGTGTACAGTGTATTGCATGGACACACTTTCGGAACTATGTGAGTTGCAGAATTATTACGAGAATGAATGATGACTCCGAACAATGTTTGGATAACACACGGGTGTGAAAAGGTTTTGAAATGAAGAACAAGGTATTATTTGATTATGTGAAAAGTTCTTGTACAGTTGTATTGTAGGTCCATTTCACCCTCATCACAGTCGAGTTTTTCGTACTTGTATTGTAGGCTCATTTCACTGTCATCACAGTCGAGTATTTTGTAATTATTCTATTGATTGATCTTTGAGTTAATTTACTGTATCATGGAAGTTATTAGATCAAATGAATTTTCTTGTTGGAGTCTATAAATGTTTTCTTTGATAAGTTAATTTCTAAGTGAAATGTCAGAACTTAAATGTCGAGTCATGTGTTTCATCGACATTGTGTGTCGACACACATGTAAAAGCTACTGAGTTACACTTGGCGACCCTGCCAGAATGCATTCATTTGGTTTTATTTGAAGTGGCTAGAATATTAAATTTTTTGGGGGGCAGCAGCAAACACCAATAGCGAATAGTTACTACAGTGTTTATCCTTTTGTGTAATTCCTTTTCAGCTTGTGATTTACTTTCTGTGTATTCTGTTTGTATAATATGTATATCTGTCATGTCGGAAAAGCTATTTCTGTCTGCCAAAGAAGGAAGTTTGTACTTTCTTGGGTACGTTTTTGTGTTTGCGTAACAAAAGTTTCTGGTGCAATTTATTTTCATTTTTTTCGTAATTAAAAGCCAAGTCATTGTGGAGACTCAATTTCATTTTCCGGTAAGTGTAGTAACAGGCGAACTTCTTTGCACACATTTTTTGAGCAATAGTAGTGTCTGGCAGTCTTTAAATCCCAACAGTGAACACCAGAAATGCAAAACGCAGCAAAACATCCCCGAACGTGCTTATGCAGCAAAGTGGCGCTATGACCGCGGGAACAGTTAATATCATTGAGCACTCTCTCTCCCGTTTCTGACATGACTTGTGAATCAGATAATAACAGTAGAAAGGAGTCATGTGAAAGTACAACAACAGGTAATGTAAATCAGTTTCCTTACTTAACAATCAGTGATCGAATTGGTCAAGAATTAAGTAATATCCAACTGCAAATACCGTTAGCAACATGGATTCGGGACGTGTGACAAACCATTACGGGTATAGATCCTGACAGAAATTTAGTAAATGCTGTTGGTAGTCCAGATACGATGTCGATGTTCCAAATGGTTCAAATGGCTCTGGGCACTATGGGACCTAACAACTGAGGTCATCAGTCCCCTAGACTTTGTAAGGTGTCAGGCAAATCCAACACCTTCCATGAAAACCCTGACATGATAAGCAAATCCAATAGTATGTCACATAACTCCGAATAAATCGTGACATTAAATTAACCAAAGTAATATGAGTAACGAGTGAGCAAATGGAATACCACAGACTAACACAGGAATGCCTAAATGCATGTCATACCTTCCCACCGTGTGACAGACGCAGTTCCGAGGGGAGAAACGAGAACAGAAGCCGAGAGCAGAACCGTGTTAAGCTAGAAGGCCCTACGATAAGGGACGGACTGGACACCCACGTCGCCAGATAACCACTAGGACCATCCCAGCTGCAAGTTTAGCGTGAGACTTTCTCGCGTCTCTGTTACGTTAAGACCACCCCCCAGCCCATGTTAAAAGCTAGAGCCCTCCAGAAGAACAGTACAGATCTTACAGTAACACAAAAAGGGCTACACCACCCGCAAGTCTTAGCGTGAGACTTTCTCGCGTCTCTGTTACGTTAGGACCACCCCCCAGCCCATGTTAAAAGATAGAGCCCTCCAGAAGAACAGTATAGATCTTACGATAACACTAAAGGACCACACCTGCTGCAAGTTTTAGCGTGAGACTTTTTCGCGTCTCTGTTACGTTGCAAACTTTAAAAACATTTGACAGTCGGCAACAGAAACCAAAATATTGCATTAAAACAAGTGTTCAGTGCATAGTGCTGTGGAATGTGGAAAAACCCGCAAATTGGCGTTCATAAGAAGAAGAACAACACCAAAAATGCAACAGGAGCGTAATATGTAAGAAATTATCCACGCAACCTGTAAGTACAGTTCAAAACATTACTACTTAATAGGAAATACCAACCACCAGAACTGTTTATAACCTATAGGCACAATGACAAAAATGTAACTAAAATAGCTAACATATGTGCATATTCCAGGCCACTGATGATGCCTTGCAGAAAATAAAGGCGAAACGCGTATGGCACTAAATTTGTGTTTTATTCAGTTGCTGTCAGACGGTCCATAAGTAAAAATTATCAATATACCGTAATATTACACGCAACTGAGGAAGACAGGACTATAAAAGTTGAAGATGTCAATACAGCTATGTCAAGCATTCCCTGTCAACGTGTACAACAGGTTCAAGAAAATACATCTGAGACTCCATAAGACGATACAGCATATAAAATTCAACAAAACATGCAAAAAGAACGATTTAATTCCAAGTTACATTAATTTAAAGGTTAAAAACAGTTCTACAGTGGCACAAAAGTCGAAATCATTTGCAGAACGATATTGGTTACCACATGAATTTAAGATGCTCTATTCGAAAAAACAGCGCCTAAACATGATGCTCTATGAGACTCATCCAGAATTGGCAAAAAACGTAGGAAACGCCGCAGTTTTCATGGCACTAGTAGAAAGAACTGAACAAAACACATACACAGCAATGAAACATTTACAAAACAAACATAAACAGAAGATAATGAAGCAAACAGTAAAAAAGACGCAAAAATACATTTACATTGTAAATGTGAAACCACATGAACACCAACACACATTCCATCCACGCTTAGTTAACCTAACAGAGACAGAACTACACGAAAATGAAAAACTGCTCTTGGAAAAAGGTTTGAAACACTGCACCAATAGTAAAGTGAAGAATCAATACATAGGAAATCTCATAGAGAGCAACAAAATAATTGTGAAATAAACATAGGACTGACAAGAGAACTAGTAAAACAAGAAATAAAAGTCATAATAAAACAAACACCGCAGACACACAATAAGAACAACCAAACAGAAGCAGCTACTATGAAAAGGTTAAAACAAAAGTTAACAGACAATAACGTATTAATAACAAGAGCAGACAGGGGGAATGTGACAGTACTCATGGACAAAGAGCAATACGTCACAAAAACCAAGGAATACATAAACACCAACGCCATACAAAAACTGAAGTCAGATCCAACTACCCAATTCCAGGCAAATGTGAAACGAACACTGAAAAACATTGAACACACACTCACAGACAAACAGAAATACTACTTAACACAGAAAAACCCACAAGCACCAACACTCCGCAGTCAACCGAAACTACATGAATACGGAATGCCTATGAGAACTGTTATCAACTTCAAGACTGCCCCAACATACCGCATAGCCAAACACCTCCAAAAGTTAGTTACAAAACACTATAAAGTAGAGAAACAACAGAACCGTGATAAACACAGGAAACCTAATAGAAAACATACAGAACATACAGGTACCACACACAGCATCACTGATTTCATTCGATATAGAAAATATGTATACCTCCATCCCTATCACAGAAACAATAGAGATCATAGAACAAAATCTCTCATCCCACATCAACCTCATCACAGACGCAATAAAAGAAATAACAGATATGCTCAGACTGACAACTTAACAAAGCTACTTTCAGTTTGAGAAAGAATATTATCTACAAACTGATGGACTGCCCATGGGATCCCCAATATCAGGAACACTAGCAAAAATTTTCATCAGTTACCTAGAAAATCAGATATTTGATAAGATAACCACAAATGATAGTTTCAAAATCATATATTGGTACAGATACATGGATGACATTATTTGTCTGGTAGATGAGCCAAGTGAAAAAATAGATGAACTCCATTCAGAAATAAACAAAGCTCATCAGAACATAAAATCCACACTCGAAAAAGAAAAACAAAATCAAATAAATTTTCTTGACATTACAATTAAAAAAGAATATGGTAAACATACATTTAATATCTTTAGAAAACCGACAGCCACAGACACAATAATACATTCCACATGCAACCACCCCCACTGCCGGAAACTTGCAACACTAAGACACATGTTACATAGATTAAACAGAATCCCACTCAGCAAGAGAAACTATGAACAAGACATGAGTACAATCATACAAATAGCTATGAATGACAGTTATGACACACATGTGGTACACAAGTTCAATCAAAAAACTAAAAACACAAATAAAAAACAAACACAACACTTCCACAATACAAAAGAACTCACAAGCCTGAAACTTACAAACACACTCAACAAACACACACAATGACAACACCACACAGAAAAGAACCAGATGGTACACCATGACCTACACACATAAACTAACACACAGAGTTGCAAACATCCTAAAGAGACAGGGCTTCAAAATAGCATACAAGCCTGGGCAATCCCTTCAATCACACCTAAGCCAGCCAGCTACCAAGAGGGACAAATTCCAACAATCAGGAATATATAAACTTGAATGTCAAAGTTGTGATGCAGTATACATAGGCATGACATGCAGGAATTTTGAAACAAGATACAAAGAACATATCAGGTGTTGGAAGTATGAAACATACCATTCCACATTTGCAGAGCATTTAAAACACTACAACCATCATCCTACAAACATGGAACAAGAAATGAAAGTAATGAGAATAAGCAACCATGACAAACATCTTATACAAATGCAAGAAAACTTCCACATCCAGAAAGCCATAACAGAAAACAAACATGTGATAAATGAACAAACACACATCAGCACAGGCTCCCTACTACACTTAATAAAGGAAATGATAACATAAAACAAAGAAAAAAAACTCTTCACCACACCATCTGGAGACACACACAGCCAAAAACAAAAAAATTATATAACACCAAAATACACATACACACACACATACACACACACACACACACACACACACACACACACACACACACACACATACACATACACAAACGCACACACAAATGCATTCACGAACAGACCTCAGATACTCCAATAGTTACACTCATAAGTTTGACAATAACATTCGATGTTTGGCAAAAACATTTGACAGTGGGCAACAGAAACCAAAACATTGCATTAAAACAAGCGTTCAGTGCATAGTGCTGTGGAATGTGGAAAAAACCGCAAATTGGCGTTCATAAGAAGGAGAACAACACCAAAAATGTAACAGGAGCGTAATATGTAAGAAATTATCCACGCAACCTGTAAGTACAGTTCAAAACATTACTACTTAATAGGAAATACCAACCACCAGAACTGTTTATAGCCTATAGGCACAATGACAAAAATGTAAATAAAATAGCTAACATATGTACATATTCCAGGCCACTGATGATGCCTTGCAAAAAATAAAGGCGAAACGCGTATGGCACTAAAATTGTGTTTTATTCAGTTGCTGTCAGACGGTCCATGAGTAAAAATTATCAATATACCATAATATTACACGCAACTGAGGAAGACAGGACTATAAAAGTTGACCGACGTATCTGTATATAGCATGCTATCTATCTGTTGTTTAACGGAAGGTTGACCAGTCTCAACCACTCTGTTTCTCTGGTATCACGTACCGAGTGAGAGATTGGTAGGAGAGTATCCAGGATAAGTGTTTGCATTGTTAGATTAGCGCTTGATTAAAGAGAGAATAACTCTCTCATTATATCCGAAACAGACAGACCACAGACTTTACATGAGCTTCTGCAAAATTTTTTCAGCGTAAAAGTTCTATCCTTTATTCATCTGAGATCCAGCTTTTGACAGAGTTCCATCCTGGTTGTCGGCAATACGCCGCTTTCCCCTACTTCGGCAGATGTTATCAGCTTAGAAAGTTGCCGTTTGGGCCGAGTATCTCTTCAGCCATCCGTATTCGTGGGCTCAATTTAATACTCCCAGAGAATTTGAGGAACAGCATAACTACATATGTTGATGACACACTGAAAGCAGAACCCGACTGGTTTTCACATAACCCAGTTCTGACAGATCTTTTGGACGTCTTCCAAGAATACGGTCTCAGCTTTAAATCAAATTTTGGTCAACAGAATATCAAATTCCAGGGACACATTATTTCGCCTAACTGCTTATCTTCAGAGCCTGATAAGTTAGGAGCAATCAAAGGAATCCCTTCTCTTGTTAAGTAAGGCAAGTAAGAAGATTTCTAGGAGTCGTAAATTTCTACCGCTGTTTTTTGAAATTCAAATCGTTGACGACACCCTCTCTTTGTACTCTCACCAGTAAAAATACACCCTGGGTTTGGCCTGAACAAGCGCAACTGGAATTTAAGAATTTAAAGGAAGCGCTTCTCTCAGTGCCCATCTCAGCACACCCCGTCCTAAAAACGAAGACTTTTGCCTGTCAACAGAATCATCTAAAACTGGTATCAGTGCTCACCTCTTCAAGTAATTTGGAGAAAACGGTACATCAGTGGAGAAAAATTATTCTATCCCAGAACTAAAGGCTATCGCTATTGTGTGGGCATTTAATAAATTCCACTTTTACCTTCGTGGCAAACATACAAAGGTTTTTTACAGGTCATAAATGACTACAATTTCAATGAATTTTAAACTGAACCGCGAGTGTTTGCGTCGTTGGGCGTTGACGCTTCAGAGCAGTTAGCACAGGAACAAAAGAAAATAGTATTTGGCGTGACATCATCGAAATATGGCACAATAAGGAAAATGTTGTAATTCGTCGTTACTATTTAGTCAAAATGGCATTCTCTTTAAACGTAGAACTAACTGTAAAAGCTACAAATTGGGCATCTGTATTCCTGAGGATTTTATCAACAAGTTGATCTGGTACATCCAATTCAGCCACGCTCATTTTGGTCCACGAAAATGGTCCAACAAATTAAAGATGTCGTGCTATTTCAGCAATACGGAAAAGCGAATACGCAATGTTTTACCGGCCTGCAAGCAACGTCAAAGAGCCAAATCTGCCAACTCATCTTACTACGAATTTTTTCCCCGGTTATTCCTTCCAGGCTTAAAGATTTTGCAGCAGTTTACCTCCTTGGACTCCTGGTAAAATCATAGAATTTATGCATATATATCTTTGTAGGAGGGGAGCTCACTTCAAAATACCACCTTTACGAAAAGTCACAGCGAAGACTGCGTTACAAACATTCACAAAGATTTTCTTAAAGCAATTAGGTCACGTCAACAAAGTCATCTCACATAATGGACTACTATTCCCTTCCAAATCCTGGTTAAACACATTAAAGGCTCACGCAATACAACCAGTGCTTACCTCCTCATATTCGCCTCATTCATATCTATCTGAGAGGATTACGAAAAAGATTAACAACCTTTCTCGATTGTAATGACATATAAGACATCACACGAACTGGGACAAATACATCCTGACACTTCAAACCATATTAAATAGCTTACCTCATGACTCTACGTCTTTACCACGCATTTTGGTCTTGAAAAACAAGGAAACGTCTCACAAAATAAGAGAATTAGCACAGTTACCTTGTGTGAGAAAATTAAGAACAAAAATGTTGTTGAAATAGCTGTCACTCACATTGCAACGTAACCTTCCAGTACTGGTGGTTGTATAAGTCCACCTAAGTAGGTAGATTATCGTCGCTTTGACATGTCCTACCGCTCCTGCAAGCTACCGTCTGTAGTAAATGATTCCTGAAATTCGTGTGGTCCACGAAATTACTGGCCCCTGCGAGTTATTGCTGGGTATTAATAATTTCTAGCGGAAGGTTTTAACGAACCGGTAGAAATTTGAACACAACGGATAACGCATTTTTTTGAACCACTACAGAAGGCACCTATACAGGGCTTAATAGGCATTATATAGCTTTTATTTGCTATCATGACTCAGGGTTCGATTGTGGTACTGACTGCCACCTATTCTTTATGATGGAAGGAGTAAATAATCAGTCGAGGGTAGAGATTAATTGATATTTATTCAGTACCGATGGTATTTCAACAACTAGTCGTGTTTCTCTTGCAATGTACATCATCAAACCGGTCTCCAGTTCACATGGTTCAGTTTCGCCACGTAATTATGGAATGGGACAGAGGAGCGCAGATCTGGCTTCAATGTAATTCTATACAACCGCACAATTATACCTAAACCCTCGGTTATTACATTCAGCTACTATTGATTACTCAGAACAAGTTCCGTAAAGACAATACAAGCAAAACTAGGTCAGAGTGGAAGAGTATTTCGCAAATCTTTATCAAATCAGTGGGCATTAAAATCCGATACTTTTCCTAGTGGCACGAGTATTTTACTTAACGCACAACATCGCCAACAAATCAACTCGCTATGGGGGTGCACAAGAAACATCACTTCAATGCTGTTCAACCCATATGGCCAAGTTTCAGTAGCCAACGGAAACAAAGAAAAATATGGACACACACGATTATTCCTTCCCTATTTTACACTCGCTCACTATCGTATGATTATTCATCGTGTACAATATACGTTCAGACCGAAACTACAGTTTATCAATGCGGCGGTTGCTCCAACCGACCACGTGGCGCGAAAGCAAGGTCACAAAGAAAACGCATGGAATACAAATAAAAAAAACCAAAATATTACTGTAAACGGAAGAGCAGATTAAAATACATTGAATGAGGGAATTTCCGTTAAGCACAGAGGAATTACGTGAGCGTGAGCTTAAGGCACATGGTGCGTTGCCTGAACAAGGCACTAACGCAAGGTCTACTGAAATTCGAGTAAATTAAGAAAATCAATTCCCTTATGGGGTTCAGTGGTAATTTCGCACCTGATTTCAACATCTGGACTTCATTACAGAGCAGATTTCAGACAGTGTAATACCTATGTTAACATTACCAAAACGAGAGCTGCGTCTCCATGTCTGTCCAGCACCACGACGCAGGAACAGGTGCTCTTCCAACCGAATTCGCCTAACCGTTCCGCTTACAAACGTGGTGGGGGTGGCGCGCCAACCTGACAGAGCCAATACGCGCGCCTACGTGTCATCTTTGCCCTGACCTGGAGACTTGGTCTCTGCTAAACTTCTTCACGCTTGGGGGTTTGGTACTACCCTACCCCAGAACGACCATTCATGCAGTGTTACAATCTGTGCCTAAAACTTTCTGCTAGTTCACACACTCACTCATTTATACCGTCCAGGCCGCACAAAGGAAAGGAAAATGGGAAACTTGGTACACAACAGAAAAAAAAAAATCAATAAGTAACCCTGTTTAGTCCATTCTCTCCTTTTGGACACTAGCTGAGGTATTACCTGCAAGAGAAGAAACTCTTGCTAATAATATCTGCGTGCTAGTAATTTATTAAAACATTGGAACGGTACAACAAGTTCCGTTTCACCATTAAGGACGCAGCAGGAAAAAGTCGACAGATCCGTAACGCTAAAGCTAAAATAAGAAAATTCTCTGACAGAAGGTACTAATTAAAGCACATCAAATCTCCAGCAAAGGTAAGTCATTAAGCAAAAATGCTTCCTCTTGTACAAAGAACTGTATAGGATCAAACGAATTCCACATGAAAATGCAATAGAGGTATAAACTTTACATACGAAACAATCTACAGGTTTGCATCACATTTCACGTGTTAAGGATATTCTTGAATAGTTTTTGTTTATTCATTTCATCACCCCCCAACCAACGAACCATGGACCTTGCCGTTGGTGGGGAGGCTTGTGTGCCTCAGCGATACCGATAGCCGTACCGTAGGTGCAACCACAACGGAGGGGTATCTGTTGAGAGGCCAGACAAACGCGTGGTTCCTGAAGAGGGGCAGCAGCCTCTTCAGTAATTGCAGGGGCAACAGTTTGGATGATTGACTGATCTGGCCTTGTAACACTAACCAAAACGGCCTTGCTGTGCTGGTACTGCGAACAGTTGAAAGCAAGGGGAAACTACAGCCGTAATTTTTCACGAGGGCATGCAGCTTCACCGTATGGTTAATGATGATGGCGTCCTCTTGGGTATAATATTCCGGAGGTAAAATAGTCCCCCATTCGGATTTCCGGGCGGGGACTACTCAAGAGGATGTCGTTATCAGGAGAAAGAAAACTGGCGTTCTATGGATCGGAGCATGGAATGTCAGATCCCTTAATCGGGCAGGTAGGTAAGAAAATTTAAAAAGGGAAATGGATAGGTTAAAGTTAGATATAGTGAGAATTAGTGAAGTTCGGTGGCAGAAGGAACAAGACTTTTGGTCAGGCGAATACAGAGCTATAAATATAAAGTCAAATAGGGGTAATGCAGGAGTAGGTTTAATAATGAATAAAAAAAATACGAATGCAGGTAAGCTACTACAAACAGCATAGTGAACGCATTTTTGTGGCCCAGATAGACACTAATCTCACGCCTACTACAGTAGTACAAGTTTATATGCCACCTAGCTCTGCAGATGACGAAGAAACTGAAGATATGTATGATGAAATAAAAGAAATTATTCAGATAGTGAAGGGAGACGAAAATTTTATAGTCATTGGTGACTGGAATTCGGTAGTAGGAAAAGGGAGAGAAGGAAACGTAGTAGGTGAATACGGATTGGGGGTCAGAAATGAAAGAGAAAGCCGCCTGTTAGAATTTTGCACAGAGCACAACTTAATCATAGCTAACACTTTGTTCAAGAGCCATAAAAGACGGTTGTATACATGGAAGAACCCTGGAGATACCAAAAGGTATCAGATAGATAATATAATGGTAAGACAGAGATTTAGGAACCAGGTTTTAAATTGCAAGACATTTCCAGGGGCAGATGTGGACTCTGACCACAATCTATTGGTTATGAACCGTAGATTAAAACTGAAGAAACTGCAAAAAGGTGGGAATTTAAGAAGATTGGACCTGGATAAACTGACTAAACCAGAGGTTGTACAGAGTTTCAGGTAGAGCGTAAGGGAAAAAATGGCAGGAATGGGGGAAAGAAATACAGTAGAAGAAGAATGGGTAGCTTTGAGGGATGAAGTACTGAAGGCAGCAGAGGATCAAGTAGGTAAAAAGACGAGGGCTAGTAGAAATCCTTGGGTGTTGTTGTTGTTGTGGTCTTCAGTCCCGAGACTGGTTTGATGCAGCTCTCCATGCTACTCTATCCTGTGCAAGCTTCTTCATCTCCCAGTACCTACTGCAACCTACATCCTTCTGAATCTGCTTAGTGTATTCATCTCTTGGTCTACCCCCACGATTTTTACCCTCCACGCTGCCCTCTAATACTAAATTGGTGATCCCTTGATGCCTCAGAACATGTCCTACCAACCGATCCCTTCTTCTAGTCAAGTTGTGCCACAAACTTCTCTTCTCCCCAATCGTATTCAGTACTTCCTCATTAGTTATGTGATCTACTCATTTAATCTTCAGCATTCTTCTGTAGCACCACATTTCGAAAGCCTCTATTCTCTTCTTGTCCAAACTATTAACCGTCCATGTTTCACTTCTATACATGGCTACACTCCATACAAATACTTTCAGAAATGACTTCCTGACACTTAAATCTATACTCGATGTTAACAAATTTCTCTTCTTCAGAAACGCTTTCCTTGCCATTGCCAGTCTACATTTTATATCCTCTCTACTTCGACCATCATCAGTTATTTTGCTCCCCAAATAGCAAAACTCGTTTACTACTTTAAGTGTCTCATTTCCTAATCTAATACCCTAAACATCACCCGACTTAATTCGACTACATTCCATTATCCTCGTTTTGCTTTTGTTGATGTTCATCTTATATCCTCCCTTCAAGACACCATCCATTCCGTTCAATTGCTCTTCCAAGTCCTTTGCTGTCTCTGATAGAATTACAATGTCATCGGCGAACCTCAATGTTTTTATTTCTTCTCCATGGATTTTAATACCTACTCCGAATTTTTCTTTTGTTTCCATTACTGCTTGCTCAATATACAGATTGAATAACATCGGGGAGATGCTACAACCCTGTCTTACTCCCTTCCCAACCACTGCTTCCCCTTCATGTCCCTCGACTCTTATAACTGCCATTTGGTTTCTGTACAAATTGTAAATAGCCTTTCGCTCCCTGTATTTTACCCCTGCCACCTTTAGAATTTGAAAGAGAGTATTCCAGTCAACATTGTCAAAAGCTTTCTCTAAGTCTACAAATGCTAGAAATGTAGGTTTGCCTTTCCTTAATCTTTCTTCTAAGATAAGTCGTAAGGTCAGTATTGCCTCACGTGTTCCAGTATTTCTACGGAATCCAAACTGATCTTCCCCGAGGTCGGCTTCTACTAGTTTTTCCATTCCTCTGTAAAGAATTCGCGTTAGTATTTTGCAGCTGTGGCTTATTAAACTGATTGTTCGTTAATTTTCACATCTGTCAACACCTGCTTTCTTTGGGATTGGAATTATTATATTCTTCTTGAAGTCTGATTGTATTTCGCCTGTTTCATACATCTTGCTCACTAGATGGTAGGGTTTTGTCTGGACTGGCTCTCCCAAGGCCGTCAGTAGTCCAATGGCATGTTGTCTACTCCGGGGGCCTTGTTTCGACTCAGGTTTTTCAGTGCTCTGTCAAACTCTTCACGCAGTACCGTATCTCCCATTTCATCTTCATCTACATCCTCTTCCATTTCCATAATATTGTCCTCAAGTACATCGCCCTTGTATAGACCCTCTATATACTCCTTCCACCTTTCTGCTTTCCCTTCTTTGCTTAGAACTGGGTTTCCATCTGAGCTCTTGATGTTCATACAAGTGTTTCTCTTATCTCCAAAGGTCTCTTCAGTTTTCCTGTAGGCAGTATCTATCTTAGCCCTAGTGAGATAAGCCTCTACATCCTTACATTTGTCCTCTAGCCATCCCTGCTTAGCCATTTTGCACTTCCTGTCGATCTCATTTTTGAGGCGTTTGTATTCCTTTTTGCCTGCTTCAGTTACTGCATTTTCATATTTTCTCCTTTCATCAATTAAATTCAATATTTCTTCTGCTACCCAAGGATTTCTACTAGCCCTCGTCTGCCCGATTAAGGGATCTGACATTCCACGCTCCGATCCATAGAACGCCAGTTTTCTTTCTCCTGATAACGACGTCCTCTTGAGTAGTCCCCGCTCGGAGATCCGAATGGGGGACTATTTTACCTCCGGAATATTTTACCCAAGAGGACACCATCATCATTTAATCATACAGTAAAGCTGCATGCCCTCGGGAAAAATTACAGCCGTAGTTTCCCCTTGCTTTCAGCCGTTCGCAGTACCAGAACAGCAAGGCCGTTTTGGTTATTGTTACAAGGCCATATCAGTCAATCATCCTTGGGTAACAGAAGAAATATTGAATTTAATTGATGAAAGGAGAAAATATAAAAATGCAGTAAAAGAAGCAGGCAAAAAGGAATGCAAACGTCTCAAAAATGAGATCGACAGGAAGCGCAAAACGGCTAAGATGGGATGGCTAGAGGATAAATGTAAGGATGTAGAGGCTTATATCACTAGGGGTAGGATAGATACTGCCTACAGGAAAATTAAAGAGACCTTTGGAGATAAGAGAAACACTTGTATGAACATCAAGAGCTCAGATGGAAACCCACTTCTAAGCAAAGAAGGGAAAGCAGAAAGATGGAAGGAGTATATAGAGGGTCTATACAAGGGCGATTTACTTGAGGACAATATTATGGAAATGGAAGAAGATGTAGATGAAGATGAAATGGGAGATATGATACTGCGTGAAGGGTTTGATAGAGCACTGAAAGGCCTGAGTCGAAACAAGGCCCCGGGAGTAGACAACATTCCATTAGAACTACTGATAGCCTTGGGAGAGCCAGTCCTGACATAACTCTACCATCTGGTGAGCAAGATGTATGAGACAGACTTCAAGAAGAACATAATAATTACATTCCCAAAGAAAGCAGGTGTTGACAGATGTGAAAATTACCGAACTATCAGTTTAATAAGTCACGGCTGCAAAATACTAACGCGAATTCCTTACAGACGAATGTAAAAACTAGTAGAAGCCGACCTTGGGGAAGATCAGTTTGGATTGCGTAGAAATATTGGAACACGTGAGGCAATACCGACCCTATGACTTATCATAGAAGCTAGATTAAGGAAAGGCAAACCTACGTTTCTAGCATTTGTAGACTTAGAGAAAGCTTTTGGCAATGTTGACTGGAATACTCTCTTTCAAATTCTAAAGGTGGCAGGGGTAAAATATAGGGAGCGAAAGGCTATTTACAATTTGTATAGAAACCAAATGGCAGTTATAAGAGTTGAGGGGCATGAAAGGGAAGTAGTGGTTGGGAAGGGAGTGAGACAGGGTTCTAGCCTCTCCCCGATGTTATTGAATCTGTATATTGAGCAAACAGTGAAGAAAACAAAAGAAAAATCGGGGTAGGTATTAAAATCCATGGAGAATAAATAAAAACTTTGAGGTTCGTCGATGACATTGTAATTCTGTCAGAGACAGTTAAGGACTTGGAAGAGCAGTTGAACGGAATGGATAGTGTCTGAAAGGAGGATGTAAGATGAACATCAACAAAAGCAAAACGAGAATAATGGAATGTAGTCGAATTAAGTCCGGTGATGCTGAGGGTATTAGATTAGGAAATGAGACGCTTAAAGTAGTAAAGGAGTTTTGCTATTTGGGGAGCAAAATAACTGACGATGGTCGAAGTAGAGAGGATATAAAATGTAGACTGGCAATGGGAAGGAAAGCGTTTCTGAAGGAGAGAAATTTGTTAATATCTAATATAGATTTAAGTGTCAGTAATTCGTTTCTGAAAGTATTTGTATGGAGTGTAGCCATGTATGGAAGTGAAACATGGACGATAAATAGTTTAGACAAGAAGAGAATAGAAGCTTTCGAAATGTGGTGCTACAGAAGAATGCTGAAGATTAGATGGGTAGATCACATATCTAATGAGGAGGTGTTGAATAGGATTGGGGAGAAGAGACGTTTGTGGCACAACTTGACTAGGAGAAGGGATCGGTTGGTAGGACATGTTCTGAGGCATCAAGGGATCACCAATTTAGTATTGGAGGGGAGCATGGAAGGTAAAAATCGTAGAGGGAGACCAAGAGATGAATACACCAAGCAGATTCAGAAGGATGTAGGTTGCAGTAGGTACTGGGAGATGAAGAAGCTTGCACAGGATAGAGTAGCATGGAGAGCTGCATCAAACCAGTCTCAGGGCTGAAGACCACAACAACAACAACATGTCATCACACATATTACACCTTGTCCGATTATACTGGACTAGGAAGTGAAACATGAGACATGTACCCTTCTGTTTCTGGGTTGACTTTAGGGATATTTTGGTACATCTGTGAGACATGATAAATGTCCCTGGAATTCAATCTATACAGTTAAATATTTTATGACCTATAACAAAAATGCATTAAAGTAAGTGTAGAATATAGTGGGAAACGATGAAATCCTGTGGAACAGTTAGTTTTGTACAGTATGGCTAAAAGATCCATAGTGAATGAACCACTATGATATTGCCTGGAATGTAGTCTTCATATTATATTCCTGTGTGAAGGGAACAAAGAAACTATGATGTATTGAGTGAGATGAGATGAAGTGTTGATATTTATAGGGTATACTTTATGAAGTTGTGTTAATTAGTAGCCTGTTGTGCTGGAATTTGTATGGGACTATATGAGGTTATATTTGCATTTACAGTGTTAATGAGGTAGGAAGAGGTGACAGTCTTCTTCTGGCTTACATACAACTGTGACAACATTACATTAGTCTGACTATGTTTAATGAGAGAATAGGAAACTAGTACGTGAATGTTGATGAATTCTTTGGTTTGTTGGAGGGAGGAAATGTTTTACTGTGCACGCATTTCCACTTATGGTTCATACATGTACAGATATTAGAGGCTTTTGGTTTCTAGAAAGCAATATTTATCTCAGTGTATCAGATTTGAGGAATTTGCTAACAAATTTCTTTTTTGAACAATTTACTTTGGTATGAAACATATGCTTTTCTGGTTTTTGTTGAATATAGGGAATTTATTCCTCAAATATGGTTTATGATCCCAGTATGACTCTGTGGTGTAATGTGGCTCATGCTATTAGTCACTATTTCTCATCCTGAAGATCTTAAAAGGCTGATAACAGCATTTTATGGAATAAAAATGGGGAGATAAGGATATACTGCATAATGATGATGGCTAGTGCCATAGGCCAAACAATACAGGAATAAAAGGTAGTTATATATGAAAATATGTAGTTTTGGAAGGAAAACATAATGACCCAATTTTCTTTTCTTTTTTCAGCTTTTTCAGATTTCCATCCTTGACAATGTGTGTTCGTTTTCATCTCTATGTGTATGGTCAATACTGTGAATACATTTATTTTTGCACTGTCCTTTGAGTTTTCTCTGCTTACTGTAGAATTTGGATTCAAGTAAGATTTGTTTCCTTTCCTTGGTATTAATGAGTGAGAGCATGTGGGTACTCCATGAACTAGATTAAGCAATCATTTTAGGCCTCATCAAAGAACAGCATCATAAATCTTATCCTTAAGTGAGTGAGAAAGAGAACGTCAGAGATAAAGGTATACCTTGGTATGACATGATGATAAAGTAAGAATGCATAAAGGTATACGAAGTGGCAAATACTGCAGTACACTTTTTGGAATGAGAATGGACATGAATTTTGGTACGGGTAGAAGAAATTATTTTATGTTACGATCTTGTGAGGTGGTTGAAGATAAGTTTTTTCTAGCCAGATGAACTGCAAGGTGGCTAGTAGGATGACACATAGGTTTATGAACATTAGGTGATGAAACAGAAGTTTATGGTTTGTAAATGAAGACACAGAAGTTTATGCATAATACATGATGAAAAAGTGGTCTATGAGTCTAGAAAACATGTATTTGAATGTATGATGAAATTTTTGGTTAGTATGTGGATCCATGGACAGTGCATTTGGAGTAATGTTTATCTGATCTTGCATAGACAGAAATGAGAAGCTTCAAAGACTTACATACTTGACACAAAATATTTGTCTTTTGCTGACAGATGACTGACATGCAATTTTTCCTTTACCTCTTCCTTGTATCCTACTGTTATGTTACACCATTTTTTTCTCAGATTTAAACTTAATTACTTGTACACATATTTCATAATTCTGGTCTGTGGTACATAAAACACACTCTACTATTTGTACACATCTTGTTTTCTATGTGAAAAATGTTTAAACACACCAAAAAGACAATTTTGAACATTTTCATTTAAATGTGTGTCTATTTTTTGCCAGCAGAAAGGTATAGTTATTTAGGTTAAAAATTTCATGTTTGTATGGTTTCTGATGTATGGGCAATTTTTTTGTACTCATATATTGGATCCAATTGATTTTTTTCTTCTTCTGCATTTATAAGCAAATATTCATATTCACATGTACTTAATTCCACTGGTTTTCTTCTTCATATATGTGTAAATATTAATGTAATAGTACACACATAGGCAATTTTTATTCTGTTTATGCTCAGTAGTTTGTAAGTGCCAGGGTGATGCACACCACAAACAATTTACCTTGATACTCTGATTATCGGACAATACCAAACTGTATTTTTACAAACTCTTCAGCACTATGTGCTACCATCTACTGTCAATCTGGCAATTGTTCAATCAGACTTGTATAATTTGCTCTTTGGGATGAGTCTAGGAATAAGAACTGTGCTTTGCAATTTAGTAGCTATAAGGTAGTACTTGTGCCATAAACAGCGTACTGCTTAAGTGAGTGTAATCTAGGATGCTGTGCTGTTCCAAGTGCCTAGTTCAGAGTGCCTAGTTTTCCCATCAGTCAGTGAGGAGACTTAAGCTGCCACATCATGCAGTGCTCCCATTTCTGCACCTGTGGTATGCCTGCAGCTGCCTTAACTATCAATGGATGTACATGAACTAGAATACCTTTGGCACAAGTACAGTGGGATATCTACATGTACTTATGGGTCTACAAGATGCAAATGCCTATGCTACATACTACTGTATTGCCAGTACTCAAGATTATTCTGCAGCTGGCATACTTCTGTTTCAACTATGTTCCTCTACAAGGAATTGGAGTACTGTCTACAGTAAAAGTTTTTATAGTGATTCGTTCTTTGTGTTATAGATGCTACTTGTGGACTTCTTAGGTGAAGGCACTGGCAATAGACAGTTATTCTCCAGATGATTTACTGGACTTGGATGATGTATTAAATATTGGACATGTCATGTTGTGAACGTTGAACAAGTAGGACAGTAGCCAAGTTTGGCGCTCTGTTAATGGAAGGTGTGACATAAACTTTAAAAGGATTGTGTTGAAAAAGATTTGCCATTTTTTGGACTGCTTACTAGTTATTTGCAGGTATTTCTCACTGTGTGGTTGTTCATCCACACATAGAAACTTAGTACCATGAACATATAGTCATAGAAAATTTTATTTTTAGGAATCTAAGTCCCGATCTCAAAAATTTTCTAATTGTCTACTTTCACTCAAGTTATAAAAATACAAATAAATTTTGTTCTTCATGGAGTGAGGGGTGACGTAAGACGTCTATTTTTTGATGACATTACTGGATGTGTTAATATTTGTAAAGGAAAATGATATATTTGAAGAGTTGTGGTCAGAAAAACAGTTGTTAGGCTACAGTATCTGTGTCAGCTACGGCAGCATTGTGGAGGTGTAGAATCTTTGACAGTCAGTTGTGGAAACCCACGGTGTGCAGCATGTGTAATGTGTCGACGCACTTTTGGAACTATGTGAGTTGCAGATTTGTTATGAGGAGGAATGATGACTCAGAACAATGGAGCGATAGCACATGGACATCAAAAAGGTATTGAAATGAAGAACAAGTTGTTATTTGATGAGGTAGAAAGTTTATTATTTTATGTTTATAGATTGGTTGGTCACCTTCACAGTCATCATAGTCGACTTTTTGATAATTATTCTATGTTTCATCTTCTGAGTTAATTCACTGTAACATGGAAGTTGTTGGAGTAAATGGATTTTCATATTAGAGACTATAATTGTTTTCTATGATAAGTTCCTTCCTAACTGAAATCTGCCAACACTTAATTTTGCAGGTGAGATTGATAATATGTGATTGTTTCGTTTCCTTTGCGCAATGCCTGTTCTGTCAGTTTCTTTATTTTACCAGGGCCATAAGTCAGTGGAGAAATTTTCGTGTGTTTCAGGTTACATTCTCATACATTTCGACATTACGGTTTGATTTTCTATATACAATTGCGTTTATTTCAAACAGTTTCCACTGACCAAGTCTACCGAGCGTGAAATTATTGGTTTGCTTATTTATTTGCTTATAAATGAGATCGGTTATCATACACGCGGGATTCCTGTCGGCTTCATATAAGTGATGTGGTTTTTAGCTCAGAGGCAAATTTCGGTTGTCAGTTCACATTCCCAGGTTTGTATTTACGATAATACACACACAAGTAAAGGTTACTCACTTGCACCTATTTCAGTAAAGGCTAGAAATATAACCCAGTCTTGGATTTGACTCCAAGATCTTAACCTATTGTGCATTCATGATGGATTCGAGCACACCAGTGCCATGCTGAAAGTGGAAAGTGTACGAGAGCTTAATTGCGAGAGGAAGAAGAATGCAGTCAATTCTCAGAGACTCTTGACTATGTTATTATTTACGAAGATCACTGTGGTTCAGTTTCAAAAATAAAACACAGTTACACGAAAGACACATCTATAGGACTTGTCAGCTTCTGAAAAAGCTTTCGATAATGTAACATGTTTCAATATGTTCCAAATTCTGAGAAACATAGGAATAAGCTGGGGATTGACAGGTAATATATAAGGTGTAGAAGAATGAAGAGTGCACAATAAGAATAGAAGCTGAAGAACAAGTGCTCGTGTTAAAAAGGGGTAAGACAGGAGTTTAATCTTTCGCACAAAGGAAGGACACAATCACCCTCAGATGGGCGTTCCTGGCCAAAAGGAGTCTATGAGTACCATATCAAAAATAGGCCTTAATTTTAGGCCCAAATGTCTGGAAATGCACGTGGAGAGCATAGCATTGTACGTGGAGCCCATAGTCTTCACGTTACATATCAGAAAACACTGTTTTCCGGTTACCGTCTCCTGCTGCGCAACGACAACTTCAGTCCTATAAATAGGTCGCTATTTTGAAAGGAGGGCTATCTTTTAAGATTTTACTTAAAGATAGCCTTTGTACAAAACGTGTTATTGTTGCTAAAAGGATTCTCCTTTAAAATGCGTGCTTTCGAAGCAGTTCTGAAAATGTTTTCTCCATCCATGGGTTGGTACCTACGAAGATTGTTTTCGAAGCATTCAAAAGTTTCTAGAGATGGTAAACTTTATTTTCTGTTTAAGATGTGGCAATAAAAAGGTTCATAAATCGGGTGAGTACGGCAACGAGATCTTACTTAGACTGTTTTCTCCGTCGACGGTCTACTTCTTAACGACATGCTGTGCGGAAGAGGCATTTTCACAACGAAGAATTATGTGAGTTATACCTTAACCTGATGGAGTAATGCATCCATGGTAGAGACTGTTCTTATTTGGTATAATTTTGAAATACAGAAAGGTCTTGTTCGCGAAATTCTTTACTAAGAGTTACGCGTTTCACAAATCATGAGACTGAAGCTGTGGAATGAAGTGTACAGCAAAAATGGACATATCAACGTAAGTATGCATCTTAGTGACCCATACAAGGAATTTCCAGTTAATATCGTACTTACATTTAAATCAAACATTAGTAAAAAGTTAGTCCATATCTCAAACTTCTGCACTTTTCCCTGTGTTTATGAGTTTCTTTGATGTTTTATTACATACAATTTGGCATTGAAAGATATTACACGTTCTAAGCAATGGACGCCTCATGTCGAGTGTAACCAAAGAAACAGGCGCTCATTTCCTTGGAAACGCTTTGCGAATGAGCCACTATTGTTGGTTTCGGTTCATTTTGAAACACCCACACAGTTGACTGTTGCTTGTTTCTCTTGTTATTAAGCTATACGTGGATTCTTCTGTTCCTCAGCCGAAATTTCCGTGTAATTCCTCACACCATTTTAAACAGGGCTGTTTTGGAACTTCGATTATGTTGTTCGCCATCCAGTTAAGAATAATTCATTTGTAGTGACCTATTTCTGACAATCGATCCCTACAAGTGTACAGTGCTTCATAAACATTCCGTGAAGTGTTAATTTACGTGCAGTGATATAGTTACTCTTTGACTCAGCTTTTGTTAGTTATTTCGTGCTATTCATGTCTACACAATTCATTCATGTGTATAGTGTTAAGTTATTGCTAAATATACGTGGGAATAAAGGAACTGTTTCCTCCAACACCCACATTTGGTGACCCCGACGTACTACGTTAACATCCGCGTCGGCTTCAGCGTTTAACGAAGTTCCGCAACGTTCACGTTTCTAACTTCCGCGCCAGCCATGTCGCGCTCGTTTCAGCACGATAATGACCGATTCCCCAGTCTCAGTTCAACCTGAAGCCAGCAGTGCAATTAACAGGGTGTCGATAAAACCTCCACCATTCTGGTAACATAATCCTCTATTGTGGTTTGCCCAGTTAGAAAGCCAGTTCGTCCTCGCACAAATATCGGCGGACGAAACTAAGTACAGCTATGTGGTTGCAGCACTTACAGAAGATCTAGCAGCAGAAGTACAAGATATCCTAGCCGCACCACCGGATACCGATCGTTATGCGTCCATTAAAAACGCATTAATAACGCGTTTGTCACAATCAGAGGCAAAACGGCTAGAGAAGCTACCGCGCACTGAAGATCTCGGAGATCGCACTCCATCACAACTCTTACGACGTTTGCGCACACTGGCAAGTAACACTGTAACTGATGATGTGCTACGAAGTATATGGTTGTCTCGGTTGCCGTCAGATACTCAAAAAATTCTCGCGGTATGTGCAGTCGATTTAAACGCACTGGCACAAACGGCCGACAGGTTAATTGAAATTTATCCCATATCAAGTGTCTCAACATTAACGCCACAACAAGAAAATTCGCCCTCAGTGCCGCTAGTATCCCTACAGTCACAACTGACAGAGTTAACCGTACAGGTAGCTGTATTACAAACAACGCACAACCGCCAACGGCCACGCTGCCGACGGTCACGAAGTCACAATCGATCACCATCACTACAGAACTTATGCTGGTACCATAAGACATTTGGTAATGATGCACGAAAGTGTACGCCACCTTGCAAGTGGAAACATGAAGCAGACACCGTAGCAGCGATAACTTCCAGTGCAAACACTCGCCGACTTTTTGTGACGGACCGCGAAACAAAACTACAGTTTCTCGTCGATACAGGCGCAGAAGTCTCCGTGTATCCAGCAAACCGCCTATCACGCCGGAGCTGCGGCGACTGTTATCTATTCGCCGCTAGTGACTCCAAAATTAGAACATACGGTCGAGTAACATTATTCATTAACTTGGGGCTACGCCGTGTGTTTGAATGGCAATTTACAGTGGCAGATATATCACAGCCTATTATCGGAGCAGAATTTTTGTCCTTCTACGACTTACTGCCAGATCTGCGACGTCAGCGACTAATAGATTTGACTACCAGTCTGCATACAACAGGAAAAGTCAAATGGTTCAAATGGCTCTGAGCAGTATGGGACTTAACATCTATGGTCATCAGTCCCCTAGAACTTAGAACTACTTAAACCTGACTAACCTAAGGACATCACACAACACCCAGTCGTCACGAGGCAGAGAAACTCCCTGACCCCGCCGGGAATCGAACCCGGGAACCCGGGCGTGGGAAGCGAGAACGCTACCGCACGACCACGAGCTGCGGACAGTGCAGGAAAAGTCAGTTGTGTCACACCACTAGTGGTACGCACAGTCACAGGCGACACACCATATATACGATTACTGAAAGGATACCCCGAGATCACACAGCAATCGCCTACTATCCCACCAGTCCAGCAGAAAACCGTCCACCATATTTTGACCACGCCAGGGCCGCCAACTCACGCTCGGCCTAGACGATTAACGGCCGAAAAGCTAAAAGTGGTAAAGCAGGAATTTCGCAGCATGCTGTCACAAGGTATCTGCAGAGTTTCTAGTAGCAGTTGGGCATCCCCAATTCACATCGTGCCTAAAAAGAAGAATGGATGGCGCCCCTGCGGTGACTATCGCCAACTCAATGCAAGGACCATTCCAGTCCGGTATCCAGATCCACATGTAGAAGACTTTTCTGCAAATGTTCACTGTAAGACTATATTTTCTACCATTGATCTAGTTCGAGCTTACTATCAGATCCCTATAGCTGCAGAAGACATTCCTAAAACAGCGGTGACAACACCATTCGGCCTATTTGAATTCACCCAAATGCCATTCGAATTATGTAATGCCGCCCAGACCTTCCAACGTTTCATGGATGAGGTAGCAAGAGATTTAGATTTTTGCTGTGTGTATATAGATAATTTATTGGTGATGTCTGCATCGGAAGAGGAGCACTTACAGCATTTGGCACAAGTGTTTGACCGCCTACGCACACATGGACTAGTAATTAATCCTGCCAAGTGTGTTTTTGGTGAGAAAGAGGTCCACTTTCTAGGATATTTGGTGAATGCACAGGGTATTCGACCGCCACACAGTAAAGTAGAGGCCATAAACAAATACCCCCGCCCTGTCACAGTCAGAGAATTACGACGATTCATTGGAGTAGTGAATTCCTACCAACGCTTCATTCGCAATCATGCACTGATAACTGCACCATTCAATTAACTACTTAAAGGTGCTCCTAAACCTAACCACAGTGTGCATTGGACTATCGAGGCGGACACCGCGTTTCACGCTATAAAAAAAGCTATAGCAGAGGCCGCGCAATTAGCACACCCGGTCGCGCATGCTCCACTCGCTCTCATGGTTGATGCTTCGTCCACTGCCATTGGTACCGTACTTCAGCAACAAATTGATCAGTTATGGCAGCCAATTGCATTTTATAGTCATAAGTTGTCACCATCTCAGCAACGTTGGGCAACATATGACCGTGAGCTGTACGCCGCTTATGCGGCAGTAAAAATATTCAGACACGCATTAGAAGGGCGACAGTTCACGATTTACACAGATCATAAACCGCTTACCTATGCCTTTGAGGTAAAGCCAGAGAAAGCATCGCCCAGGCAGCTGCGACACTTAAATTATGTCAGCCACTTCACGACCAGCATTGTGTATGTGGAAGGGAAGCTAAATGTTCCAGCTGATGCACTTTCTCGCATAGAAGCAGTGTCCACAGTAGCAGATAACATCGCACAGGTGGAAGCAGTGACAAAGGCCATTCATTGATTACGACGCCCTCGCGCATGCGCAACAATGTGGTAGTGAGTTGCGTGATCTATTGCAACAAGAGAAAGGATTGAAGCTACAGCTCGTGACATTTCCTGAAGCAACCATTGAGTTGTACTGTGACGTAGCAAGAGGAAAGATACGTCGATTTGTGCCACAGCAATTCAGAACACAGGCAATTGCATCAATGCACAATCTGTCACACCCAGGAGTAAGAGCCACACTCATAGTGGTCAAACAAAAATATGTTGGCGTGCCAGAGGAATAAAATCACACAGCACGTCAGGGCACCATTAGGCACATTTCTTCCACCAAATCAGCGTTTTGACCATGTGCATGTTGACATCATCGGCCCGCTCTCGACATCGGAAGGCTACAGTTATTGCATCACGCTGATTGATAGATTTACTAGGTGGCCTGAGGCATTTCCAATGAAGGACATCACTGCAGAAACTATAGCTCAAATATTTTTTCCTGGTTGGATTGCCCGGTTTGGAGTTTCACTGAGAACTACAACTGATCAAGGACGACAATTTGAAGTCTACGTTTTCAAAGCATTGGCTACGTTATTAGGTACGAAACGCATACGCACCACGGCATACCACCCCGGATCAAATGGCATGGTTGAGCGTCTTCATAGACAGTGAAAGGCAGCACCGAATTGGACAGAGACACTACCTATCGTACTTTTGGGTTTACGAACGTCATTCAAAAGTGATCTGAAAGCAACAGTAGCAGAACTGGTGCATGGACAAACGTTACGCCTACCTGGAGAATTTCTGCATAGCATGGCAGAAGGTACAATCACAGTCTCAGAATTCGCCATAAGATTAAGACAGCATGTACGCCAATTGAGACCAACAATGCCTAGAAACCAGCTTGGAAGAAAAAAATGATTCAAATGACTCTGAGCACTATGGGACTTAACATCTATGGTCACCAGTCCCCTAGAACTTAGAACTACTTAAACCTAATTAACATAAGGACATCACACACATCCATGCCTGAGGCAGGATTCGGACCTGCGACCGTAGCGGTCACGCGGTTCCAGACTGAAGCGCCTAGAACCGCACGGCCACACCGGTCGGCTAACTTGGAAGACACTCGTTCGTTTTCGCGGAGCTAGACAAGTGCACGCATGTATTCTTACGCAATGATACTGGGCGTAAACCACTGCAGCCACCATATGACGGACCATATCTGGTAGTCAGTAGGGATACCAATACTTTCCGCATAATGATTAACGGTACAACCACCACAGTTGAAGTGGACCGTATCAAGCCTGCATTTCTGGACGCAACAGACACCACAGCTACCTCTGAACACAAACCAGAGAAGTCAGGAGACGCTACAAGATGTGTTCCTGTACCCCATGAACACCACAACGCTCAGCGAACACCAGTCACTGCAACACCAAGACCGACGTCGAGGACTACTACACCACTCCCTGACACAACCACTGACACACGTGACGCACCGCCCCGTTTCAAGAAAGAAGTAGTTACAAGAGCTGGACGGCGTGTGAAATTTAATCTGCGGTACCGTTAGCATTAAAGGGGGGAGTCATGTAGTGACATATTTCTGACAATCGATCCCTACAAGTGTACAGTGCTTCTTAAACATTCCGTGAAGTGTTAATTTACGTGCAGTGATATAGTTATTCTTTGACTTAGCTTTTGTTAGTTATTCCATGCTGTTCATGTCTACACAATTCACTCATGTGTGTAGTGTTAAGTTATTGCTAAATATATGTGGGAATAAAGGAATTGTTTTCTCCAACACAAACATATTCATGCAGAATGGTGATATGATGCAGGATTTGTGTACAGTGTCTAACACTTTTATACACATGTACGTATGCAAATTTTTTTCCTTTATATACCGTAAGTATTTCGATTTTCATAACGTTAAAATATTTTTGTATGTGTAAAGAATGTTTCTTGATATGTCTAAATGGTGGTACAGCATCCTTCTATTACTATAATTTTAAAAATAGACTTATACTTCAGAATGTTCTTTATTAACTCAAGAACTACGCGTTTCGCCCGCATGGGGCATCATCAGGTTATGTTAAAAAATCACAAATTTTCTGCAAAAAGCATCCATAAAGAAGGCATGAATCCGCATGAAACATCATGGAGGCGACGAGAAGCATAGCACTGCAAACTGTAGAAAGCCGCATATTACAACGCACCCCCCCCCCCCCCCCCCCCCTGACGCCTACCCTCCGGATTCGAATTATTGTAATTTTTTAACTTGAGCTGAAGGTGCCCTATCCGGGCGAAACGCGTCGTTTTTAAGTTAGAAAAGAACATTCTGCAACCTAAGACTTTTTTTAGATAGCAAATAACTGTTATTTAGACTGGATAAATGCTGGTTAAGGAATTATTACGGATATGTATCAAAGAGTAAAAATGCACTGTGCAGCCGGCAGCCGGCGTGAGTGGAGTGATGTCGGAACGCGAGTACTACTCTAGCACTAGGCTGCGGAGTCTGATGCGATCGGATGCTCAAGCTGCGTGCTAACTCAAGGCCGGTTCCCACTAGAGCGCGGCAGCGCGTCGTGCGGCAATGGCAGCGGCAAGCGTTTTCCGCTTTGACGCGGTGGCTCACAGAATTGGCGTTCCCATATGGAAGCGGCAGACGCTAGCGGTAGCCAATGACGGACAGCCACTGAGGTACGGGGTGGGACCCACCGAAACGACCGGTGTGTTTGAATAACTATATCTTACACCTACATGAAGGAAAGACGAAGTTGGCTGAAGACATACCTATTTTTCATTTTCTGTACAATGTACTCTTTCACATATTTCATTATTCATGTTTTCTCATTTCAACATAAACTGATTTCATGACTACCATTCATGATTGTTCACTATCTCCTAACACATCGAAACAATGTACGATAAAAGAGATTATTCAGATAGTTAAGCGAGACAAACATTTAAAATGTGATACGGTAGCAGGTACACGAAAACAGTAAGAACACAAAGGCTAGGTGGAAGGGATGAAAGTGGAAGCCACCTGATAGAATTTCCCACAGAGCATAATGTAATCATCGCCAGCACCTTGCTTAAGGATCATGAAAGAATAATATATATTTGGAACAGAGTTTTCGAAACCAGATTTTAAATCGTAAGGCATTTCCTGGTGCAGGCGCAAACCTGACTGAAGACTGTCAATAGCAAGAAAAGCGTTGTGAAAAAGAAAATTTGTTCACACCGAATATAAATTCCAATGATTGGATACTATTTTACAAAGGTATTTGTGTGGAGCGCAGCCTTGTATGTAAGTGAAATGTGGACGATGAACAGTTCTGTCAAGAAGACAATGGACGCTTTCAAAACGCGGCGATCAATAAGAATGCTGAAGGTTAGATGCGAGGATCGTGTGATTAAAGAAGAAGTACGGAATTAAATAGAGCAGGAAGAGGAAATTATGGCACAACTTTGACAACAATAGGGGTTAATTGACAGGACGTATTATGGGGCGCCAAAGAGTGAGGACAAGGGGGTTGGGTGACAGTATTTGGATAATAATCATCTGTTGAAATACTATTCTATCATTTTATCTATTAATGTAAGCAGTCAATTTACTCTTCCATGCAATCCTCCACAAAACATTTAAACCAAAACTGAAATCAGCTGAACACCAAATCTTTCAGCCACTGTCTGACATCCACTGGATTCACTTTCAACTTTCTATAACTATCACTGGCTAGTCACACACACATACAGATATAAGGAGAACAAAAATAAACAAACATTAGTTTTCAGCATATAATTCTGCAGGTTGGCAACATGTACATAAACAAACCAGACAGGAAGGGACATGAGGTGAACACACTGTAGTTACGACTTCAAATCAGAGTTTTCAGTAAAATGTCTACTGCTAGTGACAGAAGAAAACAGAGCGAACATGATAATGTGCTTATGTTCCATAACCTAAGTTTTAGCCCATCCTCCAGCATGTGCCCAGGTGAGGGGAAACGTATATGTCCGCCAAAAGCTCGATTCACTGTAAGTAATCAGTCATTCACGTAAAAAAAGATGTGAACTGTTTTATAATCTGTAAGTATCACATATCAAAACAAAACTGAATCATTCTAGATTCCACCGAAGATGTCTTAAAGTAAAAGGCGAAAAGCGTCTTGAATCAGTAAAGTACACTGGATAAAGAAAAAAAAGTTTGTTATTTACCAAAGGAAATAATCAATAGCTGTAGATATTTAGTAAATTACATCTTATGACATACCAGCAAATTAGTTTCAGTTTAACTTCTCATTCCACATACTATTAAATGCCGTGTAAAAAAATTCATCTATCCCTTCTGAAAAACTGTAGTTACTTTCATATCTCGGTAGATAAACAGATTTAGGATATTTATCATGCGACGAAATACATGACATTTCACAAGTTATCGTTTGCAAAAAAACACGTTTCGATTTCTTGAACCGTTTACGAAATTTGCGGTTGATACAACCACATGGTTTACGACGAGCAGGACGAAGTACCGGTCGCGTCGCGAGCAACCCGCGTGCAGTCACGGCACATCCCGTCCGCCGACATATCATTCAATATCTCGAGAACGGTGATAGCTATCGATCTGCTCTCAGCTTTAAAAACCATTCTGGTATGTTGACTAAATTTCATATGCAATAATGTATTACCTAAAATGAACTGTACGCAAAGTCCACGCAATGCGTTTTTACCTCTGCACACTCATTAAAATTTCGTGTAAAGGTTTACGTAAATGCGATACAGCAAGTAACCACGACGAATAACGAAAAGAAATTCGGTCCTTTATCGAGAGAAGATATCAGGCTGTAACATGCCCAAGAATAAAATTTTTCTGCCGAATAGTTTCCTTGGAATCGGATGATAAGCATTTTGTAGCTGCCGCCGCGTGCGCGCCAGCGGTTCTGCGAAAGTTCGTGTGGCCCGTGGTGCCGTACCAGACGTCACGCTCAGCGCGTTCTGTGATTGGCGGCGCGCACCTGGAGCGCGGCACGCGGCACGCGGCAGTGGAAGCGGTTCGACATGGTCAAACTGCGACGCAGAGCCCGCCGCGCCGTGCCGCTGACGCCGTTTCCATGGTAACCACGCCGCTGACGCGCGGTTTTGACGCGGCCTAGTGGGAACCGGCCTTCAGCGTGAGGAGCAGTTTTAACTAACGGTTAGATAGTAATTGACTGGCAATGGCAAGGCCAGCTCACGACGTTGTTCGACCGCAGCGGAGATTGCCGATATCAGTGTTCTGGCGGCATAGATACGCAGTCAGGGATCCGATCCAGGTGGCAAGTAGCTGTTAGGGCCTCTGGTGAAGGCTTCCGCGCTGGCGCACGGCTCATTAGAGGACGTTTGAAACTCAGAGCGGATGCCAGCTGCAGCAGCTAGCAGCGGTAGGCTGCGCCTCACAGTAGGCGAACAGGTAGCAGTAGAGTATGCCCATACAACACAGCTTTCCACCTGTCCTCTCTGTCCTTTGGATTTAACAATGAAATCCGCATTGCAGTCTGAAAGCTACCGCCCTGGCTTCTGAATCCGTTGAAGGTGGATTTGACTTTCCTGTGTGCTGAGTCAACCCTTCCGACAGTCATTTCTTTTTCAATTTCTTCATATTTTTCATGGTACCATTTCACCTTCGTTTCCTACTTATTTCATTTCTAAGTGACTCTTCTTTCTGTACTCCTGCTGTCCCTAAAAATTTTTGCAATCCCTACTTTCGTCATTCAACTGTTGTATTTCCTTGCTACTCATACTTTTTTCGCAGTTACTTTCCTTTTACTTAGGTTTTTTTTTTTGTTTCTTTCTTTTTACTTTTGTGATTGTCTTTTTTCAAGATGTCCGTTCTTCTTCACTGCCTAGTAATGTATTTACTATCACAGTATCTATAGCCTCACAGAACTTCAACCATATCTCTTCATTCCTAAGTGCTTTCGTGTCCAACTTATTTGTGCACTGGCTCTTCCTGACTTGTCTTTTAAACTTCAGTCTACTCTTCATCACTATTAAATTGTGATCTGAATCAGAGTCTGCTCCTCGGTATGCCTTACAGTCCAGTATCTGATTTCGGGATCTCTTCCTGATGACAATGTCATCTAACAGAAATCAATCAGTACCTCCTGGCCTTTTGCAGGTACACCTCCTTCTCTTGTGATCCTTGGACATAGTATTCGCTATTACTACTTATGTCTCCTCCCCTTAGCAGTCCATTCCCGGAGATCTGACGGGTATACTGGTCCCAAAGATTTTGCCAATGTATATATCACCATGACACTTTTTTCATATGCAGGTCACATGTCCTGTTTATATACATTAAGTGACTTCTGCGCAGTGGTTTCCATTGATTTGTACATTCTCATACTGCTGATCATTGCTGATTATTAAGTAGGCACATCCCACCCCACCATGAGCATGCCCTGGAGCTCTGCTCGCTCCTTCACCCTCTTTGTTCGGCCGTGGGCAGAACGAAGGTGGCACCTTATGCCACGATGGTTTTTATTCAGCATTTAAGCAGTGGTTAAGTTCAAACGTGGGCCTGATGACCTTTGAAAGGAACTTCCCGTAAACCACGGGTATCGCATTACTGTGGCACAGACGCTGCAGCAGGTGCGGCTATATCTTTGTGATAAACGCCACTGAGTCATGGCAATAACGAGATCTTGACTCGTCCCTGTGCAACATGAGTCTGTGTAAGTAGGCTGTTTATGTTTTCTTATTGTCAATGTTACGTAGCGCTCTGTATGAAAATCACTGGCTGTGCTGTGTGCAGTCTGTGGCTGGTTGGCATTGTTGTAATACTCGCCATTGTAGTGTTGGGGAGCTGGATGTTAACAGCGCATAGCGTTGTGCAGTTGGAGGTGAGCGGCTATTAGTGGTGGATGTGGGAAGAGAGATGGCGGAGTTTTGAAATTTGTAAGACTGGATGTCATCAACTGCTATGTATATTATGAGTTTTCAACACTATTAAGGTAAATACATTGTTTGTTCTATATTAAAATCTTTCATTTGCTAACTATGCCTATCAGTAGTTAGAGCCTTCCGTAGTTTGTATCTTTTATTTAGCTGGCAGTAGTGGCGCTCACTGTATTGCAAGACTTTGTGAGGTAAGTGATTTGAGAAAGGTTTACGTTAATGTTAGTCAGGGCCACTCTTATGTAGGGATTAATGAAAGTCAGATTGCGTAGCGCTAACAATATTGTGTGTCAGTTTAAGCACAGTCATGTGCAATTGTTCTAAGGGGACGTTTCATTTGTCGACCCTTAGCCTAGGATACCTCACTGGAATCTTCTGATTTTTTTCTTGTAGTTTGTGTAATTAGTGTAGCTATTGTTTATTGCTAGCGCGTAATTATGGAGAGAATTTCCTTTGTAGTTGCAGTCTTTCATTGTTGTATGGTAAAACAGGTGTGGCACGCATGTAGATTTGCACCAAGTATTTCGCAACTGCAATTAACTAGATATTATTTTCAGTGCTATGTTAATGCGTTCTCTTATTTTTGCTCTTCAAATTGTGTTTTTCTGTGTTGTCATGTGAAATATTGTGACAATAATGGCGTGTGAAAAACGTAATACTAGGCTCCAAAGTAAACTGAGAAATGACAGTGAAGACGAAAGCAGTGTGTTAGCGCCACCATGTAATGAATTAATTAATATTCAAAGTAGTAATTTGGTAACTGTGCATAGGGAAATGGAGCGGGCGTCAAATAATGGAGTAGACAGTGAAACAGGTAGTGAACAGGGGAGCATTATCGATCGATCGGTCGGCAACAGCTCGCCTCAGGAATCGGGAATGACGGAACACAATATTGCAAATACTGTAGACTCAGGTTTTGGGTTCTCACCGTTTTCTCAAATGAGTCAAGACACATTTTGCGCTTGTCAAAATGTGAATGTCTCCGGTGCAAATTCACTGCCGAAAAGCACTGAGGAACATGTTTCAGACACCAGTGCATTGCTATTACAATTAATGCAACAAATGGAACAAAATCTTCAAAAGTTAGACACAATGGAACAACACCAGAGACAAACACAGCAACAGTTAGACGCAATGGAAGAAAAGCTTCAAAAGTTAGACTCAGTGGAACATACGCTTGAACAAACACGTGAAGATTTAACTACTGAGTTACATAAGATTGAATAGAAATGTCAAAAAGTCTGTAATGACGTAAAAACACAAATTTGTGAGCATTTTCTACCTATTTTTTCGCGACATGAAAATGCATTACAGACTCACGAAGCAGCCATAAAAGAACTGCAAACTATTGTTCATGAAAATCATGAGACCTTGTAAGCTAAAATTGACTGAGTTGCATCTACCAATTTGGTTACGCAACTTGCAAAAAACTCAGGAAAACTTAAAGGACACAGTAGATACTCTGAAAATTGGTTCAGAAAGACACATAGAGGAAATTAGTTCTTTATCAGAGAAAGTAGTTGAACTTTCGGATCAGCTAAATAATTTATCTACGAAGGTAGATGATAATCTGAATGACACAAAACCGGTAGTCTTTAATGACACAGAAGAGTGCGAACAAATTAGAAAATTCAAACAAAATCAAAATCAAATAAATACACAGTACAAAAGAGAAATCCGGGAAGTACAAGATCAGCTGACACAGGTAATGCAAGAATTACGTATATCAGAGGATACTCGCTCCCGAATATGGGAAGAGGGACATAGACATACTGAACAGCCACAAAATAATAACACAGGGCATTTCGGAAGTTATGAAAGAAATTGGCAATGTGCAGCGAATTTTGAGATGGAACCGCCGACACGACGTAACAATGATCGACATGCGACTCGCCGACATGATGATTTTGACTATAAGCTGTTCATTACTACGCGTAAATTCAAAACGTTTAAGAATCCTGGCAACGACATTCATCCACAAGCGTGGCTCCATCAATTCTCTCATTGTTTTCCTCCCAATTGGTCATTAGAGCACAGATTAGAATTTATGTGTGGCTACTTAGAGAATGAACCAGCTGTAAGAATGCGATCGGTCATTCACAATTGTCACAGTGAAGGAGAAATTTATCATGCCTTCCTCTCAGTATATTGGTCTCAAGCTACACAAGACCAAGTGAAACATAGCATCATAATGATGAAACATTTCGAACAATCTGAATTTTCCAGTCTTGTGAAATATTTTGAAGACATGTTGCACGAGAATCAGTACCTGTCAAACCCATACAGCCCCTCAGAACTCATCCGCATTTGCTTAATCAAATTGCCTGAACATTTACGACATATTATTTTGGCAGGACGTTGCAAAGACGACGTTAAAGCTTTTCAGGGAATCTTACATGAATTAGAAATTGACACTGACAATCGCGGAACGCGAAAACAGGAACACAACAATTACAGGTCACATCCGTCGCAATTCCGCGATGAAAGAAATAAAAACTGGACGCGACAAGGCTATTCTCACAACACAAATCGTGACCAAAACAGACAGCACCCCTATGACAACCGTTGGCAGAGTAGTAATAATTACAGGGAAAGATCACCTCTCCGCGGTAATGACTATCACAGAGACAATCAGAGAAACAGACAATATAGGAATCAAAATAAATATTATCAGGGGAGACAGAATAACTTCAGACGCAACAGTTCAGCGCGCAGTTACGATCCCGGGAGAAATTCTCCACCACATGACCGACAAACAAGAAACTATGTACACTACCGACAAAACGACAGACCTGAATTCCATCAGAACTGGCGAGCTTCAACCAGGGCAGGGCCTCCTCGTCAAGGTGAATTTGTAGAAGTTAGGTCTCCTAATCCCAATAACGACGCGCGCCAACAAAGGAACAGACAATGACTCGCACCGCAGGCAGCCGCGTGCGCCAGCTGGCTCAGAGAAAAATAACATAGACGGTAACATTGAGAAAAATTCCAGTATTCTTTACCGATGTATACCACATGATAATTGCGTCGAAGTTGAAACACTTCGTACTAGGAAGTGTAAAGGTTTACACCACATTTCACAAGTAAAATCATTTATTGAGAGATAATCTGCTTTTTAACTTTGTCTTTGCCATAAAACTCTTCACTTAACATTTCTAGTATGCATTGTCAGACTTAGAAACTGTTACCATGCAACAATGTTTGAAGTTAAATAACCAATCAAGAACCAATAGAACTTATTTAAACAGAAATTACGAATGCATTGTTATAGTGAACAGAGGTCACAGTGTTATTGTGTGTGTACATTCTTGCTTGTTAGTTGCACGATTATGTAACGACTATAAGGCTTACATACTTAGAACATTTACCAGTACTGCTAATGAGATTTAATGCAACATTTTGGTTTACTTGAAAATACATTCTGGATTTAAAGTACTTTCTGTGAGATACCAGATGACACAGTGGTTAGTTTATGTGACAGCTACACGATTTTATCAAGACGCTACTAATGAGTGACAATATACAATGTTGCTTTTGCAGTGTTTCTGTTTTATTTCTGCACAGTTTTTCTGTATCATTCTGGAAAGTAAAACATGCTATAGTAGTAACTTTTGTGGTATAGCTACAATGAGACAGCCTTTTTCGCAGCACAACAATACGTTACATTATAGTACTTTCTTGATCACGGTAAGGTACGTAATAACTACGGTATCCATACGCAAAGCATTTACTTTCGTTTATATTGAGGTAAGTATATTGACTTCAGCAGAACTTTGCTGACAGAGGACGATAACTACGACACTTCCACAGAATTATCTTACAGCAAGACGCACATTTAGCGCTACAGGACATGCATTTGAGAGATTTTGTACTTAAGCCATTTATTTTTCAAGATTTTTGAATTACAAAGAAAGTTTTCCGTGATACATTTCATTCCATTGCTGTAATCTGTAACACCTGAGGGTATAATTACATTCATCCTCAGGGGGGTACACGCTTACTTTGTGTACCATGTGTTAGGCAAGCACAAGGAGCCCTAGCTAATATGGTATTTGCTTATACAACTTTACACATCGGTACCATATTTCTCTAACACATAAATTACACAGCTATCTGATAATTTAACTGAGAGACAAACATTTTTTTTACTACATCAGTGATAAATGTTTACGTAATTGCACAGTTGGATAACTTCACACTTGCGAAACTGTATTTTGTCTGTACTTTGTGATCTGTTCATATTTTTTCAGAACCATTGTGATACTATGAGAGCTTTGAATGATGTATTTGGTATGAGATCATGATTTTTAAAGTAGGTTTGAGGTAGATGACACTATTGAAATGAGCAGAGAATTTTTTTTAGGTTTTGACATTATAGCGGAAAGCTACGACGTTTTTGAGATTTGACTGAGGTGCTATGATGTTGTTTTTACGACGATGTGTATTATGCTGTTGAAGTATGTTTATGATCAATAAGCTGATGCTATATGAGGAATTTGATTATGCTACGTATTTATTGTGATGAAATATTGAAGAAGTGTCGACAAATATTTATATGTGTAATAAGGTAAGGAATAATGAGTAGTGGTTACGGACTCTGATTTGTGGAAAAGAATGT
The DNA here is from genome assembly GCF_021461395.2 of Schistocerca americana. Taxonomy (NCBI): domain Eukaryota; kingdom Metazoa; phylum Arthropoda; class Insecta; order Orthoptera; family Acrididae; genus Schistocerca; species Schistocerca americana. The sequence goes on from NC_060120.1 coordinate 401,993,963, forward strand.
TGGAAACCAAGAATCGTACTTTAAGAGTTATGAAATGTGTGTAAATGCGTGAATGTATCACAATGCCGACGAAAACTTTTTGAACACTGTTGTATTCGTAGGATTTTGTTCCTACACATTTGCAACGCAAATTCTCGACCTGTGAAATATTTTTATATGAGACTCACTGTAGAGGAAACCGGTGACGTAAATATTTCGGCAACAATGTGACCTTCACGTAATGCGTCGTGGGCACGACGCATTATGTGGGCAGCTGCGCGACGGACGCCTGGAAAAAAGCCTTTCAGAGGCACAGGTGAAAAAAAAAGGAGGCCATTATCCTCGCTATTGACATTCCTTTGTAGAAAGCATCGCAAATACGACACGCTCAAACTTGGAAACATATGATAACACTGTGGAGCTCTTAATTTATGATATTTACTGAAATGCCTAATGAAATGACGACAAATATTTTTAAGTCTATACACCTGATTATGACTACTGTCTTTCTAGTTGAGAGATTTTTCTACTAACTTATGAAATGCCCCATGACTACTGAATGATGTTCTTATGCTTTACTTAGTACATAGTTGCTTATTTCATTTGATATCTGTTTTCCAGCTGTCTTGCAGCACTGGTTTCGTAAAATAAAATTAATTGCATTTGCTAATGTGAATACTTTCTGTCAACAGATCTATTAAATAATTATTTTATGATATACATTCTTCGAAAAAGGAGCTCTTGGAATGGAAAGAACAGTAAGAAGGGACTAATAACAGTAACTGCATATATAATTTTCTTTTCTAGTACTTAGTAATTTTTTGTAGAATTAGTTTTTGTGGTGCACCACTTTAATTACATAGTCATTAAGATGTGAATAGACATTTCCCTTATATGCATTGTTGTCTTTAGTGTACTATTTTTTCTGCTTGAGCTTTGTCATGTTTAGGTATTAGTTATAGCATTTGCTGCTGCTGTTTGCCAGGCATAGTGCTACTAAATTTCACTTTGTATTACTCGGTTAAGCTAGTTTTACTACTGATTTATTTTTATTGTTTGCTGCTCAGTGCCTTATATTCGTCATAATATTGCAATTGATTTGCCAATGTCCATTATTTGTCTTTGGTGTTTGTGTTAATTGTTTTGTGCTGCTGCATTGCCTCATTCCTTAGTTTAGCATCTGAGCTCAGTGGATTTAAGTTAGCTTAAGAGGGGGTAGACTACATAAGAGAATGAGTTGCGATGAATTGGAAGAAATGCATTGAGAAGTTTTACGAAAAAAGTACAAAAAGCAGGTATAGATAGCACTTTTTGAAATAATGAAGAACGAAGGGAGATCTCCAAGAAGTAAAGAAAGTTTTGTTTGCAAGATACTGCAGTAAAACAAACCCTGTCCTTTCCTTTTCTGTTATTCCCCTATGTGTTTGTGTACTCTTGTATATTTGTGTTTTTCCTGTCTCTATGTGTTTAGCTAATAAGATTTATGTTGTAGAATTTCTCTAATACTCAGCTACATTCACTCTGATGAGGAATACTGTTATCCTCAAATATAATTTGCATTTATAATATGTTATTTTCTTTGTAAAGATGTTTAGACATTATTAATTCTGTTCTGTTTCAATTATCATCTGTGAAATTAATGTTTCGAAAACTATTCTCATTATTTTATTTATTTACTTGTTTCATAATTCCTGTAACACTGATGTATATGTTTATTTCTATTCTTTTGTAAAGTCTGTGTTACTACATATGTTATCTGTACTGTTATGTTCTTTAATGATGTATTTTGTACCTTTGTTATTGTATTCTTATGTTATAAAATTGTAATTGACACCAGTTCATCGAATTAAGTAACTTGTAAGTTACATTTCACTGCACACATTTCTGTTGGTCATAGTATATGGACAATATATGAGCAGTTGGGATTGTTAGTGTTTGGACATGTGTTAATAACTCAGCAAGGGACTGGTCAACAGCATTGCTGGTTCTAAGGACAATTCCAAAAACTTTGTGAGTGCACAAGTGGTGGTTATGGACTTGCTATATTGTCCGCAAGACTCTTCGATGGTGATTGTGCACCTGCACAGTCGCAGCAGATGGCTGCTGGCCATTTCTACAAGGACTACAGTGGGTCTACACCTTTGCTGACTCACCAGTACCATTATTTGTACAAGCAATGCAGTGGGTCTGCACCTCTGGTGGCCCACCAATACCATAATCTCTACCAGGACTACAGTGGGTCTGCTTTGTGATGACCTACCTACCAATAGTCTTCAAAACTTCGAATGACTCTGTTGTGGGTTTGCTCTGTTGTGGCCCATTACCTGTCTGCATGTCAAGAGTCACCACTGTCTTTACCGAGCGAGGTGGTGCAGTGGTTAGACACTGGACTCGCATTCGAGAGGACGACGGTTCAATCCCGCGTCCGGCCATCCTGATTTAGGTTTTCCGTGATTTCCCTAAATCAGTCCAGGCAAATGCTGGGATGGTTCCTCTGAAAGGGCACGGCCGACTTCCTTCCCCATGCTTCCCTAATCCGATGAAACCTATGACCACGCTGTCTGGTCTCCTTCCCCAAACCAACCAACCAACCAACCACTGTCTTTTCGTTGGAAGGACAACACTACTTCTTCAAGACTGTAAGGAAATCCATTACTTCCGTGTGTATTTTCTCCTACTGCTCAGACTTTGAGAAAAACACTGCTATTTTACTGTGATAAACGATCAGGACTGTCTTTATGGACTGTGAGAAAATTTTAACTTTTGACCAACATTGTATCAATAAGTGTGTGGCTTTAATTCTTTGTTATTGTAATTATGAAAAATTTAATCAAATCATTGTTGGCCACTGCCCAAAACAATTTGTAAAATTTTTTGTGGGAAGCATGGGGGCTATGTAAGTAGGCTGTTTATGTTTTCTTATTGGCAATGTTACATAGCGCTCTGTATGAAAATCACTGGCTGTGCTGTGTGCAGTCTGTGGCTGGTTGGCATTGTTGTAATACTCGCCATTGTAGTGTTGGGCAGCTATATGTTAACAGCGCGTAGCGTTGCGCAGTTAGAGGTGAGCCGCCAGCAGTGGTGGATGTGGGGAGAGAGATGGGGGAGTTTTGAAATTTGTAAGACTGCATGTCATCAACTGCTATGTATATTATGAGTTTTCAACACTATTAAGGTAAATACATTGTTTGTTCTCTATTAAAATCTTTCATTTGCTAACTATGCCTATCAGTAGTTAGTGCCTTCCGTAGTTTGTATCTTTTATTTAGCTGGCAGTAGTGGCGCTCGCTGTATTGCAGTAGTTCGAGTAACGAATATTTTTGTGAGGTAAGTGATTTGTGAAAGGTATAGGTTAATGTTAGTCAGGGCCAATCTTTTGTAGGGATTAGTGAAAGTCAGATTGCGTTGCGCTAAAAATATTGTGTGTCAGTTTAAGCACAGTCATGTGTAATTGTTCTAAGGGGACGTTTCATATCTGTTTCAAGCAAACAACCGCCCACTCACTTGAGCTCCCTGTACACCACTTATCAGTCGATTCAGTGAACCTTAGCGATTTATGATCTATTAAGTATATAATCAACGACTGATGACGTTACAGCCGAGCTGGTATAAGAAAAACCTGAATGTAACGTACATGTATGTCAAAATGTAAGAGGTGTTGTAGAGTTATCATCAGAGACGCTAACAATCTTCTATCGAGTGGACCGGATCTTCAAAAGGCGAGAAATATGGTACACCACAGCTTCCTTACTTGGCATGATTATATTAATGAAAAAACGTCACTGGTACGCCATACCAGCGTCTGGCTGTCCATGGTAGTAAGGCCAGGACCAAAGGGTAACGGAACACCATTCGTGTTGTGAACGTTCTCTTTATTTTTGAAGGACACAGTAAGCTAAACACCAATTGGAGAAACACTTCTCGTTGCACTATTCGCTAAGAAATAGAATAATTTACAATCATTAAGCTCTACGAGATGGATAAATAGTGAACACATTAAATACAGCTACAAAAACTGTAGCTGTTGATTAAAAGAGTAAGAAATCTTTTACCGAAAAAATCTTTTGGCTTACAATCCAAAATAGCAGTATGTTCCGCAAATAAGTGTCATGTAATAAATATTACCTACCGCCGGATAGCGGAGATGCGCAAAGCACACCAAAGAAATAACCAGACAAAATTGATGTTTAACATTGCATCCTGAATGGTACAAATAGTGAACGAGAACCTTCATCAAACTAGCAGGTCTTAAATCTCCTAATGTTTGGCCAGTTAAAAAACGAGCAGCGCAGACAAGGGGGAAGATTAATAACCATTCTGTCGCCCGAAGCACACTTACGTAAACACATGTAAGTAAATAAATGTAGTAATTTACTCAATTATCAATTTAGCCGTTTGAAACTTCAACGATGCACATGAGCTAGAAATAAAGAAAACTAAAAGCGGAGCTGCTGTAGAAGCCCAATGATTATGTCACAATTAAAGACATCGATTTCCTATGCAACCACGTTTCGGCAAGGCCTAGTGGGATCGGAAAGATGAAGTGGTGCAGGCCCACTTGCACCCGGCTGTCCGTTCGGTCGAGCGCACACTTGGCTCTGCTTTAGTTCGCTACGCCTGCTCTATCAAGCAGGAAAATTTCACTTAAGTCGCATCAAAAGAAACACTAATGGCAGCCTAATTAACAGAGAATTATAGAATTTAGTGCAGGAATTGGGCCAGGCCGCTACTAAAGACCAAAAGCCGCAGCACGACAGTCAAACTTACAGCAACACGAGAGAAAAGTAAATAATTTTTGGAAGAGTTAGTGGAATGAACCATTGAAGCGGCCAAAATTTAAATATAGTTATCAACCTGGAAGTTCGATAGCCAGCCACAAATTGTACCAAACTCGCGGCACATGGACGAGGGTAAACAAGTAACCGTCACGAGAAGCTGAGCAGTAAGCCCCAAGCTAACGCTTTCGGTTGGGTAACCAACCCCGGACTAACAGCCGATAGAACGTAACCTTTTGAAAACATTACAGCCACATATAACATAGTGGTGACAAACGCAGACTTAATAATGAAGTTTAAGTGGCTCCACGCTGACAAAGAATAAGAAACGCAGTCAGACTTGGTAGAATAAGCGCTCTGAGACACTACATAAGATTGTGTGCTCCAGTAATAGTATATGCCGGACGTGTCACATGAAGTAAACCAACTTAATATATAAATGCGCGCTGCCATAAATCCGACGCCTTACAGCAAACAACACTCGTATTGAAGCATTAAATAAACCAACAAATTCAGTAGTTTTAAAGGCGTGCACAAACATCTTTTCTGCCTAGAAACAGAAGTGGGATCAATAAGCAGAACTCTGATAGGAACCTTAAGTGAACCTCGAACAAACAATCAGAAAAATACTTTAAATGAAATAGGAAGCTCACTAGACGTATCAGTACATCAATCCAGAAAGGACAGCATGGGGCTGACGTACAACTTCAATGCAGCGGCTGTCCGGAATCTTTCTCCAGGTTCGGTCGGTCGCTGAAGCACACAACACGCCCCTTCCCTCGGTACGCATCCTCCTCCCCCCCCCCCCCCCCCCCCACTGCCATCCTCCATGTCCAAAGGTTTACAGCCGACCGCAACCCACGAAATAGTGATTCACGATCCATAAATCCACCTGGATGTCTCTTCCTGGTATCGCTGCTACGCTCAGGGCCTGTGACTGTTAACCTTCGAACTTGTACCACCCATCAACTACCGGTACACTACACGCCACACCATCAGGTTCCAACTCGGACGCCTCACCCCGAACCAACTGTTTTCGTCTTTCCGGTCGCACAGTCACTCCCCTCGTGCCTCCGACCTCTGCGCGAACAAAGTCCTTCTAAACCGCGCAGTGTAGCCAAGCGGTCTCAGGAGTCCTGTCACGGTTCGCTTGGCTCCTCCCGTCGAAGGTTCGAGTCCTCCCTCGGGCCTGTGTGTGTGTGTGTGTGTGTGTGTGTGTGTGTGTGTGTGTGTGTGTGTGCGTGTGTGTTGTCCTTAGAGTAAGTTGCTTTAAGTTAAATTAAGTTGTGCATAAGCTTAGGGACCGATGACCTCAGCAGTTTGGTTCCATAACATCTTACCACAAAGGTCCAAATATTTCCTCCTAAAGATGTTGTAGTAGATACTGTGACGCGACCTATCGATTGCGTAACGGTTCAGTCACCAAAGGCTGATGCAAGAAACATCTGGATGGCCGGACAAAAGGAGACAGATTAGGCGTTCTTGCACAAGAAATTGCATAGCGACAATGCTGACTCCATAAAAATCGGCGTCGTAGCCTCATGGTACCTGAAGTTGCCACATCTTCAAGCCCAGACGACGCAGCCAGAGCTGCAATGTTGCTGAAACAATGGAAAGTAAAATAGCAACTGTGTAGATGGTGACCTGATTGCACACGACCAAGCCTGGCATTGCAGCTGTTTTATACCTTACACGATGCTCCTTCAAAACAGGTATTAGTTAATCGCACCTACTTGCTGTCCATTTTAGCCGCGCAATATCAGTCATCGTCCTACAATAGATCATCTAGCTGATCTATCTGTAGTTTCTAGATGCTATCTTCAGTAGGCTGTGAATCTAACTGAAGCGTCTAAGTCCAGGTGCTGCTGCAGACTGAACTGATGCGTTCCACCCAGAGACCACCTGCTGGCTGATTTCTATCAAATGCAGGCCGCCTGTTTACTGATCCACGCTCACACCTAAGCCTGACTAGCTGCGTTGTATGGGCATACTCTACTGCTACCTGTTCGCCTACTGTGAGGCACACCCTACCACTGCAAGCTTCCGCAGCTGGCAACCGCTCCGAGTTTCAAACGTCCTCTAATGAGCCGTGCGCCAGCGCGGAAGCCTTCCCCAGAGGCCCTAACAGCTACTTGCCACCTGAATCGTAGTCCTGACGCTACGTATCTATGCCGCCAGAACACTGATATCGGCAATCTCCGCTGCGGTCGAACAACGCCGTGAGCTGGCCTTGTCATTGCCAGTCAATTACTGTCTAACCGGTAGTTAAAACTGCTCCTCACGCTGAGTTAGCACGCAGCTCGAGCATCCGATCGCATCAGACTCCGCAGCCTAGTGCTAGAGTAGTACACGCGTTCCGACATCACTCCACTCATGCCCAGAGTCGCCGGCTGCACAGTGCATTTTTACTCTTTGATACATATCCGTAATAACTACTTAACAAGCATTTACCCAGTATAAATAATTCGTAGAGGTTAATGATTGTAAATTTTTCTGTTTCTTAGCAGATAATGCAACGAGAGGTGTTTCGCCAATAGGTGTTTAGCTTACTGTGTCCTTCAAAAATAAAGAGAACGTTCACAACACGAATGATGTTCAGTTACCCTTTGGTCCTGGCCTTACTACCATGGACAGCCAGACGCTGGTACGGCGTACCAGTGACGTTTTTTCATTAATATAATCATGCCAAGTACGGAAGCTGTGGTGCACCATATTTCTCGCCTTTTGAGGATCCGGTCCACTCGATAGAAGACTGTTAGCGTCTCTGATGATAACTCTACAACACCTCTTACATTTTGACATACATGTACGTTACATTCAGGTTTTTCTTATACCAGCTCGGCTTTAACGTCATCAGTCGTTGATTGTATACTTAATAAATCAGAAGTCGCTAAGGTTCACTGAATCGACTGATAAGTGGTGTACAGGGAGCTCAAGTGAGTGAGCGGTTGTTTGCTTGAAACAGACTCATGTTGCACAGGGAAGAGTCAAGATCTCGTTATTGAATTGACTCTGCGGCGTTTATCACAAAGATATAGCCGCACCTGCTGCAGCGTCTGTTCCACAGTAATGCGATACCCGTGGTTTACGGGAAGTTCCTTTCAAAAGGTCATCAGGCCCGCGTTTGAACTTAACCACTGCTTAAATGCTGAATAAAAACCATCGTGGCATAAGGTGCCACCTTCCTTCTGCCCACGGCTGAACAAAGAGGGCGAAGGAGCGAGCAGAGCTTCAGGGCATGCTCATGGTGGGGTGGGATGTGCCTACTTAACAATCAGCAATGATCAGCAGTATGAGAATGTACAAATCAATGGAAACCACTGCGCAGAAGTCACCTAATGTATATAAACAGGACATGTGACCCGCATATGAAAAAAGTGTCATGGTGGTATATACATTGGCAAAATCTTCGGGACCAGTATACCCGTCGGATCTCCGGGAACGGAATGCCAAGGGGAGGAGACATAAGTAGTAATAGCGAATACTCTGTCCAAGGATCACAAGAGAAGGAGTTGTACCTGGAAAAGGCCGGGAGGTACTGATTGATTTCTGTTAGATGACATCGTCATCAGGAAGAGATCCCGAAATCAGATACTGGACTGTAAGGCGTACCCAGGAGCAGACCCTGATTCAGATCACAATTTAATAGTGATGAAGAGTAGGCTGAAGCTTAAAAGACAAGTCAGGAAGAGCCAGTGCACAAATAAGTTGGACACGAAAGCACTTAGGAATGAAGAGATACGGTTGAAGTTCTGTGAGGCTATAGATACTGTGATAGTAAATACATTACTAGGCAGTGAAGAAGAACGGACATCTTGAAAAAAGACAATCACAAAAGTAAAAAGAAAGAAACAAAAAAAAACCTAAGTAAAAGGAAAGTAACTGCAAAAAAAGTATGAGTAGCAAGGGAATACAACAGCTGAATGACGAAAGTAGGAAATACTAAAATTTTTAGGGACACCAGGAGTACAGAAAGAAGAGTCACTTAGGAATGAAGTAAGTAGGAAACGAAGGTGAAATGGTACCGTGTAAAATATGAAGAAATTGAAAAAGAAATGACTGTCGGAAGGGTTGACTTAGCACAGATGAAGGTCAAAAGAACCTTCAATGTAGTTAGAAACAAGGGCGGTAGCTTTCAGACTGCAATGCGGATTTGATTGATAAACCCGAAGGACAGAGCGGATAGATGGAAAGAGAACATTGAAAGTCCCTATGAGGAGAAGACTTACTTAATGACGTGACAGAATAAACAGGAGTCGATAGGGAAGAGGTGGGGAATCCAGTATTAGAATCAGAATTTTAAAGAGTCTTGGAAGACCTAAGACAAATACTAGTAAGTGTGAAGGGATAGATAAACTTTCACCGTATGTGCCACAAAACGACTTTTCAATTTGGAGTATAGAGTGCGTGATATTGGTGATATATCATCACACTTTCGGAAAAACACCATACACACAATTTCCAAGATAGTAAGTGCCAACAAGTGCAAGAGTTATCCACAATCAGCTTAACAGAGCGTCCTCGTTGCTGACAAGAATGATATACAAAAGAAATGAAGAGAAAATTGAGGATGAGCTAGATGACTACCACGTTGAGATTGTGGAAGATGAAGGTCCCATAAAGACGGTTCTGATATCGACGCTGATAATCGAAGCAAGACGGAAGAAAGCTCACGAGGAAATAAAACGACTGGAAGGCCAACAACGAAGTACTTGGATTAAAAAGGGTGTGAGGCTTGGACATAATTTTTCAACCCATACTGTTTAATCTTTACGTCGAAGAATTATTGCCGCAAAAAAAGAAAGTTTAAAGATGGCTCTGAGCACTATGGGACTTAACAGCTGAAGTCATCAGTCCCCTAGAACTTAGAACTACTTAAACTTAACTAACCTAAGGACATCACACACATCCATGCCCAAGGCAGGATTCAAACCTGCGACCGTAGCGTTCGCGCGGTTCCAGACTGAAGCGCCTAGAACCGATCGGCCACTCCGGCCGGCAAGTTTAAAGAATGTAATTAAAATTCAAGGTGAAAGGATACTAATAAGATTCGTTGATGGTAGTGCTATCCTAAGAGAATGGGAAGAAATATAGGTTCCATTGAATAGATGAACAGTCTAATGAATACAGAATATGGTGTAAGAGTAAATCGAAGAAAGACTAAAGTAATGAGAAGTAACAGAAATGAGAACAGCGAGAAACTTATCAACGAAGAAAATGAGGTTAAGGAGTTCTGCTACCTAGGCAGAAAAATAATCCATGACAGACGGAGCGAGGAGGACATAGAACGCAGACTAGCATAGCAAAAAGAGCATTCCTCGCAAAGAGAAGTCTATGTTAAAGGCAGGCCTGAATTTGAGGAAGAAACTTCTGAGAATGTATGATTGGAGCGCAACTTCGTATGGCGCTGAATCATGGACAATGCGAAAACTAGAACTGAAGAGAATGGAAGCGTTTGAGATGTGGCGCTACAGAAAAATGTTGGAAATGAGGTAGACTGATAGGATAAGAAATGAGGATGTTCGCCACAGAATCAGTGAGATAAGGAATATATGGAAAACTCTGACAAGAAGGAACAGGATGATACGAAATGTGTTCTAAGGAAATAACTTCCGTGGTGCTAGAAGCAGCTGTATAGGGTAGACACAATAGAGGAAGACAAAGACTGGAAATCGTCCCTAAACAATTGAAGATGTGTGTTGGAAGTACTTCTCTGTGATGAAAAGACCGTCTCAGGAATGCAATTAGTGGCGGGACACGTTATACTGGTCAGAAGGCATAAGACAGTTTCCAAGCTATGTTTGAGGTACTCTAGGTTTCGGGCTGGATGGACTTCTAGTGATTTATCCAACCAGAATTTATTAAGTTTACAATTACAGATCTAGTTATGGTAGCTGGGAGACGAGAAGTTGGAAGTCAGATGTCAGAAGTTGCGCCGTTATTAATAAAGGATCCCGCTGCAGCTATAGTCTCATTACACCCACAGGTCAACCATAGTCGTATGACTTTTTTCATGATGCAATAATGGTCCATAGTGGATCAACGAAGATTAGCCGTATGAGGTCGCCATTGTCACATCAGGTTTGTACTGTACTTGAATGCGCTTCACCCCTGCTCTCTGGAAATAAGATTGTGGTGCCAGGAAGTCCTATGGGTATCCAGCTGCTCCTGCGTTTTCAAAGACTGATTGACCACACATGTTCCTGCAGCAGCCTGGATCACTTGACCAGCATTATGAAAAACCTCCCACAATATGTTACTTCCATGCTAAAGATGATACTTCACCATATATCTGTCCCACACGATTAATTTGTACAAAGAAAACACCATCTCAGTTACACTGCTAAGTGAAACAAAATGACGGTGCTCCAACTCCCTACGTTAACAAAACAATATTCTAAGCAATATTTATTCAGACGAAAATGAAGACCTAAGCAGACGAAATTCTTTACAAATTCTATGCTCTCCTCCCACTTCTACGACGGCTATATCCCCCAACGTCACTTGACGTTATTTGTTACTATAATAGCACAAATAATTTAAAAATGAAACATCTTAATATACTACTCCTACTTTCGTCACCTTAATGACCACATCATTGTGTGTTAGGTTTGTACTAGTGTGACTGGTTTCCTGCTATTCTTCTTAACCCATCTTCCCTTTTAGAGAGTGCTCCCATTACTGGTGACGGACGGAGGTGCTCACAGTGTACTAGTAATATACCCAGGCAACTGGAAATATCCATTTTTGGCGATATAATTCGAGAACCTGCTGAGAAACTTGTACTAAGAAACAAATTTCTTTATTATACCTTTCGAAGTCTACAGGCTTGTCAGCATAATCCACCGATCTACATCACTTTCTCGTAATATAGCATTACATTGCCCCATTGCTCCTCGTCAATCCGGTGCGTTAGTGTAAAATTTTTGTGCCAATTCCTTGCCCATACTTTCTTCAAAATTCTGTATAGTTTCCCCGCTCTTACTCACCTTTCGTTTGACCACTTCAAATAGTGAGGGCATTTTCCTACCTCTCACCATACCGTTTGGTGACAGGCCGGCGCTATCATGAGTTTTCGAATTATAAGCCGCTGCCACGTATGATAAGAAAGTATCCCAGTCTTAACGATTGCTATTGACACAATAACTCAGCATCTTATCTACCATCCGATGTATGCATGCTATCCTTCCATTTGCCTGTGAACGTAATATGCTAGTTCTCAACGTGTTGGTCTGTAACATATGTTATGTCTATTTCATCAGCTCTGGGTTAAATATGTCTCCTGTTCCGTGGTTATTGTCTCTGTAACAGCAAACTTTACTAAGCAATAATTTTTGCCACATTCACTGAAATGTCTGTCTGAAGGTATGGAATGGCGATCAACGCTAAACAGTAGGCGAAATGACCTATAACAGTCAGAATGTAGCGGTTTCCCACTGGTGATGTATAAGAGGTCCTAAAATAAAAGTTCCAAAAAATCTGAAAGTTTTAGTTGCGTTTGTTAATCAGTTAAGTATGCATGTTGCATACATGGCATGCAGTTTTTTACATATTGATCTAGGTCTTGTCTTCATGTTCTCCACCAATAACTCTCAGCTACCCTTCAGTCTGTGCTTCTATGTCTTCCATCACCAGAAAATACATGATCACGTGATAATATTTCCTACCAAAGCCTGGCAAATGTGATAACATGAGGTCCCAGTCTCATTCTCCTATATAATACATCGCTGTGAATGGTAAACCTAGTTGTTGGAAACAGTCTGCAGTCTGCATCAGCAACTTGCGGCCTCTGCCATTCAGTAAGCCAATGAACCCCCGCTCGTACTATCTCAATTTTTCTTCTAACCCCAAGTGCGCTATCATGTTTCTTACTGTGTCTGTCAATCACTTGGAAGTAAAACTCACTGTTTCGATACCCAATGTGTTAGCTTACTTGAGGTATCATTCCACTCTAAAAGTCACTTACGTACAGTATGACGTGTCATTACCTTAAATTTCTTCCTGCATAAATAACAGCACAATAATGAGTCGCTGTATATCAAACTTAAAATCTCCTTTTTTATAGCAGACTAATTTTTTCCAGCCTTGTTCAGTCGCCGTGACTGTAGCAACTAGAAGTTTCTTATCCTGCACTTCTTGACTCAGGATACAACCCACCGCTTGGTTGCTGCTAGCATCGTATGATAATATAAATTCCTTTTCGTAGCCTGGATTGATCAGCACAGGATTAGTTGTTGACAGTTATTGTAGTATTTCAGAATGGTTCAAATGGTTCTAAGCACTATGGAACCTAATTGCTAAGGTCATCAGTCCCCTAGAACTTAGAACTACTTAAACCTAACTAACCTAAGGACATCACAGACATCCATGCCCGAGGCAGGATTCGAACCTGCGACCGTAGCGGTCGCGCTTCCAGACTGTAGCGCCTAGAACCGCTCAGCCACTCCGGCCGGCTTTAGTATTTCAAATGCACTGTCACGTACTGGTGTCCACCGAAGCTGTACGCCTTATTTTTAAATAAGGTCGTGAGTTGCCATGTTGTATCTGTAAATCCCATTACAAACATAGCCAGTCCCAAAAGAATACAATTCCTGATTCGTCTGCAGTGTTGGGATACTTCACACAGTATGCATCATTCTTGGATTCCTGCTCACTCAATGCTGACTAATTACATGCCTTAAGTAATTCATTTTCCTTAATGAAAAATGCTTATGGCCGTTCGTGCGAAATGTAACATATAAAAACAACTACTTTCAACCTTCATACTGTTTCTACCATGCAGATACAGCAACAACATCGAAATGATGGGTGACGTTGAAGATAATAGCAATCCAAACTTTTAGAGCAAGTTGTAATGCTATTGCAAATATAATACTGCCATTAATCTGTATATTTAAAAAAAAATTGTTCCTTAATAATTTTGAAAAATTAAGCAAATGCTATAACGAGAGTAAGCCTTTGTTAAGTGTACTTTATCTGTTTAAAATAACCTCTTTGACGTAGGTGGAATAAATGTATTAAAACATATTTTGTAAATAATTATGTAATATTTCAAGTACAACTGTAATTAATTATGTCAATTTTGTTTGTATATGCTGTCATGCAATTGTAGATGGTTCATACTTAGAGTTTTTGTAAGGAGAAGTGTAAATTGAAAAGGTGCAGGGATCATAGCTAGAACCGAGCGAGGTGGCGCAGTGGTTAGCACACTGGACTCGCATTCGGGAGGACGACGGTTCAATCCCATCTCCGGCCATCCCGACTAAGGTTTTCCGTGATTTCCCTAAATCGTTTCAGGCACATGCCGGGATGGTTCCTTTGAAAGGGCACGGCCGATTTCCTTCCGAATCCTTCCCTAACCCGAGCTTGCGCTCTATCTCTAATGACCTCGTTGTCGACGGGACGTTAAACCCTAACCACCACCACCATCATAGGTAGAACGGAACTCCATTCTGTGGTGGAATGGAAAAGGTGGTGGGGCGCGCGAGTGAGAATTGGCGCGCAAGTGGCACACACAGTCGGTAGCTGCCCTGCAAGTCGTGAATACGCATTACTTTGGTCAAGTACTAGAGGCCCCGAATTTACCTGCAAGACTGGGTTTTGGCCTCGGACATGTTCTACATAATTGACGCAGTACGGCAATAAATTAATAGCTCAGAAATTTGCAATTTTATCGTCGCCACCAAGAGGAAGAGCCGGCCGTTGTGGCCGTGCGGTTCTAGGCGCTTCAGTCTGAAACCGCGTGACCGCTACGGTCGCAGGTCCGAATCCTGCCTCGGGCATGGATGTGTGTGATGTCCTTAGGTTAGTTAGGTTTAAGTAGTTCTAAGTTCTAGGGGACTGATGACCACAGATGTTAAGTCCCATAGTGCTCAAAGCCATTTTTGAACCAAGAGGAAGACAGAGCTATGTACATCAAGAGCCGCACCTGCGCAATGTTACTACGCAGCACCACCTCACGCCACCTTCGACATCAGTAACAGACAAAGTACTTTATTCAGAAGTGTATCACAGTATGAACCATCCGTCTTCAATCAGTGGAATATAAGTGTTAAATGTACCTTCGTGTTTAACCGTAATATTCCTATTTCATTTACCTCAGTAGGGTCCTTACCTAAACGAATTTATTCCGAGCATCCTGATGTTTATTGAAGCTTGAATAATAGTAAATTACTGGCTCTAGTATTGTTTTGGTAGTAAATTCTGAAAATCACTATTAAATACTAAAGTTTGCACGCATCAGTTTAGAGGCCACCGCTTTGCGTGACCATGAGGATAAGTTTTCAATAGCATTTCTGAAAGTAAGGTAACATAATTGTTTAACTGCAACAATCTTAACAGTAATTGTTCGTGTTGTTTCTCCATGTCAAAGAAAGCCAGACTAATATTGGTGTTGGTAAAACGTTAACAAATAACGGTCCTAAAGAAATGAAATTTAGTCGTGTTAAATAACAGTTTTGGTCATATGAATGATAGCTATAAGTAAAATATTTTTTGTATCCTTGTTGAAACATATGTGTGTCTTCTTTAAATAATTACTGAAGCATAGTGATAAATTCCATAAGTAACAGAAAGTGGGATTAATAGTACTTACTGCCAAGTGACCGTGGTAAATGGAAATTAAGTGGTTGTGTTTAAATTACGTAGTAACTGAAAGTAGTTATTTATTCAGTGTCGAAAATTGACTTCATCTTTTTGTGTAAACACTGTGCGCGGTTTGGGCTGGCGACCATTTTATTATGCGAAACAGTTTATTGTTATAACAGGCTTTATCTGACTAAAGGTTTCCAAAAGTAATTATTCTCACTGCTTTTCCCACAAACTGTATGATTCGGAGAAAAATAGTTCGATACTTTACCATTAGGTTGAACACAGTTAAAATCTCTCTCCGAGAGTCGATGGTTTGGAGTGTTAGTGCTGCGTAATCTTGTAGTGGTGTTCCTTCCCCTGCTTACTACACAGTTCTGACATTCGGAATCGCGGATCTTCCGTCTTTACAGTGGTAGAACTTAAACGTTCTGGTACCGTATTGACGAGAACGCGAAAGTACCGTTGCAAAGAGAAAACCAAAAAATGTCTATAATCGCAAGTATTTGTTTTGTGTGCAAAACAAGCACTTGTGGTAGCTAGGACTGTTTTGGTTTTTGCATATTGTTAATACCATATAGATGCCACTCATTACATCAGCTTCAACGCACGTAAAAACGTGGTTGGTGCATTCTTCAAATCAAAGGGATCTTCTAGTTTGATAAGGATCCTAAGAAACTATAAACACAGCCTTAGGAACGTCTTCTGGCATAACTTGTAACTGAAGATACTTGCTACTTAGGTCTCTCATGGAAAACTACCTACACTGTCCCAAGTTAACCAGGTCTCTGTGATATTCAGTATTGGATAAGCACCTGTAACCGTTGTACTGTTTACGTAATGGCAGGAACGACAGAGTCTACAGGGTATCTGTCCAAAGAGTCGTCGGGCGCATTTCCTCTGGTGTTTCGGCAGATATTTGCAATTTTGATTTTGCAACATGTAGTAGGAGTCAGCCCTAACAATTACACCGCATCACGTCTTTCATGGGACGCCCATTGTAGATGGAAAGCGTCGGTTTGATTCCAGTTACAAACAAACTCTTTCCTACAGAACAATTTTACGCACCCATTCGATAGAGTGGTTCCCAATTAGTCTAGTGCGATATTCCTTTTAGTGCTGTGTATGAACAGGGACAGCAAGGCTCCAGCACCGACAGCACCGCCGCTGTCGGCGCTACCGCTGTGAGTGTTAGAGTACTGATTTGTATTCACGTTTTATTTTTTCTGTTAATGCGTCTAGGTAAAACGTATATTTCAATAGACTGATCTGGCAACGCTCTGTCGAATGAGCATGTAAAATTACTACAGTAAAACTTGCTCAGATCGGCACGCGTGTAATTCGGAAATCTGCCCAAACCGTACTAGTATTTCAGTCCCGACGCATTCATTGCACTTTTATTTGCTGATTTTTTGTATAAAGAACATAATTATTCGTTATACGAGGCTTATACTTAAATAGTGGCTCTGGCTCTGAGCACTATGGGACTCAACTGCTGAGGTCATTAGTCCCCTAGAACTTAGAACTAGTTAAACCTAACTAACCTAAGGACATCACAAACATCCATGCCCGAGGCAGAATTCGAACCTGCGACCGTAGCGGTCTTGCGGTTCCAGACTGCAGCGCCTTTAACCGCACGGCCACTTCGGCCGGCCTAACTTAAATAGTGGTAACAATTTATTTGCCACCGATACAAAAGAGTGACATGTTTTCACCTGTTACTGTCCTCCAAAGTAGTCACCAGCGTTGTGTAGAACCCATTGCCAGCGATGTGGAAGGCGTAGTATACCGTTAGTAGAGACTGTTCTGTTGATGGTGCGAATGGAGCGATTTACTGGCTGTCGAATCTCTGGAACAGTTCTGAAGCGAAGGCCACGAAGTGGTTCCTTCGTCTTCGGAATCAAAGCAAAGTCACAAAGACTTAAGCCCGTGGATTATGGTGGATGGTACAGCACTTCCCAGTCCCATCGACCGAACGGAGCAACCAGAGCTTGCGCTGTATGCCCCAGCGCATTTTCGTGCAAAATGATGGGTGGGTTGCGAAGAAAGTGTCACCGCTTCTTTCGCATAGCTGGTCGCAGGTCATGCTCCAAAAACAAACATTTATACTGTTCTGTGACAGTCTGCAGTGGAGGAACGTAATGTGTTCGGGTAACACCATCACAGTCGTACACGAGAATCACCACAATTTTCACCCTACTGAGGCTCTGACGCACTTTCGACTTCCGCGGCGACCCATAATGACGCCATTCGTTGGATTGGCGTTTCAGTTTTGGCTTGTACGATGTGGCCCATGTCTCACCGAGTGCTGCGATACGGCGTAAGAAAGCCTCTCCTCCGCGCTCATAGCCCTTCAAGTACGTCTGAGCAGCATCGTAACGCATCCTTTTCTGCATTTCCATCAAGTCATGCGGCACCCATGGCGATGCAATTTTTCGCACGCCCAGGCGTTCCTTCAAGATGCGAAGCTCAGTCGTATGCGCCAATACGGTTTCGTGGGCAAGCTCACGAATCGTATGGCGTCGATCACTGTCTACTAACGCGGCAGCAGCATGCACTTCTCCTCCAGAGACGCTAGGACTACCTGCCCGGGGCATATCTGCCACAGTTTACCGACCTTCGTTGTAGGATTTTACCCAATATTCCACTGTTCTGTGCGGCAATGCACGCCTCTTGAAGACCTTGATGACACTCTCGTGCTGTACGACCTCTGACTCATTCAATCTTGATCCCACTCCATTGGCCCTGTTTCGAAAACATAGTAACACCGTTACGTTAGACCGCTCGCTCATAAGTGACTGTGTTTCCCTCGATTGTGGGCACGCCAGTGACGTGGAACGGGCGAGTCCATTTGCTTGGAGGAAAGGTATGTACGACGTGTGCTATCAGTGACAATAGTAGATTCCGTTGCATACTGTCTCCACAGCAGTGTCGCCACTATTTAAGTTCCAGCGAAAGTGTAATGCGGAAAAGAGCCGTGCAGTGCTACTGTATTACAGTTCATTAGTTATCCACGACTGTACCAGGAAGCAACTTTTAAAACATCTGTTTAGCGGCGAAAAACCAAGAAAAGAGGTCCAGAGTAGCGCGGCGCTGCTGGTGTGGACCTAAAACCGCGCCGCTCTGTGCAACAACGAATCAGTTACTCTCAGTGTCGGTACAGTACGTAAAAGGAAAATGTGCACTTGTCAGCGCTCTGTTTGTCGGCTTCCTCGTTTCCCTCATTACTGACGCACGGCGGCGCATACAGGAACATGGTTGCGCATCTACCAACACACTGCTGCAATGTGCGCGGTGAAGGAGGTGGGTATTGTTCGGTTAAAGAATGGTTTTACGCAGCAAGGTCATTATTTTCTGGCGGTTTCAGTTGACTAGTAGCAGTTTAAGAGATACACTAACATGATGCCGAACAAACGGTATGTGTCGGTAACACTTGACGAAAATATTATGTAATCGAGGCGAGTGAGAAAGACAAATTCTCTGCGCGCGAAATTATGTTGCGTTTAAAATGCGGTAGAACACAAATTTATGAGAGTCTAAGAAATAAGGATAAGTTTCGGCACGAAAGGTTGAGAGGGAATGGGCAGATGGAAAGAAAGGTGAGGAAGACCGGCAGTGAAGAAATTAACGAAATATTGTGGGAATGGTTTGTAAGTGCGCGGGCAAAATACCTTTAAGTGGACCCATGTTAGAGTGAAGCTCTGAAAGTCGGTAAAGAGAGTGGAATTGCGTAGTTTAAGGTATCCAAAGGATGGCTAGGCAGTTTCAAGGCTAGGCAGAACATAGTTTGGCATGAAGTGTGTGGGGAAGCTAAGGATGTGCAGGAAAGCGTAGCAACAGAATGGAAGACAATAGTGTCCAACTTAATTGTGAGCTATGACCCGAAAGACGTGTTCACTGTCGATGAAACGAGACTGTTTTATCGCGCGTTGCCTTCAAAATCGCTAGCAGTCCGAGGTGAAAAGTGCAGCGGCCGAAAAATGTCCAAGGAAAGACTCACTGTACTGCTGTGTGTGAAATCGAGAAGCCACTAGTGATTGGAAAGGCGGCAAAACCAAGTTGTTTCAAAAATATAGACGCCAGTAAGCTTATAGGCACATGGCGAAGCAGTAAAAAGGCGTGGATGGTGAGTGTTCTTATGGAAGAATGGCTGGGCTTTTTCAATGCCAAAATGAAAAAAGGAGCCCGCATCTAGTGGTCGTGCGGTAGTGTTCTCGCTTCCCACGCCCGGGTTCCCGGGTTCGATTCCCGGCGGGGTCAGGGATTTTCTCTGCCTCGTGATGGCTGGGTGTTGTGTGATGTCCTTAGGTTAGTTAGGTTTAAGTAGTTCTAAGTTCTAGGGGACTGATGACCATTGATGTTAAGTCCCATAGTGCTCAGAGCCATTTGAACCATTTTTTTGAAAAAAGGAAATCGCCATGTTCTCCTCTTCCTAGACAATGCAACCTGCCACCAGAAAGTAAAAGCCAACATGATATTGGCTTAGTTCCCTCCATGTTCAACCAGCCTCACACAGTCCATGGAGCAGGCGGTTATTTACACATTAAAGTGTCATTATAGGCGATTACTGATGCAATATCTTATTTTTAGTGTTGAAAAACCCGAAGGAGTGTTTGCTCTTGCACGGTCAGTTTCTGTCCTGGATGCACTAAATTCGATTGGCTTGGCAGTAAAGGAAACAAAACACGAAACTGTTACCAAGTGCTTCAACAAAGCGGGGTTTGGGGTCAAGAACAAGACGCTTCTGTGGCCATCGAAGTTCAAGAAAACGCAGCAGCAATTCCTGAGTTAACGAAAAAGCGAAACATGTTTACATTCGAAGTGATAACTTCCTTTCAATTCACTCCACTTTCACTTCAGCAACAGATTTAATAGAAATCCGCAACATACAGGATGATGAAGAAGAAACAAACAAAGGAAGAAGAAGAGGAGCAAAATGATGTCCCTACAAAAATTAATACGTCTGAAAAAGCCTCTTCATGCAGAAAGGATTTTATGTAATTTGCAGCACACACAAATTCTTCCATCTTGTTGGAACTACTGTATGGTGCAAAAAATTGACTAGAGAAAAAGTTTTTGAACAGGAAATTAAAACAAGTTTCCGTACTTATATGTGGCAAAAAGTGAAATGTAAAGCAAATAAACACGGGAATAATATGAATGTAAATGCAATAAAAAGAAAAAGAATTTAAAATTCGAGTAAAAATATGGAAATGCCGTGTTTTTTGTCAATTAGTGTGATAGCCCAGTGTTCTATTGTACAATATACAGTAAATGAACATCTACTGTGCTGGAGTGAAGGTACGTAAATACAGTATACGCTTAATTAAAAATTTTTACTGTACTTTTGTGCACGATATCTGACAAATTTTACGTAGCCTAGTGAGTTTTGTGTAATTCGGAAACTTGTCCAGTTTGGAACATTATTTTAGTCCCAGGCGATTCCCTTTTGAGCAAGTTTTACTATATTTAATATTTCTTTTATTTTCATTTTTTTAACGGTGAATAATCCGAAGCATTCCGTCGACGTTGAGCGACGTAAGAATGACATTGTGTTTGTGAGCAGCATTTGTTCGGGTTGACAGCAGCTATACGTTGCAGGGACAAAATTGCAAATACACTCCTGGAAATTGAAATAAGAACACCGTGAATTCATTGTCCCAGGAAGGGGAAACTTTATTGACACATTCCTGGGGTCAGATACATCACATGATCACACTGACAGAACCATAGGCACATAGACACAGGCAACAGAACATGCACAATGTCGGCACTAGTACAGTGTATATCCACCTTTCGCAGCAATGCAGGCTGCTATTCTCCCATGGAGACGATCGTAGAGATGCTGGATGTAGTCCTGTGGAACGGCTTGCCATGCCATTTCTACCTGGCGCCTCAGTTGGACCAGCGATCGTGCTGGACGTGCAGACCGCGTGAGACGACGCTTCATCCAGTCCCAAACATACCCAATGGGGGACAGATCCGGAGATCTTGCTGGCCAGGGTAGTTGACTTACACCTTCTAGAGCACGTTGGGTGGCACGGGATACATGCGGACGTGCATTGTCCTGTTGGAACAGCAAGTTCCCTTGCCGGTCTAGGAATGGTAGAACGATGGGTTCGATGATGGTTTGGATGTACCGTGCACTATTCAGTGTCCCCTCGACGATCACCAATGGTGTACGGCCAGTGTAGGAGATCGCTCCCCACACCATGATGCCGGGTGTTGGCCCTGTGTGCCTCTGTCGTATGCAGTCCTGATTGTGGCGCTCACCTGCACGGCGCCAAACACGCATACGACCATCATTGGCACCAAGGCAGAAGCGACTCTCATCGCTGAAGACGACACGTCTCCATTCGTACCTCCATTCACGCCTGTCGCGACATCACTGGAGGCGGGCTGCACAATGTTGGGGCGTGAGCGGAAGACGGCCTAACGGTGTGCGGGACCGTAGCCCAGCTTCATGGAGACGGTTGCGAATGGTCCTCGCCGATACCCCAGGAGCAACAGTGTCCCTAATTTGCTGGGAAGTGGCGGTGCGGTCCCCTACGGCACTGCGTAGCATCCTACGGTCTTGGCGTGCATCCGTGCGTCGCTGCGGTCCGGTCCCAGGTCGACGGGCACGTGCACCTTCCGCCGACCACTGGCGACAACATCGATGTACTGTGGAGACCTCACGCCCCACGTGTTGAGCAATTCGGCGGTCCGTCCACCCGGCCTCCCGCATGCCCACTATACGCCCTCGCTCAAAGTCCGTCAACTGCACATATGGTTCACGTCCACGCTGTCGCGGCATGCTACCAGTGTTAAAGACTGCGATGGAGCTCCGTATGCCACGGCAAACTGGCTGACACTGACGGCGGCGGTGCACAAATGCTGCGCAGCTAGCGCCATTCGACGGCCAACACCGCGGTTCCTGGTGTGTCCGCTGTGCCGCGCGTGTGATCATTGCTTGTACACCCCTCTCGCAGTATCCGGAGCAAGTATGGTGGGTCTGACACACCGGTGTCAATGTGTTCTTTTTTCCATTTCCAGGAGTGTATCTGCCGAAACATCAGAGAGGCAGTGCCTGTTGACTCTTAGGAGAGACGCCCTGCATGTGTCTTTGTACCTCCGAAAACTTTCTCGTCAGTATGATGCAGGGGCATCCCCCGTGGCTAGTACTTTCTCAATTTTGCCATCACAATACTGCTGGTTAAAGAACTCCTCCATTGTTGGATGTGTGTGATGGGGTACTTTAGATGGCTCATGGTGCACAGGTAACTGATCTACATTTGGGAAACTATGCTGCATCACTGGGGTTGCCAACAGTGGTCCATGAGGATTAAATACCAACACTACTTTTTCCATTGCTACTCACCAATTCTTTTAAACATTCCACTTCAGCACGTAATGCTGTCATACCGGCGGTTTGCTTATGGCTAAAAGCTAAGCATGTATAGATCACCGTCATATAGGGAATCTCGACTGATATCTAACGATCCATTTTACAAATTTATATCCTGGCTCTGAAATTTACCGCAATAACAGTTACAACCTTTTACACTCATGTGTACGAAACATAGCTCTTCATCTGGTTCATCTTTCTCTTACAAGTGTTCTTTCGTACATTATTCGTTTACAGGTAGTTGTATATACTCACCCAATGCTATTACCAAATACCTTGCGGTACATTATCAGGCAAGTCAAGCCTTAGTGATTTCGCAAGCACTTCAAACGATTTATCGTTCACGAGAAATGATCTTTGCAAACAGTACCTCACTGACGTAAGCTCCCCCTTGTTGCAACGATGTTTCCCCGAGTTATACAGCGCATTTTTAAAGCTTAATTTCTGCATGACAGTTATAGAGGAAATCCTACCGTAGGATCACGAAGTACCCTTAACTTACAGGAGGAAAAGCGTCCATACCCTCACGAAATT
The DNA here is from genome assembly GCF_021461395.2 of Schistocerca americana. NCBI lineage: Eukaryota > Metazoa > Arthropoda > Insecta > Orthoptera > Acrididae > Schistocerca > Schistocerca americana. The sequence goes on from NC_060120.1 coordinate 402,017,225, forward strand.
CTGTTGCTCTCACCTGAAAACTTAACATTGCTGAACCTAAGTCATTATCCCCTATACCACGTAACTAATATCATGTTTCTCCATGTAAGTTACTGAGCCGTGCGCCAGCAATCTTTGCCTCCAGCCGTCTTTGTCGATCTTGTCATGCCTTGCTGCCTCTTCGTTGTATGTTGATCGATTTTGGTTTCCAGTTTTCCCTCAAGAGGATAGCGAGGGCACAGAGGTGAGCTATTTAGGCGCGTGCGCTGTGTCGCTGGAGATCAGCCGGGTTGCAGAGAGTCTGGTGACCAGTAGCACGACGGCATTTTTCCGGCGGTTAAGGACTCAAGTTTGCCAAAGGTGCCGGTGCAGTCGACCCTCCGTGTGTGTGTCAAGTAAAGGCCGGCGGCTGCGGGTATCAGTTAGCTGTTGTGGTAGCGAGGGCAGTCTTCACTCGTATGAGTGGTGGGCGTGTTTTGGTGGTGCCCCGTCAGCGCAGTGAGGTGCTTTTGTGCGGATTAGCCACCATTCTAGAATGTATGTCGCAGCTAAATTCTCTCCAGTACTGTGGCACGTTCTCAGCATTGTGAGGAGCTAAACACGGGAATCGTCGCCGTAATTCCCGTCTCCACTAGTCTGTCGCTTCGACGTCGTTATAGTTACCGACAACGGAAACTGTAATAATCAAATCAAATGCACCACAAAGCTGGGAAATTGTTCTCTATTGATAAATTAGTTCCTAGCGTTCTGGTTAAAGAAAGGTTCATTGAGAACATAAGTAAACTGGTTTCTAGTTTCTAAGTAGTGCAAAATTTTATTGTGTCCTGCCTGCAGGTTATGTTATTTGTTGTTCTCGAATAAAATGAACTGTTGTGAATACAGAAGGACGCATAGGCATAACTAAACAATTCGATTTAAACTTCTAAGTGAAATGCCTCCTGAGGTTTTGTGGCAACACTGCTGCTTGTACTAATCGCTTTATGTTATAGGAATTTCTTGCATAGTTGTTTCGCTCTGCTCAAAATTTAGCAAATTCAGCTTGAGCTATAGAAAGTGCATACTAGCATGACGGTGGTCACTCTGACAGAGGGTGACTCCCGTACTATTAATGGTTGAATACGACACCATATGCACAAATTGAGTGATTTGTTGTTACATTCATTTATTCACTTGAGAGTTCCCTCACTTCTACTTACTGTTTGCTACTAGCTTGAGTGATAATATTATCTTTCGACATTAAGATTAAGATTTCGAGAAGCAGACAATTGTTAACCACCATCAGAATATTTCACTGGGTTTTAAGCCAAGTGTGGCAATATATTTCCGTACAGCTGTACGGCACGTTCTTGTGCTATTACTAGACTTCGGCAAGGCAATGCCCATGTTTAGGACACTGATCAACTTCCACGCCAGCCAGACATTTCATTGACACAGAGAAACCTGTCCGACGTGGGTCTTCCACACAGTCACCTCCAGGCAGATGCATTTAAACCACTGGAACCAGACTGTCATCGTCTGGAGAGCTAGGCCGTGCTACGATGCACAGCCTTTACCAGTCAGCACCGTACACATGACGAAGTTACCATCGCCATTTCCGCTGCCAGACCACCCACGTCAGTGACAGCCTCCACTTTGTCGCCAACTCATGGTATATCGCATGAAGTGAGATCTAGTCAGCACCGCACCGTAATGATCTGGCGCCGCTCGCCGCCACTTTCTAATCTGCAGTACCACGTTCATAATCCTGCACAATACTAATGGGTATGCCAGGCTAGCCCCGTCTACAGGCAGCCGTGACGCTGTCACAGCGTCCTAAGCAAGCAACAAACGAACGCTGCAATGCAGACGCAAGAAGTTGTACGCAGTAACTCCACTGGAAAAGCTCATGTTCCCGCATACATGCCAGCATACACGGATCCGAAGATCGGTGCCTGCTGCTCCGGGAGGGGACTGCCAGGGGGAGAGATTTAATAACCAACACAAGTACAACGTTATGCTAGAGGTGACGCGGAGTGTCAGAAGTTTCAACGTTGAAGGGATGCTAGAAAATCTGGAAATGGAAATGCTAAGGCTCTGTTTAGACATTGTGGGGCGCAGTGAAGTGAAACGGAAAGAAGACAAGGATTTCTGGTCATATGAGTACAGGGTAATATCAACAGTGGTAGAAAATTGCCTAAAGGGAGCAGGACTCGCTATAAATAGGAAGATAGAGCAGACAGTGAGTTAATGTTATCAGTTCAGTGTGGTGGTTCTGATCAGAATGGACAGCAAACCAACACTGACAACGATAGTCTAGGCATGCATGGAGACCTGGCAAGCCAAGATGAAGAGAAAGAGAACAAACATTGAAGCGCCAAAGAAACTGGTATACACATGTGTATTCAAATACAGAGATGTGTAAACAGGCAGAATACGGTGCTGCGGTCGGCAACGCCTGCATAAGACAAGTGTCTGGTGCAGTTATTAGATCGGTTACTGCTGCTACAACGGCAGGTTCTCAAGATTTAAGTGAGTCTGAACGTGGTGTTACAGTCGGCACACGAGCAATGGGACACAGAATCTCCGAGGTAGCGAAGAAGTGGGGATTTTCCACACGACCATTTCACGAGTGTACTATGAATATCAGGAATCCCGTAAAACATTAAATCTCCGACATCGCTGCGGTCGAAAAAAGATACTGTAATAACGGGACCAACGACGACTGCAGAAAATCATTCAGCGTGACAGAAGTGAGTGAAACCCTTCCGAAAATACGAGTAGCTGCAGATTTCAATGCTTGCCCATCAGCAAGTGACAGCGTCTGAACCATTCAACGATACATCATCGATATGGGATTCCGGAGCCGAAGAACCACTTGTGCACCCTTGATGTCTGCATGACACAAAGCTTTACGCCTCACCTGGGCCCGTCAACATCGACATTGGACTGTTAGTGACTGGAAACATATTGCTTGGTCGGACGAGTCTCGTTTCAAATTGTATCGGGCGGATTGACGGGTACGGGTATGGAAAAAACTCATGAATCCATGGACCCTGCATGTCAGCAGGAGACTGTTCAAGCTTGTCGAGGCTCTCTAATAGTGTGGGTCGCCTGCAGTTGGAGTGATATGGAACCACTGATACGTTTATATACGACTCTGACAGGTAGACATATGTAAGGATCCTTTCTGACCACCTGCATCCATTCATATCCATTGCGCATAGGTTCTTCCTGAATAGTGTCTGCTCATTCACGGACTTGGTCAATTCCAACAGGACAATGCGACAACTCACAGGTCCAGAATTGCTATAGAGTGGCTCCAGGAACACTCTTCTGAGTTTAAGCACTTATGCTGGCTACCAAACACCCCAGACATGAACATTGTTAAGCATATCTGGGATGTCTTGCAACTTCCTGTTCATTAGGTATCTCCACCCCCTCGTACTCTTACTGATTTATGGAAAGCCCTGCAGGATTATGGTGTCAGTTCCCTCGAGCACTATTTCAGACATTAGTCGAGTCCATGCTACGTCGTGTTGCGGCCCTTCTGCTTGTTCGTGGGGGCATTATGCGATATTAGGCAGTTGTACCAGTTTCTTCGGCTCTTCTGGGTATATGAGGATATTGAACTTGTAATTCAGAATGCAAAGAGAGATGAAAATTTGAGAGTCATGGGAGAATGGAATGCGGTTGTAGGTAAGGAGTAGAAGATATGGTAACGTTATAACAAGGGCTTTGTACAAGGATGAGAGAGGGTAAAGGTTATTTCACTTTTGCAATACATTTCAGTTATTAATAGCGAATGCTATGTTCAAGAATCACAAAAGCAAGAGGTATTCTCGGAAAATAACACGAGATACGGCGGTATATATGTTAGATTATATCATGGTCAAGCAAAGATTCCGAAATCAGATATTGGATTGTAAGGCATACCCAGCACCAGACATTGACTCAGATCACAATCTAATAGTGACGAAGAGTGGACTGAAATTTCACTAGGCAGTTCAGCTGAAGATGGATGGAGGTCTCTAAACAGGGCAGTCAATAAAGTTGGAAATACAACCGTTGGTACACAGAAGGTAACTCCAAAGAAACCATGGGCAGCAGAAGAAATACTTCAGCTGATCGATGAAAGAAGGAAGCTCAAAATCGTTTAAGGGTATTCAGAAATACACAAATACAAGTCACTTACTAATGCAATACATATGTATGAAGTGCAGGGAAGCTAAAGTGATATGGCTGCATGAAAAATGTGAAGAAATCTAAACACCATCCAAGTTACTGACAAAAATAATGTAAAGAAGAATGGAAAAGAGACCCCAAGATCTCTTAGATGACGATCAGTAGGGTTTTATGAATGGTGATGGCACCAGAGAAGTAAGTCTGACGTTGCGGTTTGTAACGGAAGCAAGACCAAATAAAAATCGAGACACGTTCATAGGTTTGTCGACCTCGAAAAAGCGTTCGGCACTGTAAAATGGTGCCAGATGTTCGAAAAATTGAGAAACATAGGGGTAAGCTACGTGGAGAGATAGAGAACAACAAGAGTAGAGGACCAAGTAAAAATGTTGTAAGACAAGCATTTAGTCTTCCACCTCTACTATTCAATCTGTGTGCATCTGTATACATCGAAGAAGTAAAACGGAAATAAAACATAGGTTCAAGAGTGGAATTAAAATTCAAAATGAAAGGATATCAATGATACGATCCGCTGATGACATTGCTAACCTCAGTGAAAGTGAAGAATAATTACAGGACCTGCTGAATGGAATGAAAAATCTAACGAGAGCAAAATATGAATTGGAAGTAAATCGAAGAAAAACGAAAGTTATGAGAAAAAGCAGAAAGGAGAACAGCGAGAGACTTAACAGCAGGAGTCCTGAGCACGACCTAATGAATGTAAGGTATTCTGCTACCTAGGCAGCATAATAAGCCATGACAGACGGAGCAAAGAGGACATCAAAAGCAGACTCACAAGGGAAAAAAGTGCATTTCTGTCCAAGAGAGGTGTACTAGTACCAAACACAGACCGTAATTTGAGGAAGAATTTTCTGAGAATGTACGTTTGGAGCACAGCATTGTATGGTGGTGAAACATGTACTGTGAGCAACCCGGAAAAGTATAGACTCGAAGCATTTCAGACGTGGTGCTACAGAAGAACGTTGAATATTAGGTGGACTGATGAGGTAAGGAATGAGATGATTCTCCGCAGAATCGGCAAGAAAAGGAATACGAGTATATGGAAAACACTGACAAGAAGAATGGGCAGAATGGTAAGACATCAGTTAAGACATCAAGGAACAAACATTTTTGGAAAATGACTGGCAACAGCCGTTAAGTAATGTATAAAATATGTATTTGAACCAGTCATTACTGCTCTGTATACATTTAGTATTCGGATGTTTGCTTTTAAAGTCCTGTGGCATATACACTCCTGGAAATTGAAATAAGAACACCGTGAATTCATTGTCCCAGGAAGGGGAAACTTTATTGACACATCCCTGGGGTCAGATACATCACATGATCACACTGACAGAACCACAGGCACACAGACACAGGCAACAGAGCATGCACAATGTCGGCACTAGTATAGTGTATATCCACCTTTCGCAGCAATGCAGGCTGCTATTCTCCCATGGATACGATCGTACAGATGCTGGATGTAGTCCTGTGGAACGGCTTGCCATGCCATTTCCACCTGGCGCCTCAGTTGGACCAGCGTTCGTGCTGGACGTGCAGACCGCGTGAGACGACGCTTCATCCAGTCCCAAACATGCTCAATGGGGGACAGATCCGGAGATCTTGCTGGCCAGGGTAGTTGACTTACACCTTCTAGAGCACGTTGGGTGGCACGGGATACATGCGGACGTGCATTGTCCTGTTGGAACAGCAAGTTCCCTAGCCGGTCTAGGAATGGTAGAACGATGGGTTCGATGACGGTTTGGATGTACCGTGCACTATTCAGTGACCCCTCGACGATCACCAGTGTAGGAGATCGCTCCCCACACCATGATGCCGGGTGTTGGCCCTGTGTGCCTCGGTCGTATGCAGTCCTGATTGTGGCGCTCACCTGCACGGCGCCAAACACGCATACGACCATCATTGGCACCAAGGCAGAAGCGATTCTCATCGCTGAAGACGACACGTCTCCATTCGTCCCTCCATTCACGCCTGTCGCGACACCACTGGAGGCGGGCTGCACGATGTTGGGGCGTGAGCGGAAGACGGCCTAACGGTGTGCGGGACCGTAGCCCAGCTTCATGGAGACGGTTGCGAATGGTCCTCGCCGGTACCCCAGGAGCAACAGTGTCCCTAATTTGCTGGGAAGTGGCGGTGCGGTCCCCTATGGCACTGCGTAGGATCCTACGGTCTTGGCGTGCATCCGTGCGTCGCTGCGGTCCGGTCCCAGGTCGACGGGCACGTGCACCTTCCGCCGACCACTGGCGACAACATCGATGTACTGTGGAGACCTCACGCCCCACGTGTTGAGCAATTCGGCGGTACGTCCACCCGGCCTCCCGCATGCCCACTATACGCCCTCGCTCAAAGTCCGTCAACTGCACATACGGTTCACGTCCACGCTGTCGCGGCATGCTACCAGTGTTAAAGACTGCGATGGAGCTCCGTATGCCACGGCAAACTGGCTGACACTGACGGCGGCAGTGCACAAATGCTGCGCAGCTAGCGCCATTCGACGGCCAACACCGCGGTTCCTGGTGTGTCCGCTGTGCCATGCGTGTGATCATTGCTTGTACAGCCCTCTCGCAGTCTCCGGAGCAAGTATGGTGGGTCTGACACACCGGTGTCAATGTGTTCTTTTTTCCATTTCCAGGAGTGTATTTACTTTCACCGCAAGCACTACACATTTTAAGTAATGACTAATTCAATATGGCGGCTTAAACCATTTAAACCCTTCATCCGTGAAGATGGTCCAAGACCGAAACCGGAGCAATTTGGGTTTAAAATAAAAAACCGCTCGTGGTTCAAATACGCATTTTGTACATCGGGCAATGACTTTCATGGTCCTAGAGGGAGGTTTAGAGGTTAAAAATTGTGGAGGAAGACAGAGATTGGAATACATCCAGAAAATAATTAAGGACGGAGGTTACAAGTGCTACTCCGACATGAAGAGAAATTCGTGGCGGGCTGCATCAAACCCGTCAGAAGACTTATGACTCAAAAAAACTTTAACAACAAATTTGCTGCCTACATCATTTGCACTTCCATCTATCTCCAGCAGCCACTCCTCCACACCTTCCTAGCAACACCCACTGCATATGTCAGCCTGCTGAAATAGTTGACCAATAAAAGAGAGTAATAAGAAATATTCAGTAGCAGATGATATGATTGTGTTTTTCCTGTTCCTTTCTTCTCTGTTTGGATACACTGTACACTTGTGGTGGCAATACATAAGCAAGACGCCTTTCTGTGAACAGCGACAACTCATGAAGTGATTCAACACTTGCTAGATCAGGTAGATAACGTTAAATCTAATAACAAAGAGTAGCATAGGGAAATAGATGAAATGAATGGGGACAGAAGGAAAAGGTCAACGCTTAGTGTAACACCATATATGCTTGATACTACTGCTGCATCATTGGTAACTACCTTTTTTGGTAAATCTGTGGATGATGTTTTCATTCTTTTTGTAATTTGATTATAGCCGTGTAACAGTAAAATGGAATGCAAGCAGTTGGTAGGGATTAGTACGGGATGCTAGAAGGTATGCAAGGCCCAATGAGAAGTTATGGCTGGCTCATCCTTTCATTAACTTGCATGAAAGGTTAGTGGATCGTTACAGAAGAAAGAAATACATCTGGGTATTACTGTAAAATATGTGTTGGTGTAGTCCATAAAAAGGGGAGACGGTAGAAAGCTGCGTGGGCCTAATCACGAGAATCAATTTTTTTACGCATGAAGTGACTGATGATGTCATAGGCAATAGGGCCATTCTGCAGAATGTGGAGCAAAGGATCCTTGATCCATTTTTGTGGGCACTACTAGCTGAAACGTTGCGAAAGGTCCGCAAGGAATCTCCGAAAACCTTTGATAAAGCAAAATCAGCTGCATCAGCTTTGGCTGATATTGACATAGTGACGAAACCGAAAGATAGAACAGTACGTGAGATGGTGTTGTCCAGGTCACATGCAGAGGTTTTGTAAGAGCCAACATTGTCTAAGATGCAGGCAGATTGGTCAATCCATTCGAAAATATCCACAGGCATGAGGAAGGTTGATACAGGGTAAAATTTAATAGTATTAAAAAGCGTAAGGTATGATGTCAGCCCAACAAGTGTGACCACTGAGCACCTTTGTGTGAAATCAGTCTAAAATGAAGGTTGTGCAAATTTCTGTTGACTACAGAATTGCAGGTACTTGTAGCAGGCCGGAGTATATCTTAGTGCAGTAAACCTGAGCTCACAACATTGCAGGATTAATGGTGTGGGTGCCAAGATTATTAGTATTTACTCATTCGTTTCGGCAGTGTTGGGTTTCGGAGTGCTGAGAAGGGGAGGGCGGGTGAGAGACTTCTCAATGTGAGTGCAATTTTTCATTACCCTGGGCATGAGCTACGACGTAATACTTGAGCTACATTTCCTTATTAAACATCACAGCAAACTCGATCTACAGCAGTGGAAGTCGATGAGATATCGATATCGGTTTTACAGCTGCGAGAACCGTACTGTCCCAAAGTCCACCGAAGACGTCAGGTAAGGCCACTAAACCGTCTACACAATTCCTTAGAATCAGCTCCTGAGGTAAAATACTGAAAGGTTCAGGTTACCTGCTGTGGATGACCATAGGAGCTCATTTGTCGATTAATTATGTGTGGTAAAGCATTTGTCAGAAGACGAGGAAATACATCAGGCACATTGCTTTCATTAGACACAGTTTATCATACGTGCAGGATACTGGTGAATATTGGTATATAAATGATACAGGCTTACCAAGGATAGCATGGTACGCTAATACAGCGCAGCCTGAAAACTCTAATAATGTAGAAAGTGTACCTCAGACTGCAGATACAAATAACATGACTACTCACAGCTCAGATTGAAAATGCAAATAATGTACCAAGTTTAACCGAGCCAACAGAGTAATGCCCGTCAATGTAGTCAATTTTAGTTTGAAAGAGGTGATGCTATTAAGCAGCGAATTATTAGCTCGAAATTTAGAGAAAACTTAAATGTGAAACGCTTTTAATTGTTTCCACAAGAAAACTCTGTCTCGAAAACTTGCGGAAAACTCACAGAGACTGGTCGTATGTAAATTACAGCAGTGGCAAAACGAAATCAATAACTTAACTGTGTGTTAACACTGGTGGTGTTACTGATGACAGTCCCGCTTAAGTTTTCCAAATTCATTCACAATAGAAGACACAGTAAATACTCCAGAATTCGAATCAAGAACAACTGACAACTTGAGTAATTTAGAAGTAGATGACTTAGCTGCAGCATAGCAATTTGAAACACATAAAGGGAAGGCTTCCGGTCCGTCTTGCATATCAGTCAGGTTCCTTTCAGAGTATTCTGATGAAATAGCTCCATACTTCAGAATCATATACAACCGCTCGCTCTTAGTAAGTTCCATACCCAAAGACGGTAATGGCACAAGTCATAGCAATACAGAAGAAAGAAAATAATAGTAATCCGCTGGATTAAAGACCAACATAATTAACGTCGATTGACAGTAGGATTATACATCTACTGTGCTCAGATATTATGAATTACTTCGAAGAAAACGATTTATTGATAAACAGTCAACACAGATTCAGAAAATATTATTCTTGTGAAACACAGCTAGTAGTTTATTCTAATGAAGATATGAGTGCTAGCGACAGGGGATGTCAAACTGATTCCATACTTTGTGATTTCCAGAACGCTTTTGACACCATTCCTCACAAACGACTTCTAATTAAATTGCGGCCTAGTGAAGTATCGTCTCAGTTGTGTGATTAGATTCTTGAATTCCTGTCAGAAAGATTACAGTTAGTATTTAATTGATGGAAAGTCATCGAGTAAAACTGAAATAATATCTGATGTTTCCCAAGGAATTCCTAATCTACATAAACGACTTAGGAAACAATCTGAGCAGTCATCTTAGATTATTTACAAATGAGGCTGTCATTTTACTGACATGTTAAGTCATCAAATGATCGATACGAATTCCAAAATCATTTAGACGAGATAAGTGTATGGTGCAAAAAGTGACAATTAGCTCTAAATAATGAGAGTGTGAAGTCATCCACATGAGCACTAAAAATAACCCGCTCAATTTCAGCTACACGATAAATCATAGAAATATAAAGGCTGTAAATTCAGCCATACACTTAGGGATTACAGTTACAATTAACATAAAATCTAATGATTATGTTCTTAATGTTAAGGAGAAAGCAAACCAAAGACTGCGATTTATCGACAGAATACTTGGAAAATGTAACAGATCTACTAAAAGATTGCTTACACTACACTTTTCTGCCGCCTTCTGAAGTACAGCTGTGTAGTCTGAGATCTGCATCAGACAGGATTGATAGTGGACATCGACAGTGTTCAAAGAAGGGCAGGTCATTTTCTACTATCGCGAAGTACAGAAGAAAGTCGCATGGATGAGATACATGAATTTTGGTGGCACTCATTAAAACAAAGGCGTTTCTTGCTGCTACAGGGCTTTCATATCAAATTTGAATCACCAGCTTTCTCCTCAGAGCGTGGAAATATTTTGTTGGCGTCCACCTACATGGGGAGGACTGATCATCATAATAAAATAAGGGAAATCACAGCTCACACGGGAAGCCTTAAGTGTTATTTTTTCCCGCGCATTGTTTGAGAGTGGAATGTTAGACAAGGAGCTTAAAGGCAGTGTAATGAACCCCTTGCCAAGCACTTTATTGTGAATTGCACAGTAACAATGTAGATGTCGATTCTACTAATTTTGGACAAAGTATGGGATCATTAAATAGGTCAGTTGAATAGGGTTTTCAGTGTAGAATAGTGAAAACTGAGACAATCTGTTTAGTTAACCATACTGATGGGTAAGGTGTGATATTTCAAAGGAAGTGATATAGTGGATGTGGAGAAGTTTTTGAAGGAATAGTGGAATAATTTAACCTTCGTTTTTAACCCTAGGACGCATGGTGCCGAAAACACACATGAATGCATATGCAGGGTCTCCAAGGCCATGCCCTAATTTAAAATTTTCCTCTTTTCATATAATCATTCTTTGGAGTTAAATTTGTTTCTGTCAAATTTATTGTCATATTGAAAGATTCCTAAGATACAATAACAGGATCTGGTGGGCCTCATTATCATTTTATTAATTTTTGAAAAAAGCTCTAAACATTTTATAACCTTTATTACAATCAATTTCTTCAATTAAAACATACTCATTATTCACAATATTATGTATATAGGCAATATTTTGACAAAAAGTTATCATTCATTGTTCACATAAAATTGCATTTTTCTTAGTTTTCAACATGTGACAAACAAGAAGCACAAAGAACGCCACAATGTTCCTTACAAATGTTGGATTTACACTTAATCCATGTCATAGCACTTTTCCTGTGTTTATTATGTGGACAATAATTGCATCATCTTCATTTTCCTGAAACAGGAAGTTGGTTCGGCAATATGACATATTTTTTGAACACCACATCTTTGTATGGCATGAACGATTTTCTTTGGAAGATTAGGGATCTGAATACGAAGTTCCATTAGTGGTCTTACCATTTCCTTTGCTAAATCTCTTAGAAACAACCGCCTTTTATCACTTCTTCCACTATGGTATGTCAGATGTTGGGCGGAAAATAAAATTTCACTGTTCGTTGCTGCGACGGCCATCATATTCATCCACAATGCAAATGGCCATCTTCTTGTTTGTCTTTTGCAAGTGTAATAACGAATTTTCTGGTCCATTTGATCTACTCCACCCTTCGTAGAGTTACAGAACTTTATTATATCTGGTTTCTTTTTTGCGTGAGTTTCAGCAATGTTTGTGTCGTGATGCATTGTGCTAATGAGAACTACAGACTTTTTAATTTTTTGGAACATAACTCATCATTGTAATGTCACCTCTAAATGCAAAGAAAGAGGAATGATTCGCTCTTGAGGCAAATGGTTTCATCTCACTAGGAAGTTTTGGTTTATTTTGTTTGATTGTTCCCACTACTGTAATTTGCTTCTGAAGCATCTCTTCTGCCAGCTGCACACTAGTGAAGAAGTTGTCATCAGTAATATTGTTTGATGATCCTTCAATGCTTTTAGCAAGATCTTTCACCACATTCAATCCAAGATGTTTCTGAATAGGTTCATGGGGCTTCCTTGCTGTGTAAACAATTCCGTCTAAAGCATATGCAGATGTAGCATCACAAAACCAAAATATTTTAATGCCATACTTGGTTGGTTTAGAGGGCATATACTGGGTGAAGCTGCATCTTCCACGGAATGGGACTAGCTGTTCGTCAACTGTGAACGAATCATTGGGAATCATTCTACTTCTAGACTTATCAAGAAATAGTTCCCATACATAGCGAACAGCTGCAAGTTTGTCATCTGCAGACAGAGCTTCACGGGTACACCTGCCATCAAATCTAATCATTCTCCTTATATCCTCGAATCTATTTACTGACATGGTGGTCTTATATGTAGGATTTGTCTTTTCATCCAAGAATAATTCTCAAATAGGGACATCCCAACTCTTCTCAACACCAGAAAGCAGTAAAAGACGAAGAAAACCATTTCAGCAAGCGAAATGTTTTTGCACGTTTTACCACGTAAAACAGCCACTCTTCTGCCTTCAATATTTGTGCAGTTGATGATTTCCTCTAGTATTTCCTTGGAGATGAAATAGTCCCAGCCATCCTCAGGTTTACAGGTTTTCAAACGACGGGCTGGACCAGGTGCCTTCTTTACGAAATTATCGACAGGCGTACGAAAGATTGCAGGAGAATCTCATTTCCAAATCGTTCCATTCCGACAAATGTATGTGTGGTCTTCTACACCTTTTTGTGGTGGTTCTTTATTTTCAGACTCTGATGAAGTAATATCATCGGAAGGATGGTCGATGTTGTTGTTGTGGCCTTCAGTCCTGAGACTGGTTTGATGCAGCTCTCCATGCTACTCTATCCTGTGCAAGCTTTTTCATCTCCCAGTACCTACTGCAACCTACATCCTTCTGAATCTGCTTAGTGTATTCATCTCTTGGTCTCCCTCTACGATTTTTACCCTCCACGCTGCCCTCCAATACTAAATTGGTGATCCCTTGATGCCTCAGAACATGTCCTACCAACCGATCCCTTCTTCTGGTCAAGTTGTGCCACAAAATTCTCTTCTCCCCAATCCTATTCAATACTTCCTCATTAGTTATGTGATCTACCCATCTAATCTTCAGCATTCTTCTGTAGCACCACATTTCGAAAGCTTCTATTCTCTTCTTGTCCAAACTATTTATCGTCCATGTTTCACTTCCATACATGGCTACACTCCATACAAATACTTTCAGAAATGACTTCCTGACACTTAAATCTATACTCGATGTTAACAAACTTCTCTTCTTCAGAAACGCTTTCCTTGCCATTGCCAGCCTACATTTTATATCCTCTCTACTTCGACCATTATCAGTTATTTTGCTCCCCAAATAGCAAAACTCCTTTACTAGTTTAAGTGTCTCATTTCCTAATCTAATTCCCTCAGCATCACCCAACTTAATTAGACTACATTCCATTATCCTTGTTTTTCTTTTGTTGATGTTCATCTTACATCCTCCTTTCAAGACACTGCCCATTCCATTCAACTGCTCTTCCAAGTCCTTTGCTGTCTCTGAAAGAATTACAATGTCATCGGCGGACCTCAAAGTTTTTATTTCTTCTCCACGAATTTTAATACCTACTCCGAATTTTTCTTTTGTTTCCGTTACTGCTTGCTCAATATACAGATTGAACAATATCGGGGAGAGGCTACAACCCTGTCTTACTCCCTTCCCAACCACTGCTTCCCTTTCATGTCCCTCGACTCTTATAACTGCCATCTGGTTTCTGTACAAATTGTAAATAGCCTTTCGCTCCCTGTATTTTACCCCTGCCACCTTTAGAATTTGGAAGAGAGTATTCCAGTCAACATTGTCAAAAGCTTTCTCTAAGTCTACAAATGCTAAGTTTCTACGTAGGTTTGCCTTTCCTTAATCTTTCTTCAAAGATAAGTCGTAAGGTCAGTATTGCCTCACGTGTTCCAGTGTTTCTACGGAATACAAACTGATCTTCCCCGAGGTTGGCTTCTACTAGTTTTTACATTCGTCTGTAAAGAAATCGTGTCAGTATTTTGCAGCTGTGACTTATTAAACTGATAGTTCGGTAATTTTCACATCTGTCGACACCTGCATTCTTTGGGATTGGAATTATTATATTCTTCTTGAAGTCTGAGGGTATTTCGCCTGTTTCATACATCTTGCTCACCAGATGGTAGAGTTTTTTCAGGACTGGCTCTCCCAAGGCCGTCAGTAGTTCCAATGGAATGTTGTCTACTCCGGGGGCCTTGTTTCGACTCAGGTCTTTCAGTGCTCTGTCAAACTCTTCACGCAGTGTCATATCTCCCATTTCATCTTCATCTACATCCTCTTCCATTTCCATAATATTGTCCTCAAGTACATCGCCCTTGTATAGACCCTCTATATACTCCTTCCACCTTTCTGCTTTCCCTTCTTTGCTTAGAACTGGGTTTCCATATGAGCTCTTGATATTCATACAAGTCGTTCTCTTATCTCCAAAGGTCTCTTTAATTTTCTTGTAGGCAGTGTCTATCTTACCCCTAGTGTGATAGGCCTCTACATCCTTACATTTATCCTCTAGCCATCCCTGCTTAGCCATTTTGCACTTCCTGTCGATCTCATTTTTGAGACGTTTGTATTCCTTTTTGCTTGCTTCATTTACTGCATTTTTATATTTTCTCCTTTCATCAATTAAATTCAATATTTCTTCTGTTACCCAAGGATTTCTACTAGCCCTCGTCTTTTTACCTACTTGATCCTCTGCTGCCTTCGCTACTTCATCCCTCAAAGCTACCCATTCTTCTTCTACTGTATTTCTTTCCCCCATTCCTGTCAAT
Organism: Schistocerca americana; assembly: GCF_021461395.2. Classification (NCBI taxonomy): domain Eukaryota; kingdom Metazoa; phylum Arthropoda; class Insecta; order Orthoptera; family Acrididae; genus Schistocerca; species Schistocerca americana. Next base: position 402,032,280 of record NC_060120.1, read on the forward strand.
TGTTCCCTTATGCTCTCCCTGAAACTCTGTACAACCTCTGGTTCTTTCAGTTTATCCAGGTCCCATCTCCTTTAATTCCCACCTTTTTGCAGTTTCTTCAGTTTTAATCTACAGGTCATAACCAATAGATTGTGGTCAGAGTCCACATCTGCCCCTGGAAATGTCTTACAATTTAAAACCTGGTTCCTAAATCTCTGTCTTACCATTATATAATCTATCTGATACCTTTTAGTATATCCAGGGTTCTTCCATGTATACAGCCTTCTTTTATGGTTCTTGAACAAAGTGTTAGCTATGATTAAGTTGTGCTCTGTGCAAAATTCTACCAGGCGGCTTCCTCTTTCATTTCTTACGCCCAATCCGTATTCACCTACTACGTTTCCTTCTCTCCCTTTTCCTACTAGTGAATTCCAGTCACTCATGACTATAAAACTTTCGTCTCCCTTCACAATCTGAATAATTTCTTTTATTTCATCATACATTTCTTCAATTTCTTCGTCATCTGCAGAGCTAGTTGGCATATAAACTTGTACTACTGTAGTAGGTGTGGGCATCGTATCTATCTTGGCCACAATAATGCGTTCACTATGCTGTTTGTAGTAGCTTACCCGCATTCCTATTTTCCTATTCATTATTAAACCTACTCCTGCATTACCCCTATTTTATTTTGTGTTTATAGCCCTGTAGTCACCTGACCAGAAGTCTTGTTCCTCCTGCCACCGAACTTCGCTAATTCCCACTATATCTAACTTCAACCTATCCATTTCCCTTTTTAAATTTTCTAACCTACCTACCCGATTAAGGTATCTGACATTCCACGCTCCGATCCGTAGAACGCCAGTTTTCTTTCTCCTGATAACGACAACCTCTTGAGTAGTCCCCGCCCGGAGATCCGAATGGGGGACTATTTTACCTCCGGAATATTTTACCCAAGAGGACGCCATCATCATTTAATCATACAGTAAAGCTGCTTGCCCTCGGGAAAAATTACGGCTGTAGTTTCCCCTTGCTTTCAGCCGTTCGCAGTACCAGCACAGCAAGGCCGTTTTGGTTATTGTTACAAGGCCAGATCAGTCAATCATCCAGACTGTTGCCCTTGCAACTACCGAAAAGGCTGCTGCCCCTCTTCAGGAACCACACGTTTGTCTGGCCTCTCAACAGATACCTCTCCGTTGTGGTTGCACCTACGGTACGGCTATCTGTATCACTGAGGCACGCAAGCCCCCCACCAACGGCAAGGTCCATGGTTCATGGGGAGGAGTCATCTGCCTCAATATTCACATATGCACGTTCATTGGCTGGTTCTTCACCACTTCCATCTTCAAAAATATTTCCTTCCTCGCAAGAATCATCATCTTCAAACCACTGAGCCATGATAGTTTCAAAATTAGCTGCGTTTGCACGTACTGTCTCTCTTACTTTGCGTGTCGACGCCATAGCAAAAGGCGTGTCTCTCGAACAGCAGCTTGTGCAGCTCTAAAAGAGTCATACTCGTAACAATATGAGCCTTGCAGCAACAAACAAACTACAGTAACAATGAGGCTGACAAGAGCAGTACAGGGTAACAATACTATGCAATAATAAAACATTTGATACCAAAAAGATCAATAATACACCGACATCGCCAATATGTGAAAGTAGTGTGTATTACTTTTTAGTTATACTATTACTACTACAGCTACTGCTGCGGTTGGCGCTCCTGTTGCTGGAAATACCACTACAGATATGGTTGAATTAATAACTGCTCCCAAACAAATGTTGAAGTCAATATAGGCCAAAGAACATTTATAAATGTGTGAGGGCTTCTGAAGCCCTGCTTATGCATTCACGGTGTATGGGTAGACGTATTGAATTATACAAAAAACTTAAAAAGGTATCTCGTTCAGACTTGATAGGAGGAATGTCACAGTTTAGTGAAAGAGTTCTGGACAGCAGTTTGAAATCAAACAAAAAATTACAGAACTTTTTTTGAAAATGAAGACATACAAGGGCCTCGGAGGCCCTGGATATGCATCCTAGGGTTAACCTGCCTAAACAGGTGCCAGCCACATTCTCATTGAGAATGAGCAACCTGTAAACCATACAGAGTTCCTCTCCATCTACAACTAGTGGACCGAGCGAGGTGGCGCAGTGGTTAGCACACTGGGCTCGCATTCGGGAGGACGACGGTTCAATCCCGTCTCCGGCCATCCAGATTTAGGTTTTCCTTGATTTCCCTAAATCGTTTCAGGCAAATGCCGGGATGGTTCCTTTGAAAGGGCACGGCCGATTTCCTTCCCAATCCTTCCCTAACCCGAGCTTGCGCTCCGTCTCTAATGACCTCGTTGTCGACGGGACGTTAAACACTAACCACCACCACCACTACAACTAGTGATCTAGTCACTTATTAAACAGTGGCTCCATAATGAAAACACTAGCCCAGTGGAGCACTTGCAGTCCTCATACCAAGAAACTCTGTGGATGATAATAATGCTTACAGATTTATATTAATGGACACATTCAGATGCTTGTCCAGTGCCTAGAATTACAGCTGGCATTGCAGAAACCTTCTACAGTCTAGAACAATGACATTAATTTAACGTCATGTATTTTTAAAGTGGAGGTAGAATCAGATGATCAACGCATGAGAGATGTATGGTTCCATCTGGACACTCTGCATCATTGAACGCCATTCGGTGTGAAAAACTCACTGCCAGCTTTACAACACTTTCTAGATGGAATTCTGTGGGGCCTGTACTGAAAGATGATGTCCACCTGGATGATGTCATTGTACACTGGAGGGCCAAAGAAAGTAGTACACCTGCCTAACATTATATAGGGCACCCACGAGTACGCAGAAGTGCCGCAACACGACGTGGCAGGAAGTCGACAAATGTCTGAAGTAGTGTCGGAGGGAACTGACACCATGAATGCTGCAGGTCTGTCAATAAATCCGTAAGAGTACGAAAAGATGGAGATCTCTTCTGAACAGCGCATTGCAAGGCATCCCAGATATGTTTAATAATGTTCCTGTCTGGGGAGTTTGGTGGCCAGTGTAAATGCTTCGGTTCCGAAAGCCCATATCGATGATGTTTCGTTGAAAGGTTCGCACGCTGACACTTGTTGATAGCCCAGCATTGAAATCAGGGGCAACTTGCGGAAGGGTTGCACTTCTGTCACGTTGTACGATTCTCTTCAGCTATCATTGGTTCCGTTGTTGCAGGTTCTTTTCCCGGTCGCAACAATGTCGGAGATCTGATGTTTTACCGGGTTCCTGATATTCACGGTACACTCGTGAAGTGGTGGTACGGGAAGATCACCACTTCATCGCTACCTCGGAGCTGTTGTGTCCCACCACTCTTACGCCGACTATAACACCACATTCAAACTCAGTTAAATATTGATAACCTGCCACTGTAGCAGCAGTAACCGATCTAACAACTGCGCCAGACACTTGTCTTACATAGACGTTGCCGATCGCAGCGCCGTATTCTGGCTGTTTACATATCTCTGTATTTGAATACGCGAGCCTATACCAGTTTCATTGGCGAATCAGAGTATTTTCGAAGGACACAGGAGAGCACATGGTTGCATCTTATCTGCGGGAGGTCTTTGATTGGTTATGTGCTGCTTATCTCACTCAAGAGTCACTTTCTACTGCACGAGGTTCGTTATTTAGGGCCATTATTGGCCATAATGATATGCACTCTTACTCACAGCTTATACAATCTGCAAAGGACTTTGCAGTGCTCGCACAGAAAAGAAATTAGTCATTTATCTATACGGTAACTTTGGAAAATTTCAACGTTTACACGTGTAGTAAGACCAATCATGCATTTGTTGCACAATGACCTAAAATTCCACTGGGCTGAGTACAGGGAAAGAAATGGTCACGTTAATCTTTGGCATCACGTACTTTGACTGTTACCCTTCTGGGTGAAATTTCAAAGCCATGACAGTTCATCCAGCCCTTAAATGGCTTTTGGGACTAAAAGCTCTCACTAGTCACCTGACTCACTGGGCTTTATGGCTAAGTGAATTCGGTTAAGAGGTTGTGCCTCATCCAGAGAAACCTCACGGTGACGTGGATGGTCTTACTTCCAGTATAAGTGCCATAGAATGTATTGTGTGAGCTTGGGGGAATGGTGAAGAGCCCAAGCTGCTGTTATTGCTGCGCGGGATTAGCCGAGCGGTCTAGGGCGCTGCAGGTTAAGTAGTGTGTAACCTTAGGGACTGATGACCTTAGCAGTTAAGTCCCATAAGGTTTCACGCACATTTTTTGCTATTATTCGTTGTCAATAGTTCGCAAAGCACGGGCAGTTCAGCTCTACTAATGAAGTGGTGTAGAAGAAAATGTGAATTATGCGCCGCATAGATGTGCAAAAGGAACTACTGAGGCAGGTTCAAGATTTCAGTTTTGTAGGACAGTGAATGACACGTCACACGGTGTCATGTTATAGAGAATTATTGGTGGAAGAGGAGGACGCCAGATGTAGAGTGTTATGTAAAGAACTGTCTTCCTTGCAATTAAATAACAGACATGAGTCGTCAGCAAATCCCATTACAAAGGTGACCTAAATTGGATAGACCATTCCAATCGATCACATGCACATTCTTGCCAATCGATCACATGCACATTCTTGGTCCCTTCGCACAAACACTAGTGAGGAATTTCTACGTATCAACTATAACTGATCATTTCTTAAGTTTTGTGACCGTAATTGCTACGCCAAATCAACTGGCTGAATCAGATGCGCAGGCTACTGTTAACTATCGGATACTGAATTTTGGAAAGTCAGTGACCATCATAAGTGATCAAGGCACTAACACTATGTCTGAATTACTGAAGAAATTGTGTTAACTCTTACACATAAAACTGTTAAAAACAAGTTTTCTACTCACATAAACGAACAGAAGGCTGAGAAGGTACACAGAATGATAGATAAAATGCTGAATTATTACATAACCAGTCACCACAGTGACTTGAGACGCACTGCTACCATGTGTAGCAGAAGGATACAATTGGAAGATCTACGCTAGTAGGGGTTTATCACCATAATTATGAGGTTGTTTTTTTGCCAACCCCCCTACCTCCCCCCCCCCCCCCCCATCCATTATCTGGCACCAGGTTATGGATGCTGTAGAACGGCAAGTAAGCACCACACGCCAAATAAAAAAATTCTCTAATTAGCACGTTCGGCCATATGTAATGTGGAATAACACTTATATTCCAAAGGGGATACCAAGGACATTATATTTGTGTTACCAGCGAGCTTGGATAACATCAAACTTACTACCAGAACCGTAGTTGCGCATCTAGCATGAATGTGTCATTTCTTGGGCGCACTGGAAGCAATGCCTCAGTTAGCTGAACCTCTTAAAGAAAGGAGAAGTGAGGTCGTTGAAAGAAGAAAAGAAAGGTAAAAGGTAAATCCAGGCACGTGAAGCAGGATATACGCACATTCATTTGAACGCATTCCTAGGCCTTGAGGTTACCATGTGGCCTTGCAAGTTGAGGACACAAGATGTATGTGAACTTCATGTGTTTAATTGTTAGTTTCTAGGGATATTTGTTAACGTATATTATGATTATGTCTATGTTTGAGTTGCTTTTATTAAAGACGCTCAAAAGTCAATGTAAAGGAAATACAAGCTGGCCATCTGGCCGTTTTGCGGATTTTACAGACCGTCGAACCGCTACTTGGTCAACTAGCTCCTCAGTTGGCATCATAAGCCTTAGTACACCTCGTTCCAGACCTCCTACGATGGAAAAATCCTTGGCAGTACCTCAAATCGATACTAGGTGCTCCGCAAGGCAGTTAAGTAGTCGGACTTAGTGGAATCTTAGCGTGTCTATTTTGGTTTGATGGGCGAACCTATGACCTTTGGCTAGCAATCAATATACAGTGAGTCTCGGGTTCAAACAAAGCGCCTACTTAAACTTTGAACAAAAATCATCAGCAATGCCAACCGAGCACTTCCAGCATAAGACGGCACCTTAGTTCTACCAATGGCCTTGTTAAAAAAGGGGAGGGAATCAGTAAAGATCAATGACATGTGGGTGCCGAAGGCAATAGAGACCACTGTATAAACACATTATTTATATCCACATGGCACAGGGCCAGTACTTGAAAACGCTACGTGATAAACTCTCCATCGGTCTCCCATTCTGATCTCCAGGAGGAAACTGCAGTAGGGGAGGTAACCACGAGAAAAAGATGGAATAACCAGCAAAATATTAACAATCCACAGGCCAGGGCGTGGAATCTCAGAAATTTGAACGTGGTGGGAAAGGAAGAAAATCTGACAAAGGAAAACTGAGCCCTAATATAGATATAGTGGGGGCCAATGAAGTGAAATCGAAAGACGGGAAGGATATCTAGTCAGACAAGGATAGGGTAATATCAACAGAAACAGAAAATGGTATGACGAGAATAAAATTCGTTATGAATAGGAAGGTTGGACAGAGAGAAAGTTACTGTGAACAAACCGACATCGAAAGCAGTAGTTCACGTATATATGCCGAGGTCGCAAACAGATGAAGAGACAGAGGATATTGAACGCGTATTGCAGTAAGTAAAGGGAGATGAACGTCTAATAGTCATGGGCGATTGGAATGACGTTGTACGAGAAGAAGTAGAGAAAAAGGTTACGGGAGGACATGGATATGGTAATAGGAATAAGGGAAGAGAAAGACTAGGCTCTTCAATAAATTTCAGGAAGTAACATTGAATACTCCGTTCAATAGTAGCAAGATGAAGCCATTTACTTGGAAATGGCCGGGAGATACAGGAAGATTCCAGTTATATTACATCATGATCTGACAGAGATTCCTAATTCAGATACTGGAATCCTGGATTGTACGGCGTACCCAGGAGCAGATATTGACTCACATGACTATATAGTAATGATAAAGAGTAGAATGAATCGTAAGAAAATCAGTGGGGAAGGAAGTACCGAGAAATGATTAGACGATTTAGAAGTTCCCTAAGAATAGAGTTACTGCGATAAGGCGTGTCACAGTAGGCAATTCAGTTGAAAAAAGAGCAGTCGTAGATGTTGGAGAGTCAGACGCATGTACACTGAAGATAACTCCGAATAAACCTTGTGTAATAGTAGAAATACGACAATTCATCGATGAATGGAGGAAGTACAAAAATGTTCTGGAAAAGACAGAAATACAGCAATATGAATCACTTAAAATGGAATAAATAGGTAGAGTTGGCCAGCAAAGCCAAAAGACAAAGAAAAAGTATGATGAAATAGAGAAAGAAGTGATGGTATGAAAGACTGCTTCAGCATATAGAAAAGCAAAGCAACAATCAGTAAGATTAAAAGCAAAGGCGGCAACATTAATAGTGCAATGGGAATACTGCAGTTAAACGCAGAGGAAATAGCGGATTGGAGGAAAGCGTACCTTGGAGGTCTCTATGAGGGGGAGGACTTGCCTGATGACGTGATAGAAGAAAAAACTGGAGTCGATATAGCAGAGACAGGTGATACAGTATTAGAATCAAAATTTAAAAGAGCTTTGGATAACCTGAAGAGATAAGGCAGAAGAGATATACAACATTCCAACAGAATTTATAAAATCATTGGGGGAAATGGCAACCATACTACTATTCTCGTTTGTGTGTAGAACCTGATACAGACGATGCATTATCAGACTTTCGGAAAAATATCGTCCATACAGTTCCGAAGAAAGCAGGAATGAATAGACGCGAAAACTATCGCATGATCGGCTTAACACCTCGTGCATCCGAGCTGCAGACAAGGGTAATATACAGAAGGATAAAAAAGAGGATGTTGTGGATTTACTTTCGGTGAGGTGAAGGCACAAAAAGAGTAGTTCAGAGATTCCTCTTGATAATGGAAGCAAGAGTGAAGGAGAAACAAGATACTCTCATAGGAATTGTCGATCTATAAAAGGTGCTCGGCAACGTAAAACGTGGCAAGACATCCGGAATTCTGAGAAAAACAGAAACACGCTATAGAAAAAGGCCGGTTATAAACAATATATACAAGAACCAAGAGGGAACAATAATATGGGGACACCCAAAACGAAGTGATTCTGCCCCTACGGTTCATCTATACATCGAGGAAGCAATGACGGAAATAAAAGAAAAGTTGAAGAATTTAATTAAAATTAAAGTTGATAGGATATCAATAATAAGTTTCCCTAACGATATTACTACCGTAATAGAGGGTGAGAAAGGCTTACAGGATCTGTTGAAAGGATTGAACAGTCTGATGAGTACAGAGTATGGATTGACAGTAACCCCGTAAAAGACAAAACAAATGAGAAGTAGCAGAAACGAGAACAATGCGGTTAAGGTGGTGGTCATGAAGTAGACGAAGTAAAGGAATTCTGATACCTTGGAAACAAACTAACCCGTGACGGACAGAGCAAGGGAAAGTTGGTTCGGCAGGGTATTCGTGGCGGGCGGCATCAAAACGATGACAATAAAAAAAAATGGTGCAAAGACGTTAATTTGTGCATTATAATGACTATTTTGCTACCTGTGTGGTTTTTGTGGAAGTAGTTGAGCGGACGTGTAACAGGATGTAGGCTGTCAGTAGGAACAAATGCTTGTGTGTATGTCTGTCACACTTAAGCGTTTATCTTTAGAGGTCTTTACTAAATTTACCACCTGAAGATGATGTGGGATCAGTGGAAGTCCTACACACTACTCTCCAACGCAGAATCGCTGCAGTGTCTTACTGGGGATGTCACTATTAACCCCGCAAAACTGATACTCACAAACCCTGGGTCGTGCAGATACACCCTTTTCGGTCCATGAAAGTTACGACCGAGTGCCTTGGGGATGTCGTTATAAGTGGAACGGCATTATTTCATAAGATTCGCATAACATATCACTACACATTTCTCTGCTACTACTAGCGTCACCAGGCAGCTACCACAGCAAGCTACCCACTACACTCAACCAAACGATCTATGCATATACGTTAGCGTGCAAAACTTAAGGAAGAAGTTAACTTTCGCGTCAGCGTTTCATTTCCACGTAAAATATCTCGATAGAGCTTGATCCATGACTTGAAAGAACTACTACTGAAACCTGATGGTAGTTAAGGGAAGATAGGATTCTGTTACGATTGTGGACGGGGCCGTAATCAGTTACTACTGGTTGCTTTTTACAGTTACACACAATTTATTTTAAACCAGTAATTACAGACTCAACCATAAAAATACCACACGTTATTAATGAAGGAATAAACAACAGTGTAAATAATAGTGTTTTCAGTGAGTTACAATTTAGCAAATCACCATTAAATACAGATACAACAGATAACGTTTTAAAAGCAAGCCAGTGTGATCTGGGCAGATGGCCTTACACGCCAGGAATGGCAATAAATTAAGACTTGTTTAAAACTCGCTGCAACTTACAAATTACAGGTGCCGCAATATTAAAGACAAGTCGCCACAAACACAGCAGACGGCATCAGCCTCCAGGAGTGGCAGTAGATAAGGTTCTAAAGGTTTACTCCTTAAGTAGAAATACCACATTAGAATTTTAAGACAAGCGACCACAATCACGGCTGAAAGCCTTACACGCCAAGAATGGCAATAAATTAAGAATTGATTAAGAATTCGCTGCAATTTACAAATTACTGGTATCGAAATATTAAGGTATGTCGCCACAAACACAGCAGAAGGCATCAGACACCAGGAGTTGCAGTAAATAAGATTTTAAGACTTACTGCTGAAACACAAATACCAAATTAAAATTTTAAGGCAAATGACCCAAGCACGGCTGAAGGCACTACACGCCAGGTACGGAAATAATATAAAATATTTGAAACCTGCTGTAAAATAGCAAATACAATAGCAAAAAATAATCAAAAAACAAGCAGCTGATCCGACGGTGCTCCAGGCATCGACCTCTGAGAAGGTCCGGCAACAAACACTTTCGTGAGCGATGAGATAGGCAGCCGACAGTTGCATTCACTTCACAGGATGGTAACTCAGAGTAGTGGCAGTCTAACTAATGACTAACGATAATCTTGCTGAAGCCACCTGACATCCGATAAACCAAATGCAACGATGGAAAAATACGCCAAAGCCGGAACCGGCGGTTTGCACTAATTCCCCAGAATACTATGTTTAAATCGCCCAGAACGAGAAAGGAACCACTACTACCAGAGTAGAATAATCACCCCTGCTATTCGCCTTGGCGACACTACGAGAAGCAACACGAACCCATGTCACTGGAGAGTCGTGAGATATCACAGTGATGGAGGTTTCTCCAGTGGGATTGAAATGCACTCATCTTAAAGCTTGCTGGATCCAGTTTAAGATGAGGTCGTGCACCCTCGTGACCACAGCCCTTCCATCCGGCAGTCCATGCGTGCTGCCAGCGGTCCCGGCGTGTTCTGGCACTGTGCTGACCTGGCACCTCCTGAGTCCCCAACCGAACTAGCCCACTCACACATCGCGGAAAAACAACGACGTTGCCCCAAAGAGGGGGCAACAGTTACTACATATCGATAACCGGCGCTGCTACCACTAGCGGACAGCCAACGCTTTCGAAATGAGTGGTGCCAGTCAACACGAGAAGAAGGCAAACAACCGCAACCATGTCAGCTAAACGATATCGTCTGGCCTGCAACAGAGGGCAGAAACCCACAAACAGCATCAACACTAGCCGCAGCACGGCTCAACTACAGTATTCGGCAGTACGGTACAGAAGGTAGCAGAAAGAAATACGCAGTGAGACGAACAGAAATGACATTTTTATTCAAAGACACACTTCTCATGAAGTTACACTGAGGTCGTCGCGATTCGTGAGGACCTGAACTTAACAAAAGTGCGGGACATGATTCTTAGTAGGATATGTGGTCACCACGAATAGTAATGCATGCTCTACAACATACACCATGCTGGCCACAGGTTTGTAAGGAGTTCAAGTAGTAGAGCGTTCCAGTCCTTCACCAGCGCGGTTGATAACCGATCGATGGTCGAAGGTGCATGAGGACGTGCAGCAACACACCTCCCCTACGGACCCCACTCGTGCTCTATGTGGTTCGTCGGGGCTGACGGGGACGCCAGTCCATTCGCAGTACATACTCTCATGCCAATAGCTCTTTCACTTCGCTGTTCGATCAAGGCAGAAGTCACCCCTGGAAAGATGTACATGGGGATGGCGTACTGTGTGACAGCAACGACTGTACTGTGTTCAAAGAATTGTAGGACAGTACGCCCATGCAGTATTCTGCCACGCGACATCATAACACCTAACAGTGTATACGAATTCACTTTCTGCTGGTCCGGTCTCTCTGCTCCCTGTACCATCGCAGACGGTGCAACTGATGTGCGCTTGTCAACGGAACACATATTACTAATACCCCTGCAAAGAGGCCGAAACCGCCCCCTCCCTCCCGGGTTCGATTCCCGGCGGGGTCAGGGATTTTCTCTGCCTCGTGATGGCTGGGTGTTGTGTGCTGTCCTTAGGTTAGTTAGATTTAAGTAGTTCTAAGTTCTAGGGGACTGATGACCATAGATGTTAAGTCCCATAGTGCTCAGAGCCATTTGAACCATTTGAACCGCCCCCTCCCCCCAATCCCCGTGCGGTCGCCGTGTCGCTGTGGAGATCCAGATGGGGGACTAGTCAGGGATCTTTTGGCAATGGAGATATCATCATGACACTTCTTCAGTTACAGGCCACACGTCCTGTGGATACACATTACGTGTCTTTAATGCAGTGGTTTCATTGCCTTCTGCATCCTCATGCCTCATGCCGTTGATCATTGCTGATTCTTCCGCCTTTAGGGGCAGTTTCCCACCCCTAGGCCCTGAAACTCTGTCCTCTCCTCCGCTCTCCTTCACAAGGCCGTTGGCAGAATGAGGGTGACTTCTTATGCCGAAAGTCTTCGGCCTCCAATGCAGCGTAACTGCACTCTGACTTCCATCATATGCCTCGTGTTGCGGAACCAGCCACTGCAACACTGACCGAACGTCAGGTGATGTATATCTTTCTGTGCTCAACTGGGAGGCTTTTGCAACTGTCAACCAGCTCCCCCATTTATTTCACCGAGTAGTTAACATGTTACGTTACTTTATCTAGCTCGTCCTTATCTTTGGCTGAGCAGTCAATTACGGAAGAAATAAAGTAAGCACAGAACATACATGACGACGAAATCTTTAGTATAACATATAGGAAATAAAAACTCAGAAACTTGAAAAAAAGCTGAAGGTATTTGCCGGAGTTGTAGAAAAGTGGTGGAGCAAAACAGCTTCTCACATATCAAGAGTGCGAAAAACTGAGCTCTCTGAAGAAGGAAGAAAGAATTTTTATTCAGTATTTAGGAGTTATACTCCAACGATTTTGGTCCATTCCAGTTGCAGCGGTGGCATGAAGTACCGTTAACACTCCAACTGTTGATTCACGAGGCAGTTTTCCGGGAAGAGTCCCTGGTTTATCGTGGCTACGTGAGGTGGAGGAGAAGGTTGGAAGCAACTTTGTAACAGCTTAGGATGATATAATTCAGTCTCTGCAGCAGAGACCAGAGAAAGTAATCGTTTATAAAGGGTCAGTCGTAATGTATTCCTTGTTTCCGATTCATGGTGTTGGATGCTTCAGTTTTTTCATTACATACTTTTGGGGCTTATGTTACTGAAAATATAATTTTAAATGGGAACTCTTTCCCAGAAATATACTGGTTCCGTCTTTTATATACAAACAGGAAAAATATTGTAGTCGACTCTCTCGTGTCTAATGGATGAGAGCGTGTGGTAACCAATGTGTTAGCTGCCAAGTATCAGATTAACCACAGCTACTATTGGAATTGTAAAGATGTGAGAGAAACATCTGTTTCACTTCTCCGTTAGAACTGATTATTCGTACACTTAAATCATTTATTCAGAGAAATAGTAATTGATAGATACACAGTAAATTAATATTTTATTTGACCCTACAGAACTAAGACGATGGAAAACTCAGCTGTATGTTCCTATTTGTCTAGAACCTCCTCTAGTCTCTGGCCATGAGTGATTGACCAGAATGATACCGACTATGTCCCCCATCGCAATCCCTCATTGTTTGTAAAATTATTTAGAAACAACCTCTATGCATTTGGACAATGATTTATGACTCTTTTCCTTTGCTAAAATTTGCTAGCATTATGTTTTTTTATTATTAATTAAAATCTATGTTGGTATTGTTTCGACGCGTTAATTGCAGGTATGATTTCAATAACAAGAGAGCCAACATTCTTGTGAGTTTTAGCTTAAGGTTGTGGAGGTTAACATGTTTACTCTTGGGCACTTTTTTGTCCAACTTTCAGAGATTTTCTCTTGCATTCCCATTTTTCGTTCACTTCGAAATGGTTTGGATAGTATTGTGCCACTAATTATAGTGTATATTCCACTTAAAAGCCGGCCGAAGTGGCCGTGCGGTTAAAGGCGCTGCAGTCTGGAACCGCAAGACCGCTACGGTCGCAGGTTCGAATCCTGCCTCGGGCATGGATGTTTGTGATGTCCTTAGGTTAGTTAGGTTTAACTAGTTCTAAGTTCTAGGGGACTAATGACCTCAGCAGTTGAGTCCCATAGTGCTCAGAGCCATTTTTTTTCCACTTAAAACGACACGCTTTTGGGCTAGTACACTTGCTCGAAATGTTACAGATATGCTGTTCTAACGTAGTTCTTAGCTAATATTGTACTTGGATACACCTCGAATAGTTACAAAATATCAATTGGAATGGATTTTACCGTAGTTATGTTCATTGCTCCGTGAGTAGCCGTTTTACCCAGAAATATGTACGATGTAAAGTAATTGTTAATTAATGTGAAATATGTCAGTGCCCACAAGCTAGAATTTTATATGCAACTAGCCATAGATGATATGTAAAGAACGTACTCTATACGGTGAATTTATAGTACATGCTGACCCCTGCTATCCATTAATTCAGTAATAATGGTATAAACTCATCGTGGATTCATTATGACGCTTAGTACCCTGTCAGATAAAGAATTCTGTTTCTCGCATGTCGTCAACGTTCACACGTTGACAGCATTTAAAGTCCGTCCCACGGCTGAGTCGTTAGTGTGTCTAACTGCCATGCAACAGGTTCGGATTTGTTTCCCAGGCCGGGTCGGAGATTTTCTCCCCAACGGGCCGTAAAGTGAAGAGATTTGGAAACTCGGCAGCTGAACTTCTCCAAGTAGGACTCCCGGCCATCAGTGCCATACGATCATTTCATTTCTCAATATCCAGTATTTCATAATCATCTTGCCGTTCACGGCCATAATGGGATCTAGTTCTTTCAGATTTGTATAACCATTATCACATGATAAACGTAGTGACCACATCCAACAATCATTGAAGGAAATGGCTACTAAGACGCTGCCAGTGCCACCATGATTTGTCTTAGTACTTGCCGACCTTCTTGGATATGAAAGCTTTATGCAGTTTGCATTTTAAAACGTCTATGACCGCACGAAAAGGTACTTCCGTCTAAACGGAGTAATTTATAGCGTATTCAGTTTTAGAATCTACGTAAGGCATGTACCAAACTTGTATGTCGTATGCACCACCGCTCCGCGTGTTACATTCTAATGAACCTTAGACTTAAGAAAAATCCTGTCATTATATCTGACTGGTACCTTTAACCCAATGTAGGTTAATTCTAATGGTATTTATGAACTGTTGCAAACAGCGCATATGTGGATCTATCCTGTAAAAGCGAACGTTGTAATTTCAAGTTTTAATTTAATTCTTTTATATGTTTGCAATGATGTGATTAAGGTCATCAGGCCCTCTCTTACGCTGGAGAAGAGTTCCACAAATACATTTATTACGTCATAGTTACCTAAGAAACACGAATTTTAAAATGACAGATAGTATTAAAATGATCTGAGTGTCTTCAGTAACAATGTGAGTAAATGGTACTAACTATGAACTAATAAAGTTAATATTGGCAGCAATTGTACTACTGCTGCTGTTGCCACTAATAGTGGCAATAATAATAGTAATAATAATAATGACAATAACAATCATTATTATGATAGTGACAGGAAAGTGTTTACAGGTGTACAAAGGAGATGCTTTCTGATACAGCCAGTGTCATTTTTTAATATACATTAAAAATCGGTTACGAATTTTTGACACGTGTGTTGAACCCCTAAATGCGACATTTATTTGCTAAAGTTTACTGATGTTATTTTTTGACTTGTGTTGAACTTAATGGGGTAGTTTTTCCATCAAATTGTATATCAACAGGGTTCTGATACGTCCAAGAAGAAATGGTATGTCTTGCTTAACTAACTGGAAGTTATTGTTAGTTGAACCTGTGATTTTACCTTTTTCATTTGAATTTGTAATACTCCGTAACTTCGAACAGTTCTGAAGATGCTCGGATCTGACAAACGATCATGTAAGTACAAAGCACAGCAGTACACGACTTAATCTCTACCGTCCCTATTCTACCAGCGATGCCTCTATTTCCTAGTACACCATTGTCTTCCAAGCAAGGCGGCATCATGTTACTTAGAGCGCTCTGATTACAGACAGTGGTAGAGACACGCCACGGACGCATCCGTGCTACGGGGATTCCCCGTAGTGGTGCAAGTACTTGTAGAGGTGGCCTTGCAAAGCGTCCGTGCCGACCTCGTACTTGCGGGGCTAAGCCGGCAGGCTCCTCCAGCTAACGGACCGGTCTTAAGAGAGAGCCGGAGCCGGCAGAATCAATCGCCGCGCCGCGCAGCGCAGCGCGGGAGACGACAAAGCCCGGGGGATCGCAGGAAGTCACTTATGCAGATGGCGGCCGTCTTCGGACGCATTCGCGTCACGCGCGCCCTCCCAGTAGCCAGCGATCCTCCCCCATCTCTGCCCCTACTGTTCCCTCCCCCCTCCTCCCCTCCCCTCCTTTTTCCTCTGCTCCTGGACGCGACGGCTGCCACCATCCATGCCAGAGACCATAAAACGCACCGGCTTGGAAAGGCGACGGCCTGCCCCGGGAATGAGAAGAAGGCTTATCCCGCGTTCCGCCACTCCCACTGCGTACGACTTACTTTTTCTTTTAACTTCTTTACCGCAATAAACTTAAGTACACACCCTTTTATGACATACATGTAGCACTGCGATATATAAGGGGTGAAAAATTATTTAAACCGACAAACTCTGAGAGACTGCAGGGGACACCAAAACAATTTCCCCTAATGTCGTATTTTCCTGTGAGAAGATTTTGAAACCGGTAGGTGGAGTTTTCTCTGGATGAACATTAAGTAATCCAAAAAATGTATATGTCCTCCGTGAGGTTGCTTGTGACATTGAAAACACTTTTTCTAATGTGTTTTCCTGTAAGGTACCATTTTGCGAGGTGTCATATCTTACTTACAGTAGACAAAAAGTAACACAATTTTTAATTCTTTAATACCAAGAGGAACAACATTAACACAACACAGTTACTACAAAATGCCTCATTATCTTGTAGATAAATGTTACACTGACGGATCATATTCCGTCTAACACAGTCAAAAACTGCAGGAGTGTCCTTAGTTTCTCCTTCTGCTGCTATTATCCGGGCATCCCCCACAATAAAATCCAGAAGTATCAAATCAGGTGATTGAGTACGTTGTGGTATAACACCCCATCTGCCAATCCACTTTTCTGGAAATTTTCGGTTTGATAATCGACGCACAAGCTGACTGAAATGTTCCGCCGCCCGGTCATGCCGGAGCCACATGCGCTGTCTTGTAGCGAGTTGCGCGTCATACAACAATTATGTCAATCCTGTGGCTTGTAGATTGTAATAACGCCTGCCATTTAGTAGTCTTGTAAAGAGGATGTATGAAAACTGCACGTGCCAGGTTCAACATTAAGGTCTGCTTTCAGATCCAATAGCAGTGAAAACAGGAGTTAAGCAAGAGTGATTCTCTCGCCCATACTGTTTAACACAGAATAGAATGTTGTAACAGTCCAAGCATTTCATAAAGTGAGAGAAATAAAATGAAGCAATGGAACACCTACAGAAGACCAAGATTTTGCAGATGACCATTGTCTTCTGTGCCACAGTCTCAACGACGTGAAAGAGAAATTAGAAATGGTTCAAATGGCTCTGAGCACTATGGGACTTAACATCTGAGGTCATCAGTACCCTAGAACTAGAACTACTTAAACCTAACTAACCTAAGGACATCACACACATCCATGCCCGAGGCAGAATTCGAACCTGCGACCGTAGCAGTCGGGCGGTTCCAGACTGTAGCGCCTAGACCCGATGGGCCACCAGAGGCCGGCGAGAGAGAGAGAGAGAGAAATTAGAAGATCTGAAATCTGCTGCGCAGAAAGTCGGTTTGAAAATTAATTCCCATAAAAATCCGAGCAAATGATAACAACACCACGGAACTTAAGCTTGGGAGCCAGATAATCGAAATCATGATTACACCTTATGGCAGTGCTACAGAGGACATTAAAAGCCGCGTCAACAAAGCCAAAGGCGCTTTTACAGTTCTCCGCTCTATCTGGGGATCGAAGGGAATAACATTGAAGACCAAACTGCGGCTATTTGAAAGTAACGTAAAAGCTGTGCTTCTATGTGGATGTGGAACGAGGAAAGTGGCAAAGGAGCTAATCTATAAGCTGCAGGAATTCAACAACAGACGTCGGAGGAACATCATGGAGCTACAGTGACCAAATGTCATCTCTAACGAAACACTCTGGGTAACAACGAGCCAGAAGCCAACTGAGCTCAAAATAAGAAGCAGGAAGATAACTTAGGACGCACACTTAGGAGACCAAATGAACGTACTGCGAAGGAAGCACTTCATTGTGTCACGCAAGGACGACGGAGACGTAGCAGGTCCAGAATGACGTGGAGACGGTGAAAGGTGGCTACACTGAGCCACAGCGCCAGAGATTGCACCAAAGAGTATTATTCCGCCGCCTCCACTGGCAGTGCTTGTCGAGATGTGGCAGTAGTCAGTGCTTGTTGAGATGTGGTGGTAGTCAGTCGTTGTTGAGATGTCGTCGTAGTGAGTGCTTGTGCAGATCTTGCTGAGAGGATATTGATAGCTGTGCTATTTGAGGCCATGTTTTATGCAATTGTTTGATGGGCTAGACAGCAGATGTTGTTCGAATGGAGATATTGTAATGATCAGAGTGCTTTTCGTCAATATATATGAAGGTAAAAAAAATTCCTTTTTTTTCATTATTTCAATGTCTCAAATTAATGCCTCGTCACAGGTTCAGTCAACAAAGCATCTGGCTCCTGTTCTTGTATTAGAGTGTAATTCTGGTTTCCTTGCGCAATTATAGTATTTCTATTTTTTTTGATTACTTCAGTATAAGTGGTATTTAAAATAACTTGTCTTATTGAAGAAGAACCGTGCCAGATGTGTACGTTGAATCACACTTCCACACACAGAACAGTTACACTTGTGCTTTGGTTTCGTACGTTTTATAGTTTCTGGGGACTTAATTAATTAATTGTATTAACGGAAATTTCATTTCATTCTTTGTTGTTGTTCTATGCAGTCAGATTGCGTACAAATACTAGTCAGGGCCAACCGTTTACGAGACTTCGTAATCGGACAAACATCGACCAAAATTAAAATTATCTGCATATTTATATAATTAAGCCCCCACGCACGTGGCGACCGCTGCTTCGGATCGTCCCTTGGAATTCTTCTGATTGTAAAAATAGTAGACAGTAGTATTGTTGTAGTAATTTGTAGTTTAGTAATTGTAGTCTATATTGCATGTGTAGAATTGGTAATTGTCATTCTTCTAATGGTATTTTTTTGCAGAATTTAATTTTTGTTGTCTTGTATACGGGTTTGACAATTTTGTGCAATTATGAAGATTTCAATTGTTCGTTAATCGTGTTTGAGGGAAGCATTTCATCTGAATGATATTGTTGGAGATAAAGTGTCATTGTGTGTAATTTTCGTATAGTGACGAGTTTTGTATGTTTTGTAAATGATTACGCGATCGATGAAAAAGGTAAAAATGATGGATAGTGAGAATGACGAAATTGTTAACATCGCCAACACTTGAGAACAGTATGATGAATAATGAAGTTGAAAACAATTTAATAAGTCGGGAAAATAGTCCCGAACCATTTCAAAATTTTTCACAATCAAAAAATTTTCAGAATACGAGATTAATGACAGAAGATTCTGGAATAGTATCGAACACAGATAGCTTTACAGCTATGACGAAGGAAACTGGTTTTGCGGGAAATGTTAGGGGCGAAAAGAATTTTGAACCAGTTAATATGGAGCAGTTGATGGGTGTAATATTGAATTTAGGATCTGAATTAAAAACACGGTTAGACTCACAAATAGAAACAATGGAGACACGGTTAGACTCACTGGGATCACAGTTAGGATCTGAATTAAAAACAGAGATGGGAACAATGGAAACACGGTTAGACTCCCTGGGATCACAGTTAGGATCTGAATTAAAAACAGAGATAGGAACAATTAAAACTGAGATAGGAACAATTAAAACTGAGATGGGAACAATGGAAACACGGTTAGACTCACGAATAGGGACATGTTTCAAAAATATGAAAGATGAATTAAAGAAAGAAATCAGAGAAGAAGTACAACCGATTTGGAATGCTCACAATAATAGATTAATTTCGATAGAAATTAGACAAAAGGAACAGGATAGAGAACAGGAAGAAAGAGATCGCGTGATAGTACAAAAATTTTCAGAGTTAAATTTATAACGTGCACACGATAAGGAGGAAATATTTGAGAGAATCGAAGAATCCGTACCAAATGACAGAATAAATAATCTAACACAACTATATGAACAGTTAACTACTAAATGTGTCAATACTGAAACCCGAGTAGCGACACTTACAGAAGACGTAAATAAACAGAAAGAACAAATAGGTGATTTATCGGAAAGAGTTGAGGAGATTTCAGATAAATTGACAAGTCTTAGTTTAAATGGGGACAGAGATTCGGATGATACAGCTCCATTACCATTTGCAGAAACCGAAGAGTACCAGAACATAAAGAAGCATGTTGAAAATCAGGGAAAATTTAATGAACGCGTTAAAAGGGAATTTGAGGCATTACAAAAGCAAGTCAAACAAATTGAAGGCGAAATCGTAGGAAAAGACAGCAAAAGAAATTTAGAATCACAGATAGCAGAGGGGTTTGAAGAAAGTAATTTGTTTCATTTACGGGATGCAACAAGACAGCGCCAGGCGCGCGAACTTGATAATAATCGACATTGGGACTGGGACAGACGCGGTAGGTCTTTGTCGCCACGAGGAGAAAACTTTGACTATAAACACTTATTGACTGTTCGGAAATTTAAGATCTTTCGCAATTCTGAGAATGACATACATCCATGTTCATGGTTAGATCAATTTATGTACGCACTTCCACCAAATTGGCCACTTAGTCACAAACTGGAATTTATGTGTGGATATTTAGAAAACGAACCGGCGACGCGGATGCGCGCACTCATTAGAGATTGTAATAATCTAAATGATTTTTATCATGCATTTCTATCGGCATATTGGTCGGAAAACACGCAAGACAGAGTGAAACATAGTCTTATTATGCAGCGTAATTTTAAACAGTCTGTGTTCCGCACGCCAGCAGAATACTTTGAAGACATGATTCGAAAGAATCAGTTCCTGTCCAACCCTTATAGCCCGACTGAATTAATTCGCATTTGTTTAACTAAGCTGCCACAATCCATAAGACAAATTGCTTTAGCCGGAAGATGTAAAGACGACATTGAGACTTTTAAGACTTTGCTACAAGAACTCGAGTATGACAACGACGACGGGACTTTCTGTAATTTTTTCAGTAACGGTAATCACAATAGATTTTCAGAGAGAAGGGATAATGATCGGAACGGACGTTATATGGGTAACTTTGAAAATGACAGACGTAACAGACAGGACAATAGATACCAGCCTTATGACAATAACAGACGGTCTAACAGAAATTACATAGACAATTATAATAACGGAAATTCCTACCGGAATGATCAATCATACGGAAACAGTAATCGGTATCATCAAGACAGAAATTATTCATACAATAGTAGAAATTCTTACTACAGAAATAACCAGGGTAGTTGATCTAACAGTAATTTCAGAAGTGACAGTCGAAATTACACAAGAAGCAGTCATGCAGATAGACAGGAAAATAGAAATTTTAATAACAGACACAACCAAGAATTTGCATCTAACAGACAGGAGGGACCTAATTGGCATCCTCCACGTGACAGAACTTCAGAGAGACATGTGCAAATCGTAGAAATTGATCCGCGAAATGACGCGAATAATCACACACGTGACGCGAGCAATCGACAATGACTTGTAGCTTCGGCTTCTGGCAGCAATATAGACGGCTCAGAAAGTAATGACACTACGACTTTACACTACGTACGCCTGGAAGACATGAGTGACATTTTGCTACACGAAAAGGAAAATAATGTAGATGCATTTTTACATCCTGTTATTGAAGTATGTGTGGGTAAGAATAAGTTCACTGCAGTTTTAGATTCTGGGAGCCCATTGAATGTCATTAGTGAATCAGTTTTTCGTATATGTGTAAGAACTATTACTTGTCCTGTGTTACCTGTTTCTAAAACTACAATTCGAGGCGCTATTTCTAGAAAAAGTGTGGAAGTTAAACAACAGACCAACCTAAATTTCATTTGTCAAGGATACAAATTTTCTGCTAATTTTATTATTGTTCCATTACTCAATACACAAATTATATTAGGTATGGAGTTTCTTAACACACATAAGGCAATTTTGAACTTTAAAGAAGGAAGTGTGAATTTAACTGTTGCCGGAATGCCGAAATGTTTGAAATTTTTCGAGTGTTTAGCAAGATCTGAATCAGATACAATATGTTTAAGGTTTCTTACTTCAGATGTTTTCGTTGAGCATTATGACGACAATGTGTTCATTCATGACTACGACAATAGATACAAAGACGCGATGGATGATATAATTAATAGCGAAAATTAATTAATGAAAAGGTTAAGAAAGCTGAAGTGCCAGATGACGTTGCAAGAGAAGAACTGCACCAAATTTTGACTTCACATGCTACAGTATTTAGTCATCACACAGGAACTATACAAGGCTTACAATATTTGTTTAAAGTAAAAGAACACACACCATTTCGAGGGAAAACGTACGCTATTCCTTTGGCTTACAGAGACAAGGTTAAGAGTGAACTTCAATACATGTTAGATCAAGGCATTATTGAACCAGCAGTCAGTCCTTATACCAGCCCATTACATGTCGTTCTTAAAAAGGATGGGTCAATTCGTTTGGTTCTGGATTCCAATATCATCATTCCTGAAACTGACCGTCCACAAAATTTAGATGAACTTCTTCAACATTTCCATGGAATTAAAGTTTTATCCACGATTGATATGCGCGCAAGTTTTTGGCAAATAGAACTCCACCCTGATTGTACAAAATAAACTGCCTTTTTAGCCTTTGGTAACTGTTACCAGTTTCGGAAATTACCGTTTGGACTTACTGTATCTTCAGCAGCATTCATTCGTAGTTTAAACGAAATTTTACCTGTTTATCTTCGTGACAATATTACTTCATATGTTGACGATATTCTTATTGCTAAACGTTCTTAAAGTGAGCACAACAAAATTTTGGATTCATTATTACGTATTTTTGCAAGAGTTGGCATTACAGTGAACTTGGAAAAATCTGAATTTGGTTGTTCTCAGGTGAAATTTCTTGGTCATATTATTTCTACAGAAGGTATTCTTCCTGATCCAGAGAAATTAGACGCTATTCGTAATTATGCTGTTCCTACCACAAAACGTGATGTTCGTAGTTTCCTTGGTGTCTGTAATTTTCTTAGACGCTTTGTTAGGTTGGACAATTTGGCCACACCTCGTTTATGTGAACTATCTGGAAAGAATTCTAATTGGTGTTGGGATGAGGAAGCTCAGTCAGAATTTGAACAACTTCGTGATGCTTTAGTTGCTGCTCCACTTCTTTCACGTCCGGATTTATCTAAAGACTTTTGTTTGGCGACGGACTAATCGTACAAAAGCCTAGGTCCACATTTATTTCAAGAGATAGAAGAAAACGGCGTTGTAGTACAGAAAACTATTGCATTTGGAAGTCGTGTTCTCTCTAAATCAGAAAAGAATTATTCGATTACGGAACTCGAAGCTTTGGCTGTTGTATGGGCTTTCACAAAATTTCGCACATTTTTGTTTGGCAGACATACTAAGGTTTACACCGATCATCGAGCTCTGGAATTTCTTATGTCAACAAAATTAACCCATGGAAGATTGTCACGATGGGCGTTGTATCTACAGGCATTTGACTTTAGTATTGTTTACATACAGGGTTCTTCACATATTGTTGCTGATGCTTTATCACGTGCACCTATGGGTTTGAAACAAAGTGCTGAAGAGGACTGCAAAGAAAACAATTATTGTTTGATGTATATTCAAGGTGTTGCGTTTGAGAATTTTCTGTCGTCTTCGCTCCAGGACATCGCTAAGGAACAAAATAAGGATCCAATCTGGAAGGACATTAAGGTGAAGTGGAGGAGAAAGGAAAGCGTAGCGATTAGACAGTATTATTTAGTTCGCAATGATATTCTTTTTAAACGAAAATCGGTCGACAACTCTGTTTGGTTAGTTTGTATTCCTGATGAGTGGGTTAATAAATTGATTTGGTACACACATTTCAGTTATGCACACTTTGGTCCCAGAAAATGCTTTCATAAATTACGAGAAAATTGCTACTTCAGTAATGTGGAAAAACGTATTCGATCTGTTCTTGCCAAATGCAAATTATGTCAAAAAGCTAAGCCGCCAACTATTTCTCACAGAGCACCGTTGTTTCCTATCATTCCAGCGAAATTAAAGGACATGGCTGCAGTCGATTTGTTCGGTCCAGTGGTTCGTTCTACTAATGGTTTTGCGTATATTTTGGTAGCAGTGGAATTGACATCAAAATACGTGTGTTTTACACCTTTACGCAAAGCAACAGCTCGTTCAGTATCTAACGCTTTCATCAAACATTTTCTTAGAGAAGTGGGTCATGTTGATAAGGTTGTATCAGATAATGGATCACAGTTTCGCTCTAAAATTTGGCTTCGTACTCTACGGCGTCGTAAGATTAAACCTCATTTCACTTTTTCGCCATCAATCTAACGCTTCAGAGAGATGGCTGAAGGAAATCAATAAATTGTGTCGACTTTATTGTCATCAGAATCACAGAACGTCGGATCAGTATCTTCATATTTTTCATATCATTCTGAATGAACTCCCTAATGACTCAACTTCTTTACCGCCTCTATTGATATTAAAAAATAAAGCACCGACAAATCGCATTTCTGAAATAGTTCCTTTTGCACCTACACGGAAACTGCGGCATTCTGAAGTTGTCAAACTGGCTCTACAAAATATTGCATCTGCGGCTGCTAGAAGAGAGAAATCAGCTAAACGTCCGGGTCGTTTAAAAACTTTGTCAGTTGGCCAAAAGGTGTTAATTCTCATCGTTTCTCTCACAAAGGAAAGGGCTTGTGTCGCAAATTTTTTCTGCTTTATAACGGTCCATATAGAGTTCGCAAAATTATTCATGATAACACTGTTGAAGTAGAAACTCTTAAATCTCGACGCTCTAAGGGAGTACATCATATATCGGACGTTAAAATTTTTGTGGAATGACATACTTTGAGAAACAAACAGTTATACGTAAACATGCAGAGAATATAAGGATACCGCGCCGTGTTCTGGCGGCGGCGCATACTCAAAGCAACAGTCAAGTCTGCGCGCCGCACAAGGCAGTCGTTGACCGCAAAAAATTACTTCCTACGTCACGCATACCTACAGCTGATCGAGCGCTCGGTGCGAATGCACTGACAGCCGTAAACAAATACACAGTCTAATTTCTCCGATTAAATTCAGTATAAAGCTATAGTGACTTGATAAATTATGTTATTAACGTTCAGTATTTTTCAGGACACGGTTGTATAAAATATTTAAGAACTTAAGGTAAATTCTGTGTGTGTCCGACGTTAAGAGGACTTGCTATCGAGAAAATTTCAGGAAGAATGTAATTTCGAAGAAGAAACTAATAAACAAAAAAGGTAACTATTAATTGAGTTTATTTTTCAGGTAACAGATTTCCACTTACGTACGTACTTTCGACGTAATTTGCTGCTCGCGATTACGTGATTTATACTTTGTGCTGAATTTCATGTTCTATGAATTTACTTGTGAAGCGACGTGCTTGCGTACATTAACTGATTTTGACAATGATTGATTAATGAACAGGGTTGTTACTTGTGTATACTATGCATCGCTTGGCTGCACTGCTTTTTCACTGATGTCATATTTTTTTATTATGTGCCTGCTGTGCTTATTTATTTAAATTATAATTGTCACCTGATTAATTGTGCTGATGTGGTTATGTATGTAGGTTACACTTTGTGATTTATCTGCTTGCGTCTTCATGTTTAGTTATTAAGATTTCATATGAACATTTATTTACTTACGCTGATATGATGCTAATGACCTGATTATTATGTAAGATACATATATTTGCTGCTTTGCGGATGGATTGCATATTTACACATTTCTGTTTTGTTGTCATAACTACTCTTTAATTTGGTTTATAGAAATGCTGATAAACTGTGTACGAACATGGAGTTTAGGTCACACTATTGTATTAATTATAGATTGTTCGCTTGGCAGAGCCTCGTTGTAAGAATTGTGCTACATCCACTTGTTGACATTCTGTTCTCCACTGGTATATTTACTCGCTATTGCATGTTTTGCTTACGCTCAGTGCCTTATATTTTTAAGATAAGAAAATGAACTGCTATAATTCTACGAACGACATTGGTACAATATACTTCATTGAAGTCACATGAGCTGGAGGTTTTATGGAAGCTGTATAAATTTACGCTAATAGAAAGGAAGCTAACGGCATGACATACCAACACTAGGTTTAGACCATTGACAGTTATTACACTGCATTCTTCGTGAGCAATTGAAACAGCAAGTGACACTTGACACAAGAAATACTCCAGATGTTTGCTTCTGTATTGCCATGATTCTTGAAGTGGTGTACACACTGTGGAATATCACGATTATTCACACTTCGTAATCGTACTTACTTACTGAAAGTTCTTCGAACTAAAGGATGTAAGAGGTCATGTATGCATTTCTTTTGTTTAATGATGGATAAGGTAGCCAAAATGTATCTTATAATTCATAATGAGTAGAAGATTCGGGTCAGGTGGATTACACAGAGGTTGTGTGTGGACATTGTGTCTTCGGATTGTATGGGATGATGAAGTGAAGTTTGCACTAGGATTTTATCTGTACTTGTTCGAAGAGACTGACTAGAGGAAAGAGTTGTTATGGAAGTGAAATGATATTGGTGCTAAGGTTTATATGTATCGACGTATTGAAGAGGTATTATTGAGGTATTGAGATTGGGTGAAGTTGATGATTATTGGAGTTTTGGTGGACACGAGGTAAGGTAAATGATATTGATGATGAGGTTAATATGTATCGACGTAAGAGGTATTATTGAAATATTAAGTTTATGTGATGCTGATGATTATTGGAGTTTTGGTGGATAAGAGGTAAAGTAAATGAGGAGCATTTTTTTTTTGTTGGTTTATATGGAACAAGGAGGATGAAGATGGCAGACTAGAACACTCAAGTGGAAGGAAAATTGTATAAACACACACTTTGTTAAATCACTAAGCAGTATATACTTTTTTTTTGGAGGGAGGAAGTATTTGCATATCTTGGCACACTGACAGTTGTTCAGCAACCGTACATTTGATTTGGTTTGGCAAACATTGGTCTTGACATGATAACTATGATGTTGACTAACTATTATTGACTGTTATACATTGCTGCCACTACTACTTGATACGCAAGTTGAACATAAAATTTTGACAGAATTGCATTTACACAGTTAATACTATTCAACTACACAGTAGCACTTTGTGGATGAAAGATGAGTCAGTGTGTTTTGTGAGTTTTCCTTTCCTAATCCCAGATAATTGGTACCTACCTATCTCCTAAATATTATCTTATTTGTTGGTAGTGACTTGCACTGACACCCATAAATATTATAGGTTTACTGATATTTGTGTACTTGTAATAGTTAATATGACAATTATCTGATATCATTTGTGTGTTTATTATGATTTGTATGTTTAGTGTAAGAGCACTGATAATAATTTTGTAAAAGCAATTGTGTGTGCATTCAATCTGTTGTTCATACCTGCACTTGTTCAACATTGATGTGTGCCACTTAGAAATGTTTAATTTCTGCTGATAAACTCTGATGAACAGTGTGATTAGTGATAGTAAATATTATGGACTGCTGTCTGCACCTGTGCCACTGAATGGAACTGCTTCTATTGAAATGATGTCACTTGTTGCTGTCTGCACCTGTTCAACATTACTGGGTGCCACAGATGGAACTGCTTCCACTGAAGATGTCACTTGTTGGTATCTGCACCTGCTCATCATTGCTGGGTGGCACTAATGGAACTGCTTCTACTGAAATGATGTCACTTGTTGGTGTGTGCACCTGTTCAACATTGCTGGGTGCCACTGATGGAAATGCTTCTACTGACATAATGTCACCTGTTGGTGTCTGCACCTGTTCAACATTGCTGGGTGCCACTGATGGAACTGCTTCTACTGAAATACTGTCACTTGTTGGTGTCTGGACCTGTTCAACATTGCTGGGAGCCACTGTTGCAGCTGTTTAATTACTGCTGATGAAATATTATGGGACTGCTATTTGCACCTGTTGACCATTGCTGGGTGCTACTGCTGGAACTGTCAACTACTTGTTTATTGAATCATTGAAAGCATTTTATGTGAATATTTGTATGAACTGATTTTTTGTGTATTACTGTTTGTGAAAAGTTATGAGACTCTTACCTGCACATATTCGTTATTGCTGACACTATTGATTGATTTGTTTAACCACATGATACTTGTGTAAACTATTATGTAAAGTCACATGTATGGAAGAATTTGCATTCCTTACTGTATTTTACATATTAGGTTATTGAAAGGTCAGTGCAAAGCCAAAATTTATTTAGTTATATGATATTTGCGTATTAATATTCTCTTTTATTTTTGTCTGTATTTTTTGGACGAATTTGGTGGTATTTTCACCACCAATGCTGGCAAAAATACCATCAAATTCCGGCCCGTGGAGGAGGGGCATAT
Source organism: Schistocerca americana (assembly GCF_021461395.2). Classification (NCBI taxonomy): domain Eukaryota; kingdom Metazoa; phylum Arthropoda; class Insecta; order Orthoptera; family Acrididae; genus Schistocerca; species Schistocerca americana. The sequence goes on from NC_060120.1 coordinate 402,060,467, forward strand.
GAAAGGTGGCTACACTGAGCCACAGCGCCAGGGATTGCGCCAATGGGTATTATTCCGCCGCCTCCACTGGCAGTGCTTGTCGAGATGTGGCAGTTGTCAGTGCTTGTTGAGATGTGGTGGTAGTCAGTCGTTGTTGAGATGTCGTCGTAGTGAGTGCTTGTGCAGATCTTGCTGAGAGGATATTGATAGCTGTGCTATTTGAGGCCATGTTGTATGCAATTGTTTGATGGGCTAGACAGCAGATGTTGTTCGAATGGAGATATTGTAATGATCAGAGTGCTTCTCGTCAATATATATGAAGGTAAAAAAAATTCCTTTTTTTTCATTATTTCAATGTCTTAAATTAATGCCTCGTCACAGGTTCAGTCAACAAAGTATCTGGCTCGTGTTCTCGTATTAGAGTGTAATTCTGGTTTCCTTGCGCAATTATAGTATTTCTATTTTTTTTTATTACTTCAGTATAAGTGGTATTTAAAATATCTTGTCTTATTGAAGAAGAACCGTGCCAGATGTGTACGTTGAATCACACTTCCACACACAGAACAGTTACACTTGTGCTTTGGTTTCGTACGTTTTATAGTTTCTAGGGACTTAATTAATTAATTGCATTAACGGAAATTTCATTTCATTCTTTGTTGTTGTTCTATGCAGTCAGATTGCGTACAAATACTAGTCAGGGCCAACCGTTTACGAGACTTCGTAATCGGACAGACAACTACTAAAAATTTAAAAGTATTTGCATTTCATATTTATATAATTAAGCCCCCACGCAACGGTCAGCTGAAGCAGAAGGTCAACAGCAAGGAATAGGATAAGAAGAAGTGAAAATACTAGCAGAAGACAGAACAAGATGGCGACCCTTTGTTGCAGCCCTATGCTCACATAAGGAGTTAAAGGAATTAAAAGCAAATAATAAAAATTTAATGGTCTAGGTAGGAATCAGCGTCCAATTAAACAGTCACCTACAACGTCTGTCCACACATTCACACCCAACCGAAATTATTCAGCACGGGTAAATGTGCCATGAAGATTAAACTCACTAAACATGCCATTAGTGGAAGGTGAAGACCTTATCAAGCCCAAGCTTTGCTTCAGCTATAAACATCGCAAAGGATGGAAATGTCGGATGTATCTGACGCTGCTCCAGGTACCACTGTGAAAGCTGCGCTCAGAGTGAATAATTATCTGGTTACAGGCTGCGAACACGCTCTAAGTGAGGCGGATGTAACAACTTCTCTTGAAGGACATTTCTTACGTTCGTCTGATTTGTTCCCATGTTCACCCAGTTACACGAGTGCTGATGAAAGGATCATGAAATGTCTCCGTTAGACTCGTTTCATACTACTTAATTTGTATTTCGCGCTGTCACGCTCAGTTACTTGTAATTTGGTTTTGGACTTTATGTTTGTTCCCACTGAATTGTACACAGATACATTAAAGTATCAATTTTTGCAGTAGTAATCTAATTATATGTACATTACGTCCATTTTGTGTTCCCAGATTTCCTTTCTATCTTTATCATCTCTATGAATGAGTGAGTGATTGTATAGGTTGAATTTGTCTTATACATGGTAGCAGTACAGCATATGGCTGTCTGTTGTGGCAGCAACAGTGTAGCTTTCTCAGTCAAGGCTGAGAGATTTGTACTCTTTCGGTAGTCATTCGATGGTAATGAAGTTGGTGGCGGAAACGACCCCTCTGGTCTCTTTCGGCTACCTTGCGAAAGTTCGTTGCAGGAAGAGCGTGCTCTCGACACTGCGTACTGGACCTTTGGCGAGTGGAGAGGGTACTCTTCGGAGCGACTTGGCGCAGGTGGGTGTTTAAATGTGCGATGGAATTTATCTCTGTATCTATTCCAACTGACGTACACGTTTGATCTGATAATTCATTTTCAAGTTCGGTAATGCTATTCTTACGTTTTTCAGAGTATACTTTTCTGTATACAGGGTGGTCCATTGATCGTGACCGGGCCAAATATCTCACGAAACTGGTCTGGTTGGAGGGGAAAACCTGATGGCGCTATGGTTGGCCCTCTAGATGGCGCTGCCATAGGTCAAACGGATATCAACTGCGTTTTTCTAAATAGGAACCCCCATTTTTTATTACATATCCGTGTTGTACGTAAAGAAATATGAATATTTTAGTTGGATCACTTTTCTCGCTTTGTGATAGACGGCGCTGTAATAGTCACAAACATGTACGTACGTGGTATCACGTAACATTTCGCCAGCGCGGACGCTATTTGCTTCATGATACATTACCCGTGTTAAAATGGACCGTGGACCGTTTACCAATTGCTGTAAAGGTCCATATCGTGTTGATGTATGGCTATTGTGATCAAAATGCCCAACGGGCGTGTGCTATGTCTGCAGCTCGGTATCCTGGACGACATCATCCACGTGTCCGGACCGTTCGCCGGATAGTTATGTTATTTAAGGAAACAGGAAGTGTTCAGCCACATGTGAAACGTCAACCACAACCTGCAACAAATGATGATGACCAAGTGGGCGTTTTAGCTGCTGTCGCGGCTAATCTGCACATCAATAGCAGACAAATTGCGCGAAAATCGGTAATCTCAAAAACGTCGGTGTTGAGAGTGCTACATTAACATCGATTGCACCCTTACCATATTTCTATGCACTAGGAATTGCATGGCAACTACTTTGAACGTCGTGTACAGTTCTGACACTGGGCACAGGAGAAATTACGTGACGATGACAGATTTTTTCCACGCGTTCTATTTAGGGACGAAGCGACATTCACCAACAGCGGTAACGTAAACCGGCGTAATATGCACTATTGTGCAACGATGGCTGCGACAAGTGGAACATCAGCGACCTTGGCGGGTTAATGTATGGTGCGGCATTATGGGAGGAAGGATAATTGGCCGCGATTTTATCGATGGCAATCTAAATGGTGCAATGTATGCTGATTTCCTACGTAATTTTCTACCGATGTTACTACAAGACGTTTCATTGCATGACAGATTGGCGATGTACTTCCAACATGATGGAAGTCCGGCACATAGCTCGCATGCTGTTGAAGCGGTATTCAATAGCATATTTCATGACAGGTGGATTGGTCGTCGAAGCACCATACCATGGCCCGCACGTTCACCGGATCTGACGTCCCCGGATTTTTTCTGTGGGGAAAGTTGAAAGATATTTGCTATCGTGATCCACCGACAACGCCTAACAACATGCGTCAGCGCATTGTCAATGCATGTGCAAGCATTACGGAAGGCGAACTACTCGCTGTTGAGTGGAATGTCGTTACACCTATTGCCTAATGCATTAAGGTTGACGGACATCATTTTGAGCATTTATTGCATTAATGTGGTATTTACAGGTAATCACGCTGTAACAGCATGCGTTCTCAGAAATGATAAGTTCACAAAGGCAAATGTATCACATACGAACAACCGAAATAAAATATTCAAACGTACCTACGGTCTGTATTTTCATTTAAAAAAACCTACTTGTACCAAATGTTGGTCTAAAATTGTGAGCCATATGTTGGTGACTACAACAGCGCTATCTATCACAAAGCGAAAAAAAGTAGTCCAACTAAAACATTCATATTTCTTTACTTACTACACGAATATGTAATAAGAAATGGGCGTTCCTATTTAAAAAAACGCAGTTGATATCCGTTTGACCTATGGCAGCGCCATCTAGCGGGCCAACCATAGCGCCATCTGGTTTCCCCCTTCAAGCTAGACAAGTTTCGTACGTTGTAGTTTTTTCGTTTGACGCTTATTTCGTGAGATGTTTGGCCTTGTCACGATCAGTGGACCATCCTGTATAGTAAGTTTTTCCGGTCTTCGCTTTGTGTAAGCAGAAAACATGGTTTAGGATGTTCGTTACTCGAGCACAGGGTTAAAATTCAATTGTCTGACTGGAATGTGTGTGTGAACTCTTCTCGTGTGTATTTGCTTTATTTCTTCTATTTTTCATTTCATTTCAATCTTGAGATTGTGTAGCTTTTTTTCAAACCATTTGGTAGTGATTTCTCTGTGTGTAATTTTGGTACCTTCTTCAATAAATTTTATTCTTAATTCCGCTTGATATTTTATAGCTACTTGTGTCTATACGGATTTCATCTGTCTTCTCGAAGTTTTTACGATTCTTTGTAATTTTGCATGTTCACGAATATTCACGGCCTTTGCGGGTGTTTCACGCCAGCGTAGCTTAGCCTGACGTGCAAAGTGATATAGATAAATTTCTTTGTCGGAAAGTGTTCCATAATATGCTTATTTACAATAATTGAATCGCAACGACAGGGATGAACAACTGAGCGTTTGACTTATTGTGATGAGCAAAATTCTTTTTATCTCTAGTCTTGCATGTGTGAATAGTTTAAGATTTCCTTTTCATATATCACTGCAATGTACCTTAGCACTTAATATTATAATAATATATGTGAGTTAATTAATTAAATAACAGACAACGACAGATCGTAGTTTAGAATTACTTCGTGAATTTTAATATGATGTTTTATTGTAATAAGCTATGTTAAACTCTGATGGCTGCTTCTCAGACAAATCCATCTCCTTTCGTAAGATTATTTTTAATACATCCCACCTGGCGTTTCTGAAGCGCAAAAGGCAAGCCGTATATTTATAGACTTCTGTCTGAAAATCTCGTTATTTTTGTTGAGGCTTAAGCTCCTGCTTGCTCTGAATCAATTGATTTGTTTGTACTTTAATTGTTCCCATGTGCTCATTTCATATATGTACTTGGATCTTGCTGTTAATATTAACACGTTAGAGGTGCTTATCAACACTGTGACTGATTCAGTTATTACATTACATTTTCCCAGTCTGAATTAAATAGAGTAGCGACACAGAAAAATTTTGTGACACACGAAATTTACAGTAGACTGCGGAGTTCCATATTGGTTAACTCCCACCAATTTCTGTTTGCAAGTCACTCCCCATATTATCATTCCGCCATTAATAACCATTTAATCTTGCTCATCATGCTGCAGGACAGCTTCCTCAAATTTCAGAGTTCGTACTGTGCGACTTATTCACCATCCAGGGGATTTGATTATTGACCCCGGTCTCATGCAGACGTTGATAGACAGCAGTAAATATCGACTTATAAATGTTACGGAGATTGGGATATTGTTCTTGATAAACCCACCGTGATGCTCATTTATTGTGGTTCTCCATGTAGTAACACAAATCGCATCACACACTCCATGTGTATTGCTCCAGTGGTAAACAAGCTCTGTGCTCGGTCAAGGCAATCTACTAAATGTGAATATGAAACACCTATTACAACAGAAGAGCGAAGAATGCTCTCTAGCGGTACAACAGGAGTTGTTACAACAAAAAATCAGTCATTATAACTGAAGAGCGAACATGCCCTTTATCAGATCAAATAATCCTCACAGGAGCTTAAGATATTAGACAAAAATATCTGTTTAGGTACCCGTGCAACCTCCGAGAGTTGCTCCGTCTTAACAGTTTTTCTCTGTGCATGTCTGGTGTCCATCCTAAGAGTCGTCAAGCGCTTTTTCCCTGGTGTTTCGGCAGATATTTTCAATATTGCTTTTGCGACGTATAACTGGAATCAGGATAAACAAAAATGATGCCAATCACGGCCGAGTCTTCTATGCAACGCCCAGTGTTGACGTAAAGCACCGTTTTCTTTCCTATTACAAACAAAAAGACTTTTAAAATAGAACTTTCGGTGGCTGAAGATTCGTCCTTATATAGCCACGGTACTGTCTGTGACGTCACTGGTGCTCAGTCGATCGGCGTGTAATGCAATGTTTCTGCCTAGCGTCTGCCACGCCCGCTTTAGCCGGGTTCCACTGTGTGCTCAGCTGCAAGCCGCGGTGTTATTACATGCTTTGATCTCTTCAGCTTCTTTAGATATGATATCGCGGGAACTGTTGGTCTCCGTGATGCACTTTTATGTCTTTTTATCTAAGGCATGCTCAGCTACTACCAATTTGTATAGACAGTGTACGCACATATACGTCTCATTTCTCTCCTGTAGCCGGCAAATCTTGCTGTCAGTAAATCATAGCACGTCAAACACGTGTACTATTTACTCTCCTCCGCTGCGGTATTTATTTATTTATTTTTAATATTCAAATGTGTGTGAAATCTTATGTGGCTTAACTACTAAGGTCATCAGTCCCTAAGCTTACACACTACTTAACCTAAAGTATCCTAAGGACAAACACACACACCCTTGCCCAAGGGAGGACTCGAGCTTCCGCCGGGACCAGCCGCACAGTCTATGACTGCAGCGCGCGGCGGTATTCTCACTGTGGATTACTCACGAAATCTCCTGCGATATTTGTCTGTTATTGGAACCATTCTAACAGGAGAATGATAGTATTACGGGACTCCATCAGCTACAACCCATTAATCGGCTGTGCTAACAGGGTGGATCAAATCAAACAGTAACCAAGCAGAAGGTGATTTTATCATCATGGAACACCATCTACACCTACGTGCACATATCAAACAAATGTTAATATTTATCCAACGCTCGCTAGGAAAATTTCAATTTACACCCATAAAAAATGCATAAATCGTTTGGAGGCTCTATTGTTTTAAGTAAGCATTTGCTAATACACAGTAAAGTAATTCTCACAATTAAAATTTAGCTTGCACTAACCTTACGTTCAATGTATTCTGAGCCTTTTGTCACATCCTACAACTTGCAACGTGAACTCCGGAAAAATGTATAATTTACTTTTCAGTAGGTTTGTACAAAAAATTATGACCTTGATCATAATCTGCTCAGTTTTATGCCAAGTATCTCCTTTTCACGCCACATTGCAATTTGCTCTCTTTAACCTTTTCAGTTAGCTCTTTATCAATTAAACAATTCACTTCCACAGAAAAATGGGACTCCCCATGCGCAGATTCGGACGTTACCAACTACTCCATATCAATATTTATGCCTGTAAGTAAACATGCTACAGAAAGCTGGCTTCACTTGCCCATTTTTACTACTGTGCTTGGTTCAAATGGCTCTGAGCACTATGGGAGTTAACTTCTGAGGTCATCAGTCCCCTAGAACTTAGAACTACTTAAACCTAACTAACCTAAGGACATCACACACACCCGTGCCCGAGGCAGGATTCGAACCTGCGACCGTAGAGGACGCGCGGTTCCAGACTGTAGCGCCTAGAACCACTCGCCCAATGACTGTGCTTCATTTGCTCCGACCATCTGGTATGAAATTCCATCCTTCATTTCTAAAAAGCAAATTTTCAATTTTACAACAGTTATCACGTATTTTGATGTTCCGCAGCTTGACTATATAATTGGCACTATTCTTCAAAACTTTTGTTTTTGCTTCCTTTTCATACCTTAGCTGGACATGTAACCTGGATATTTCAGTGTTTGGAATAGTTTCAAAGACAGGTTACTTATTTTCCAAATTAAAAGCTGCAGATGATGCCAACAACGCTTATACGAGGATATTTAATTATTTCGTCCATTTTGTTCCGTGCCTTTAAGTCTGCTTCTCACGCTACCTACTTTAACATTGTTAATTGGTTACGTACTGGACAAATGTATGGTCTATTTAGTTTCAATATACCGTGTACGTATTTTGGAGAGATATCCGTGAAAGATACACATTGTGCTTAGAACTGCTGGCGAAATAACATTCTCCACAGGTCCGTTTAACACAGAAAAATATATTCTTCTGTATTATAAATATTCAGCTATTTGTTTCAAGTACAAGGTAAAACAGGTACCCAAAGCGCTGAAGTTAGCTGTATCAAACAAATCTAAAGTTTCTACATTGATATGAGAATTCTGTTACAGATTTTGTAGACTGGAAGTATATGTTAGACGAAGAGTTCACTCCAATTATTTTACTTTCCTATTTGTATCGAGTCAGCTATGCAGAAGATAATAGCATTGGTTATGAAAGAAAATGATCAACATTTAGTTATCTGTCCAACATATCCTTTGAATCTGTGGAATGTTTAAATACTAGTGTGCACAGCACCATAACGTAAAATATTCATCCTCAAAACTATTTTACTCTTTGTTTAAAAATATCGTATTTGTCTCATTTTAGGTGTAGCAAGGCATGACATAAAACCAGTTCCTCGTTGATTCCTTTGTCGAAACCCAGAAACTCTTTATGGTTTCTACTTCTTAATCCAATTTGTCAAATTGTTGTCTGTGCCAGTACCGAATCATATATCGGTATTCATGTGATAGCACGCATATCTAATATGTGCTCCCAGCTGTTCTGTTGGTTACAAAAAGGTACGGTTAAGTATTTCGGATAGACCTTGGGCCAGGGACCACTAGTATACCAAACAGGAGGATCGTCTTGGTGTCACTATCCTATAATACAGTGTCAAAGCCTCAATATTTTGCATTTGATGTGGTCTACGGTGGGCTTGATGGGACACGAAAGAACCGTTGGCTCGTGGCCATTTCCTCAAAAAAAGCCCAAGCAAGGATTTCTTCCTATATTTTCACCATCGCCAGCGGACCAAACCCCGCCGAGGGTTCCAAGACGCCTACGCACATCAAATGTGTGAAATTTTTACTATATATTCCAAAGATGCACATCTCGATTAGCCTTGAAAATTCTCTTGATATCTTTATCCGTTTCCAAAACACATAGCTTCAGAGTCACGCTTCTTCTACACGTAAAGTCAGGTGTGAGGTGATATCTAAATAATAAATAATCCCAAAAAATTGCTTAAATTTTAACTGTATATTCTCTAGGCATTTATTCAGAAGAACCATCTCCCCGCTCCCGAAAATCTTTATCCGTTGTCGGGAAACACCCCCATAAACTCGTGTTTTTGGTAACAAAACGCATCCACGGATTCCAAGGCGCCTGTACACAGTAAATGGCTGTAATTTTTACTATGTATTTATAAGGTCTAGATCTCGAACAGTCTTGAAAATTTTCTTCATGTCTTAATCCGTTTCCGAGATTCGGATGTTCAATTTTACCCTCCTCGAATAAGTAAAATACGCTCGTAAAATCCGGTGTGCCGGAAACGTAATTTATAAAGTGACGTAGCACGAGAGATATGCTGTAAACGGTCTCAGTTATCATCTGGGAACTCCATGCTGTAGTACCGAAGCACATGAAAAAATTTTTTGAACGTAAAATCCAGTCTGAGGTGTAAAATCAGTTTTGCGTTATTTAGTTTCACATAAGTAAATAATCTAAACTTTACTGACCAACCACTTTCTTTTCGTACGAAGGAGAAGAAGGGAACCAGCGGAAAAATACTTCTAACGGAGCACAAACAATACGAATATGTTCCTGTTTATTTAAAAGTAATAAATAATGGAAGAGAAGAGACAGTGGTTGTCTTATAGAAAGAGTGAAGGAGACGATTGAAAAATAAGAGACAGAGTGGGGGGGGGGGGCACAGTGGCAGTGAAACCAACAGTAGTTGAGTTGACAATGGCAAAACAGCGCTAGGAAAAGAAAGAAGCAGACATTAGACAGTGCCGAGGGGGGGGGGGGGGGTAAGAGAGGAAGGAAGAAATATAAAAGGAAGTGGGTGATTGGCAGCGATAAGGAGAGACAGTGTTTATAACAATGACAACGAGAGGAGGGAGATGGTGCATGCCAAAATTTTTGAGAACATTCTGAAGGTGCTAAGGTAGGTATAATAAGGCAGCTGGTACCTCACTTTCCAGTAAGGTACCCCACTTTTCAGAGTCTTTTAAATAAACAGAAAAATACTGACATATTTTTGCTCCGATAGGAGCATTTATCGGCTGGTGTTTATGTGCTGAAGAAAAGCACAAATTATTTATTCTGAACACTTGTTTTTAACTGCTAAAGTGACTTCAAAACGAACTGAGTGAATTTGCGGCAGATAACACGTTGACACAGCTTACATGTTGTACAAAACTACCAATGTTGTTGAATGAAACATATACATTGTAAGCTACTCAAGTGATATTGGTTTTTAATAATAAGGCTTTTTTTACTGTAACAACAATCAAGCCGATTTCTTCAAAGGGCGTTTCCAACCTTTCTAGGTATATCATGTGTCGAATATGTGTTAATATACGGCATGCTGCATAGTCAACGATCATGTTTCTATAATTTAATATTTGTAATTTGTTGGTGTGACCAACTTATAAAACGAATATTTTAATATTTCCCACACTCATGGAGCCAGTATCGAGTTAGGGTGGGCTGCAAAGGTATTCAGACGCACCTATTCCAGCTTTGTGTCGTTGCAGTACCATATTTACAGAAGTTTCTGTTATTTTCTTCTTCACATTTATTCGTAGAGTAATAAAATTTGCTCTCGATAATACTTATATTATTTAGCGCAGTTCATTCTGTAGATATCGTGGACGTTTTCGAAAATAAAATATGTGTTGCCCATTGCTCGCGTTCTTTCCGTAATACGAATACGCTGAATATAAATCACCCTTTTCCAAGCGCGGACAGGTATATCATGATATGCTGCAGAAATATTTCAGCCGATCAGTGAAATAAATGGCACAAATGGCACACACAGAGAGCTCGAAAGGCAGAGAGAGAATGTTTCTGTCATTTGGGAGAAGGGAGAGAGTGATAAAACGGGTGAAAGAAGAAGAGGAGAGAGGGAAACGTACTAACGTGCCGCAGAAGCACTAAATAACATATATATAGCATAAAGCACTTGAAACGCATGAAAAAAATACAGCCACCGGATATGTTGCGCTCTGACAAGTTTTCTTTTTCCTATATTCTGTTGTCAGTTACCTCTAAAGCACATGGAGAGAGAACGCAATAATGAACTCTAAAGCAGCTGCTTCGCATTTGAAATCGTCATCGGGATCATTAATCATTCGCAACTCATTTAGAAAACCGAGCAGTGCCAGCTGGAACTCCAGTCTACCATAAACGGACTGAGCGAGGTCACCAGTTGTCAAGAGCTGATGTAGGACTCAGAATGGTGCGAGAAACAACTGAGGTTGAGCAAAAATTACGAGTGTCCTGGCAGCGAGACTCATTCCTAAGGGTTTGTTGTCTGTGCTGCACTGTGTCATCTTGTTCTATGAACTCCCTTCTTTTGCTCCTAGAGAACAATTCGTATGGTAGTTGTATTGTATTCATCTATTAGTTGTATTGTGTTCAACTATTAGCTTTACAGCTTTGCTTCCGCTACTGCAATAGATCGCAGGAGTGGCAAATTGTGGTACAGTTAGTAGGTCGTAAATGTCGTAAAATGCTTTTAGCCACTTTTGGAAAAAACGCTGTCAAAATATTAATGAATTTGTAATTGCCTCATAAAGTTATTCTCGATTGAGAATGTCAATTTACGAGCACAGTTCTTCTTATTTTCGGAAGTTGTAATTTTTTGCTTTAACATGATGAAATCTGCGACTGAGTCTCATAAAATGATGGATAAGATCTGTGGAGAGACACCTTTTAGTGAAAGAACGTCAGAGAATTGTTTCAGCACTTCAAGATGCTGATTTTGATGTCAAAGAGAGAAAAGATTTTCGATGTTACTGAAACCGAGGGGAACAGTAACTGGATATCGTTATTGAAAGCAAATGATGCATTTGAGCCGAGCTCCGAGTGGCAAACGGCCACATTAAAGCGACAGACATGAGAATGCGTCTTTGCGACATGACAGCGCTCGACCACGTGTCGCAAAGGCCGTCAAAACAAACTTGGAAACGTCGAAATGAGTCCTTCCACGCTTCAGTCTGGAACCGTGCTGCTGCTGCGGTCGCAGGTTCGAATCCTGCCTCGGGCATGCATGTGAGTGACGTCCTTAGGTTAGTTAGGTTTAAGTAGTTCTAAGTGTAGGCGACTGATAACCTCAGATTTTAAGTCTTAGAGCCATTTGAACCATTTCTGAGTCCTTCCTCACGTACCATTACCTCCAGCCATTGCTCCCTCTAACTACCACCGTTTTTGGTCAATGGGACACAGCACGGTTGACAAGCACATCCCGTTATATTAATAGGTACAAAATTGCGTCAATTCTTTCTTCTCAAAAGGTGTCCAGTTCTTCCACCGCGGAATTCGTATGCTGACCGATAGACGGCCCGTACATTGAATCGCAAATGTTCTGCACGTTTTTCAATAAGGCTCTGAACTTCGAGACAAAATGCTGGGAGCAAAGTTGTAGACCTAATATGATGACGTCGAGAGTAACAGACTTACAAAGCGTGAAATATTTCGACTACCATTCACATGAAGCGTCCCCGACTTTATGGCAATCTGTCACGCGTAGTTTACATACAGGGCTCGCGAAAAATTGAGGTGACATCTGAGAATAAACGCGTTTTCGTCCTCATCTCTGAGCGACTCAAATCCTTTGACTGTCGGGTGACGACTTGTTTAACTTTCTCGTTGCTATCTCTTCACTACATAGCACGGACCACAGTCTTCATACCTAGAACGTGTAGAGAAAGTTCTTCATAAACAGACACTTGTGGTAATGAGCAGTGTCACTAAACTTACGTCGAAAGAGGCAAACAGCAAGCAAGAATTCTGCACGAGAAAGCTGCAGGAACGGAAGAATGACAAGATAATTTTTGTTTCGGGTAATATTGCAGAGCAAGGCGTCAGGAGACTGAAACATAAGAGTACATGCTGAAAAGTAATGCCTCCGAAATTTTTATTCTGTTCTCAGTATCGGTTGCGGTATTATGTGAATGCATGTTACTCGTCGACTTTCCCACTTCGCTGACGCAGTCAGCGCCCCTCTGCCGCTAGAGCGTGTAACATGGCGGTTTGTAACGTAACTAAGCGAGTCTGTAAGAAGCAGCGTACTGTAATAGAGTTCCGAATTCGACGAGTTCGCCCGCGTACGGAGCATTCTTTCTTTCAGTACGACAGTGCCAGACCACTCACGAGCGGAGGGACATCTACAAAAATTCGACATCATGGTGGAATGTTAATAACGTTTGTTTTATTTAAAAAAACTTAAGAGTTTTCACATAAAAAACTGGAGGGCATTACTTTTCAGCACGCCCTCGTATTTGTGCTAGTACTGGCACAATTCATCGAAAGACGCAGTAATTAGCACTTCTGCGTTAATAAGTCTTCTCGTGAAGATTATAGGCTTTGATGTTAGATTTTTTCTAGGTTAAACTATCTTGTTCCAAGAATTACACCGTCCTACGAAAAGATTGCATCTTAAAGGTAGATAGTATTCCCAACGTCATTGCTTCTGACAAGGCAAGCTAAAGACAATTATTTCATTATTCCTGTACTGTAAAACGAGGTTACCTTAACAAAAATTGTGTTGAAAAGTGCTTTTGGTTCAGTATATCGACAGTTAATGCTAACGAGTGTCACCACCTTATTTCAAGTTCCTACCATTACTCTGGTTAAAAGCTATTTGAAAATTAAAATTTACTGTGAGGAAAAGTAACAAGAGTGAATGTTATAGTTGTATGGATTATTGGAATAAAAAAGTGTAGACCCACAACTTTGATGGACCTGTTTGTTACAGAAACTGATTACATTTCATTTGTTTAAACTCAGTTAGCAGAAGTCTCAAGGATAGGTAAGTTCATTCTAACGACTGTGACTAACTTCATTTCGTCTTTGCAAAGTGCGTAACGAAATGTTTGAGAAGTAAGTCATTTACGATTATTGTTATTTTCATTTTGGGAAAAAAAATTTCTTTTCATTAATAGAATTATATATTCATTATATATTCTACGTTGCATGAACACTACTTTCATCCGATATTTGCAAGGAGGATATTATTGATTTTCAGGAGGACAGCTCCTCATGCGATTTAGCAGTGGCTACTGGCCCAGTGGTGAATGCAGTCACTGTGCTTTATTGGCTAACATTAATTAGCAGAACGATAATTATAGGTAATAATAAAATGAACTGTATACTTTCTTCTACGAGGGTTGGAACTTTAATAGTGGTAACTACTTACTTACAGCTCATACAAAATAGATACGTGTTTCAAAGTTTTACTGACCTTCAGAGTAGTCACCAGCATTGTGTATAACCCGTTGCCAGCGATGTGGAAGTCGTAGGATACTCTTAGCAGGGCCAGTTGTGCTGGCAGTTCGAGTGGCGCGGTCTGTTTCCCGGCGAATTTGTAGCAGTTCTGAAGCGAATGCCGTGAAGTGCTTCCTTCAGCTTAGAAATAGAGTTGAACTTACGAGGGCTTAAATTAGGCGAGTGCAGTACGTGGTATAGCACTTAGCAGCCCCATCAGTCAAACAAATCAGTAACAGCTTGCACTGTACGTGATTGAGCAGGTCCTTCAGAAAGTGTCATCACTTCTCTCTCTATGCTCTTCATTTTTGGAACACAACCTACGACGAACTTAGAGACAGAAGTGACGACACTTTATGCAGGACCTAACCATCATTTTGCAGGACAATGCTCATGCACGTACAGTACAAGCTGTTACTGATTTTTTTGCTGAGCGGGTTGCTAAGTGCTATACCACCTACAGCACTCTCCTGACTTAAGCGCTCGTGTGTTCAACTCTATTTGTAAACTGAAGGAAACACTTTACGGCATTCGTTTCAGATCGGCTACAAATTCGTCGGTCAATAGATCGCGCCGCTCGAACTGTCAACACAACTGGCATAGCTAAGAGTATCCTACGACTTCCACATAGCTGGCAACGGGTTATACACAATGCTGGTGACTACTTTGAAGGTTAGTAAAACTTTGAAGCACGTATCTACTTCGTACGACGTGTAAATAAATAGTTGCCACTATTAAAGTTTAAACACTCATAGTTACACTATTTGATCAAAAGAATCCGGACACCCCCAAAAACATACGTTTTTATATTAGGAGCATTGTGCTGCCACATACCGCCAGGTACTCCATATCAGCGACCTCAGTAATCATTAGATATCGTGAGGCAGCAGAATGTGTGCTCCGCGGAACTCACAGACTTCGAACGTGGTCAGGTGACTGTGTATCGCTTGTGTCATACTCCTAAACATCCCTAGGTCCGCTGTTTCGGATGCGATAGTGAAGTGGAAACGTGAAGGGACACATACAGCACGAAAGCGTACAGGCCGACCTCGTCTGTTGACTGACAGAGACCGCCGACAGTTGAAGAGGGTCATAATGTGTAATAGACAACATATATACAGACAATGACACCGGAATTCCAAAAGTGCACTAGGATCCACTGCAAGTACTATGAAAGTTAGGCGGGAGGTGAGAAAACGTGGATTTCATGGTCGACCGGCTGCTCATAAGATACAAATTACGCCGGTAAATGCGAAACGACGCCTCGCTTGGTGTAAGAAGTGTAAACATTGGACTATTGAACTGTGGAAAACGTTGTGTGGAGTAACGAATCACGGTACACGATATAGTGATCCGATGGCATGGTGTAGGTATGGCGAATGCTCGGTTAACATCATCTGCCAGCGTGTGTAGTGCCAACAGAAAAATTCGGAGGCGGTGGTGTTATTGTGTGGTCGTGTTTTTCATGAAGGGAGCTTGCACCCCTTGTTGTTTTGCGTGGAAATATCATAGCACAGGCCTAATTTGATGTTTAAACCACCTTCTTGCTTCCCACTGTTTAAGAGCAATTCGGGGATGACGATTGCATCTTTCAACACGATCGAGCACCTGTTCATAACGCACGGCCTGTGGCGGAGTGATTACACGACAGTAACATCCCTGTAATTGTCTGGCCTGCACAGAGTCCTGATCTGAATCCCATAGGACATCGTTGGGATGTTTTGGAACGTCGACTTAGTGCTAGGCCTCACAGGCCGACATCGATACCTCTTCTCAGTGCAGCACTCCGTGAAGAACGGGTTACCAGTCCCCAAGAAATCTTCCAGCACCTGATTGAACGTTTGCCTGCGAGAGTGGAAGCTGTCAGCAAGGCAAAGGGTGGACCAACACCATACTGAATTCCAGCACTACCGACGGAGGACGCCACGACCTTGTAAGTCATTTTGAGCCAGGTGTCCGAATATTTTTGATCACATAGTGTACAACGACCCACAGGTTTGCTTCACAAGCGCTGCGGGATAAGTAAAACAGCCTAATTTATATGCAGACAGCTAAAAATGCGGTTAACATACTCCGACGTTATACGTTGCTTTACACAGTCAAAGTTCTAATAAGACGACGTTGCTTAATGGCTCGGCCGGAAACTCATAATACCAGACGATATGGAAACAATATAGCTACACAAGCAAAAGAGGGTATTTACTACCGAAAAAAATAATATGTTGTTCCTGTTATATAATGCATGTCTTTAGTTTTTTTTGTGAGGTTGTCTGAAATTCTGCCAATATATGGTTTTTTTTGTAACTGCTGAACGATTTCGTAGTACAGTAATGTCAGAGCAGAGGTATAGTCATTACTGGAAGCGATATGTTTGATGGTCTATAGTTCTGTTTGAAAGGCAAATTCAGATAATAGAACAGATGTGAGACTAAGCACCATCGAATCAAAAACTGCATTTGTGATTGAGTGGGCGCTGGGAATTTGCAGGGATTACCGTACTTGTAACTGTAGTTTTTCAGTAAACATTGAATGAGTGTTTCCTTGCGGTAATACGCATATTACGGGAAAATATATTTATAGAAACTATCATGAAATGCATTTCGTTACGTTAACTTAAATGTTGTAGTAATTTATGTAATCATCTAGTGGTATAGGTCAGTAGACACAGCATATCATCCACGTGATCGATCCTGTATTTAGCTTTGATACCAAGTTTCTCTTTTTGTAAGAAGATTTCTTCGAAATTGTCCGCACACATAACAACTACACCACATCGCTATTCCTTATCTATGCTCGGAGGACATTCGGAAAATAATAACGGCCTGGTTAAGGTAACTATCCAGCCATAACAGCAGGGCGCAACCATGCTGAGCCACCTGGCTAAGGCCGAGGTGAAAGACAAGGAAGAAGAAAAATGGAAAATTAACATTCAAAGGAAAATTGGAAAATTGGTAAAATCTGTCAGTAAAGTGAGATTTTTGCTATGTTAAAATATTCAGAGATTATTCTCACAATACTTCAGAGGTAAGGATACAAGAAATATTTACCTCGTTCACTAAAGTCATGAGTTAATTGTCCGATTTTTCTTTTTGGTAATGAGTCTTCGTACTTGTTTGATGCGGCACGCCACGAATTCCTCTCCTGTGTCAGCCACTCCGTCTCAGGGCAGTACTTTCATACCTCAGTTATTTGCTTTATGTATTCCAGTCTCTGCCCTCCTCTTCAATTTTTACCCTCTACAGCTCTCTATAGTACCATGGAAGTTATCTCCTGATGTCTTAACAGACGTTCTGCCATCCTGTCTCTTCTTCTAGTCGGCGCTTGCCACATACTGCTTTCCTCTCCGATTTTGCGGAGAACTTCCTCGTTCCTTACCATAACTGTCCAATTAATTTGCAAAACTAATCTGTAGCACCATGCCTCAAAGGCTTGATTACTCTTCTGTTTTCGTTTTCCCACAGACTATGTCTCACTACCATACTCCATACTGCTCTAGAAGTACATTCTTAGCAATTTGTTCCTGCTATTGTTTACTGTGTATTGTAGCGGGGATCTAGAAACGACAGGCTTCGCCCGCCGGAGCCTTCCGTGGTTCACAACCCCACAACAGGCTGGTGTACATGTACCATGTACGTGGAGACAGTGTTTGCGCGGCAATCGCTGACCTAGTATAACTGAGGCAGACTAAGGGGAACCAGCCTGCATTCGCCAAGGCAGATAGAAAACCGCCTTAAAAACCATAAACAGGATGGCCGGCACGTCAGACCTCGACAGTTATCCGCCAGGCAGTTTCGTGCCAGGGACCGGCATGCCTTCCCCTTCGGGAAGCAGAGCTAGACCGGCGGCTAGCCTGGCGGGCTTGTTCTTACCATACTCCATACTGTGCTCCAGACGTACAGTCGTGCTCAAATGTATCCGAACGACCCGAATTGCATTTCTCGTGATTCGCATACAACCCGCATAATGCAGCAGTCTAGCAGGTCCTCTAATCGCTCCTTGGTACAGTCGTTTGACTATTGAAAATGATTCCAACAAGTCACCACTAGAAAACTCTATTCTGTATCGCAAGAACTCAAGATGTAAAGTAATACCACGATACTACAAATATCAGGGAACACCTTACCACAGATAAGACAGTCCTTAAGGCTTGTAAGCTTACATTTATTGCAATAAATGACGTACCTGAAATGTTACCACTCTCATTATTACGTCAGATAGGTAATGCACGTAGTAAGATCGTCGTATTCATGATTTCATCTTCAAAGTAACAAACCGTACTTGTTATTTAACACAATATAACTTTAAAAATTTAAGTTATTCACACGCAGCTAGTTGAGAATATGTATGAACTTCAAATGTCACGACGAACCGTTGTAAGTAGGCTGTTTATGTTTTCTTATTGGCAATGTTACGTAGCGCTCTGTATGAAAATCACTGGCTGTGCTGTGTGCAGTCTGTGGTTAATTTGCATTGTTGTCTGCCATTGTAGTGTTGGGCAGCTGGATGTGAACAGTGCGTAGTGTTGCGCAGTTGAAGGTGAGCCGCCAGCAGTGGTGGATGTGGGGAGAGAGATGGCAGAGTTTTGAAATTTGTAATACTGGATATCATGAAGTGCGATATATATTATGACTATTAAGGTAAATACATTGTTTGTTCTCTATCAAAATCTTTCATTTGCTAACTATGCCTATCAGTAGTAAGTGCCTTCAGTAGTTAGAATATTTTATTTACCTGGCAGTAGTGTCGCTCGTTGTATTGCAGTAGTTTGAGTAATGAAGATTTTTGTGAGGTAAGTGATTTGTGAAAGGTATAGGTTAATGTTAATCAGGGTCATTCTTTTGTAGGGATTATTGAAAGTCAGACTGCGTTGCTCTAAAAATATTGTGTGTCAGTTTAAGCACAGTCATGTACAATTGTTCTAAGGAGACGTTTCATATGGCGACCCTGCCAGGATACCTCACTGGAATCTTCTGATTTTTTCTTGCAGTTTGTGTAATTAGTGTAGATTTTGTTTATTGCTAGTGCATAATGGTAGAGCGAATCTCCTTTGTAGTTGCAGTCTTTCATTGTTGTTGTGGCATGCATGTAGATTTGCACCAAGTATTTTGGAGCTGCACTTGCAATTAACTAGATATTATTTTCAGTGCTATGTTAATGTGTTCTCTTATTTTTGCTCTTCAAATTGTGTTTATCTGTGTTGTCATGTGAAATATTGTGACAATAATGGCGTGTGAAAAAAGTAATACTAGGCTCCAAAGTAAACTGAGAAATGACAGTGAAGATGACTGCAGTGTGTTAGTGCCACCATGTAATGAATTAACTAATGTTCAAAGTAGTAATTTGGTAATTGTGCATAGGGAAAGGGAGCGGGATGCAAATAATGGTGTACGCAGTGAAACTATTAGTGAACAGGGAAGCATTATCGATCGATTGGTCAGCAATAGCTCGCCTCAGGAATCCGAAATGACAGGACACAATTTCGCAAATACTGTAGATTCAGGTTTTGGGTCCTCACCGTTTTCTCAAATAAGTCAAAACACATTTTCTGCTTGTCAAAATGTGAATGTTGCCAGTGCAAATTCACTGCCGAAAAGCACTGAGGAACATGTTTCAGACACCAGTGCACTGTTATTACAGTTAATGCAACAAATGGGATAAAGGCTTCAAAAGTTAGACACAATGGAACAAAATCTTCAAAAGTTAGACACAGTGGAACAAAATCTTAAATTGTTAGACACAATGGAACAAAATCTTCACAAGGTAGACACCACGCTTGAACAAACACGTGAAGATTTAACTACTGAGTTACATAACATCGAATCGAAATGTCAAAAAGTCTGTAATGACGTAAAAACACAAATTTGTGAGAATTTCCAACCTATTTTTTCGCGTCATGAAAATGCATTGCAGAATCGCGAAGCAGCCATAAAAGAACTGCAAACTATTGTTCATGAAAATCATGAGACCTTGCAAGCTGAAATTGACTCAGTTGCATCTACCGATTCGGTTACGCAACTCGCAAAAACTCAGGAAAACTTAAAGGACACAGTAGATACGATTTCAACACAAATGGACACTCTGAAACTTGGTTCAGAAAAACACACAGAGGAAATAATTTCACTATCAGATAAAGTAGCCGAACTTTCAGATCAGTTCACTAACTTATCTACAAAGGTAGATGATAATCTGAATGACACAAGACCTGTAGCCTTCACGGACACTGAAGAGTATGAACAAATTAAGAAATTCAAACGAAATCAGAATCAAATTAATACGCAATACAAAAGAGAAATCCGGGAAGTACAAGATCAGTTGGCACAAGTAATACAAAAATTTCATATTTCAGAGGACACTCGCACTCCAACATGGGAAGAGGAACTTAGAAATACGGAAAAACCACAAAATAATAACACAGGGCATTTCGGAAATTATGAAAGAAATTTGCAAGGTGCACCGAATTTTGAGATGGAACCACCGACACAACGTAACAATGACCGATATGCTACTCGCCGACACGATGATTTTGACTATAAGCTGTTCATTACTACACGTAAATTCAAAACATTTAAGAATTCTGCCAACAACATTCATCCACAAGCGTGGCTCCATCAATTCTCTCATTGTTTTCCTCCCAACTGGTCGTTAGAACACAGATTAGAATTTATGTGTGGCTACTTAGAGAATGAACCAGCTGTAAGAATGCGATCGGTCATTCACGATTGCCACAGTGAAGGAGAATTTTATCATGCCTTCCTCTCAGCATATTGGTCTCAGGCTACACAAGACCGAGTAAAACATAGCATCATAATGATGAAACATTTCGAACAATCTGAATTTTCCAGTCTTGTGAAATATTTTGGAGACATGTTGCATAAGAGTCAATATCTTTCAAACACATACAGACCTTCAGAACTCATTCGCATTTGCTTAATGAAATTGCCTGAACATTTAAGAAATATTGTTTTGGCAGGGCGTTGCAAAGACGACATTGAAGCTTTTCAGGGACTCTTACAAGAATTAGAAATTGACACAGACAGTCGCGGGATGCGGAAACAGGAAAACAATCACTACAGGTCACATCCGTCACAATTCCGTGACGACAGACCAATAACTGGACACGACAAGTCTATTCTTACAACGCAAATCGTGACCAAAACAGACACCACCCATTTGACAACCACTGGCAGAGTAATAATAGTTACAGAGAAAGATTGCGTTTCCGTAGTAATGACTATCACAGAGACAATCAGAGAAACAGACAATATGGGAACCAAAGTTAATATTATCAAGGGAGTCAGAATAACTTCAGACGCAACAGTTCAGCGCGCAGTTACGATTCAGGAAGAAATTCCCCACCACGTGACCGGCAAGAAAGAAACTATGGAATCTACCGACATGACGACAGACGATATGATCGTAACGACAGACCTGAATTGCATCAGAACTGGCGAGCTTCAAACAGTGCAGGGCCTTCTCGTCAAGGTGAATTTGTAGAAGTTAGGTCTCCTAATCCCAATAACGACGTGCGCCAACAAAGGAACAGACAATGACTCGCACCGCAGGCAGCCGCGTGCGCTGGCTGGCTCAGAGAAAAATAACACAGACGCTAACCTTGAGAAAAATTTTAGCATTCCTCACCAATGTATACCGCATGATAATTCCGTTCAAGTTGAACCTCTGCGTACTTGGAAGAGTAAAGGTTTACACCACATTTCACATGTAAAACCGTTTATTGAAAGATAATCTGCTTTTTAACTTTGTCTTTGCCATATAACTTTTCACTTTACATTGCTAGTATGCTTTGTCAGACTTCGAATCTGTTAATATGCAACAATGTTTGAAGTTAAATATCCAGTCAAGAACCAAGAGAACTTATTTAAACAGAAATTACGAATGCATTGTTATTGTGAACAGATGACACAGTGTTATTGTGTGTGTACAATCTTGCTTGTTAGTTACACGATTACCTAACGACTATAAGGCTTACATACTTAGAACATATACTGGTACTGCTAATGAGATTTTAATGCAACATTTTGGTTTACTTGAAAATACATTCTGGATTTAAAGTACTTTCTGTGAGATACCAGATGAGACAGTGGTTAGTTTATGTAACAGCTACACGATTTTATCACGACGCTGCTAATGAGTGACAATTTACAATGTTGCTTTTGCAGTGTTTCTGTTTTATATCTGCACAGTTTTTACGTATTATTCTGGAAAGTAAAATATGTTTTGGTAGTAACTTTTGTGGTATAGCTACAATGAGATCGCCTTTTCTGTAGCACAGCAATACATTACAGCACAGAACTTTCTTGATCACGGCAATATGCGTAATAACTAAGATATCTACACGCAAAGCATTTCACTTTTGTGTATCATGAGGTATGTACATTGACTTCTGCAGAACTTAGCTTTCGGAGAACGATAACTACGACACTTCCACAGAGATTATCTTACAACAAAACGCACAGTTTAGCGCTACAGTACACGTATTTGAGTGATTAATTTTGTACTCATAACATTTATTTTTAAAGATATTTGAAGTACAATGATACAAAGGTTTTCCATGATACATTTAATTCCATTGCTGTAATCTGTAACACCTGAGGTTATAATTACATTAATCCTCAGGGGGGTACACGCTTACTTTGTGTACCATGTGTTTGGCAAGCACAAGGAGCCCTAGCTAATATGGTATTTGCTTATACAACTTTACACATCGGTACCATATTTCTCTAACACACAAATTACACAGCTATCTGATCATTTAACAGAGAAACAAACATTTTTTTACTACATCAGTGACACGTGTTTACGCAATTACACAGTTGGGTAACTTCACACTTACGAAATTGTATTTTGTCTGTACTTTGTGAACTATTCATATTTTTTCGGACCCATTGTGATATTATGAGAGCTTTGAATGATATATTTGGTATGGGATCACGATTTTTAAAGTACGTTTGAGGCAGATGACACTTCTGACATGAGCAGAGAATTTTTTTTAGGTTTTGAAATTATTGCAGAAAGCTACGACGCTTTTGAGATTTGACTGAGGTGTTATGATGTTATTATTACGATGACTATGTGTATTATGCTGTTGCGGTATGTTTATGATCAATAAGCTGATGCTATATGAGTTATTTGATTATGCCACATATCTGTTATGATGAAATATTGAAGAAGTGTGGACGAATAAGATAAGGAATAATGAGTAGTGGTTAGGGACTCTGGTTTGTGGAAAAGGTTGTTGGAAACCAAGAATCGTACTTTAAGAGTTATGAAATGTATGTAAATGCGTGAATGTATAACAATGGCGACGAAAATTTTTTGGACACTGTTATATCAACACGATTTTGTTTCTACAGATTTGTAATGCAAATTCTTGACCTGTGAAATATTTTTATATGAGACTGTCACTGTAGCGGAAACTGCTGTCGTAAATATTTCGGCAAGAAAGTTAAGTGACCACCTTCATGTAACGCATCGTGGGCACCCAGCTGCATGACAATCGCCTGGAAAAAAGCCATTACTGTGTGCCTTTCAGAGGCACAGGCGGAGAAAAAAAAGGGGAGGCCATAATCCTCGCTATTGACATTCCTTTGTAGAAAGCATCGTAAATACGACACCCTTAAACTTGAAAACATGATTACACTGTAGAGTTCTTAATTTATGATATTTACTGAAATGAAACGATGAGAAACATTTCACGGCTATTGTCTTGCTAGTTGAGAGAAATGCCATATGGCTTGCTTTATGTATTTATTTACTCATTTTGTTTAATATCTAGTTCCTAGCTGCACTGCAGCATTGGTTAAAATAAAATTTAATAGATGTACTAATATAGTTATTTTATGCCCACAGATCCAGTAAATAACTTTATGATGTACTTCAAAAATAATGAGGGAGCACAAAGACATTTCCCTTCACAGGAACTGCATACATAATTTTCTTTTCAAGTTATTGGTAATTTATTTCATAGAATAAGTTTTTTGTGGTGCACCACTTTAATTACATAGACATTATGATGTGAATATACATTTCCCTTGTCTGCATTGTTGTCTTTAGTGTAATTTTTTTTCTGCTTGAGCTATGTCATGTTTAGATATAAGTAATTTCATTTGCTGCTGCTGTTTGCCATGCATAGTGTTACTGAATTTGACTTTGTATTACTCTGTTAAGCCAGTTTTACTACTGATTTATTTTTCTTGTTTGCTGCACATTGCCTTATAATAGTTGTAATATTGCAATTGCTTTGCTAATTTCTATAATGCTGCTTGCTTTGCAAATCTGCATTATTTTGTCATTGCTGTTTGTGTTAATTGTTTTGTGCTGCTACATTGCCCCGTCCCTTAGATTATGCATCTGAGCTCAGTAGATTTAAGCTAGCTTAAGAGGGGGTAGACTATATAAGAAACTAACTACGATGAATTGGAAGAAATGCATTGAGAAGCTATAAGAAAATGGTTTGGTCAAAAAAGTATTTTGAAAGAGGATATGAACCAAAAAAGTAGGGTTCAGGGACAACAGGTTTTGGGTAGGATTTTCTTGGAAATAAATTATGAGGTAAGATAATGGAAAATAAATAATGAGCTAAGAAATATGTGAACATATAAATACAGAAAGCATGCTTGGATAGGATTTTTTGGGTGGAAACAAATGTTGAAATAAGGCGAAAGATCTATGGAATGAAGTTTTGGATTGGACTGCAGTACCAAATGTTACACTGAAAACAAACCCTGTCCTCTATTTTCGTGTTATTACACTATGAGAATTTGTGTTTTTCCTGTCTGTATGTGTTTAGCTAATAAGATTTATGTTGTAGAATTTTTCTGATAATATGTTATTTACTTTGTAAAGATGTTTAGACATTATTTATTCTGTTCTGTTTTAATGCTCATGTGTGAAGTTGATGTTTCAAAAGTTATTCTGATCTTTTATGTATTTACTTATGTCATAATTCCTGTAACACTGATGTATATGTTATTTCGATTCTTTTGTAAAGCCTGTATTACTACAAATGTTATCTGTATTATTATGTTTTAATGATGTTTTCTGTATCTTTTTAATTGTATTCTCATGTTATAAAATTGTAATTGTCACCAGTTCATCATATTATTAACTTGTGAGTTACATTTCACTGCACACGTTTCTGTTGGTCATGGTATATGGACAATATGTGAGAAGTAGCGACCGATAGTGTTTGCACATGTGTTAATAATTCAGCAAGGGACTGGATAACAGCATTGCTGGTTCTAAGGACAATTCCAGAAACTTTGTGAGTTCACAAGTGGTGGTTATGGACTTGCTATATTATCCGCAAGACTCTTCAATGGTGATTGCACACCTGCACAGTCACAATAGATGGCTGCTGGCCACCTCTACAAAGACTACTGTGGGTCTGCATCTTTGATGGCCCACCAATACCATTATTTCTACAAGGACTACAGTGGGTCCGCATCTTTGATGACCCACCAATACCATTATTTCTACAAGGACTACAGTGGGTCTGCACCTCTGGTGGCCCACCAGTACCACAATCTCTACCAGTACTACAGTGGGTCTGCTGTGTGATGACCTACCTACCAATATTCTTCAAAACTTCGAATGACTCTGCTGTGGGTTTGCTCTGTTGTGGCCCATTACCTGTCTGCATGTCGAGAGTCAGCACTGTCTTTCCGTTGGAAGGACACACTGCAATTTTACTGTGATGAACAATCTGGACTGTCTTTATGGACTATGAGAAAATTTTAGCTTTTGACCAACATTGTATCAATAAGTGTGTGCATTTGATATCTTTGTTATTGTAATTATGAAAAATTTTATCAAATCATTATTGGCCACTGCCCAAAATAATTTGCAAAATTTTTTGTGTGGAGCATGGGGGCTATGTGAGTAGGCTGTTTATGTTTTCTTATTGGCAACGTTACGTAGCGCTCTGTATGAAAATCACTGGCTGTGCTGTGTGCAGTCTGTGGCTAGTTTTGCATTGTTGTCTGCCATTGTAGTGTTGGGCAGCTGGATGTGAACAGTGCGTAGCGTGGCGCAGTTGGTGGTGAGCCGCCAGCAGTAGTGGATGTGGGGAGAGAGTTGGCGGAGTTTTGAAATTTGTAATACTGGATATCATGAAGTGCTATATATATTATGACTATTAAGGTAAATACATTGTTTGTTCTCTGTCAAAATCTTTCATTTGCTAACTATGCCTATCAGTAGTTAGTGCCTTCAGTAGTTAGAATATTTTATTTACCTGGCAGTAGTGGCGCTCGCTATATTGCAGCAGTTCGAGTAACGAAGATTTTTGTGAGGTAAGTGATTTGTGAAAGGTATAGGTTAATGTTAATCAGGGCCATTCTTTTGTAGGGATTATTGAAAGTCAGATTGCGTTGCTCTAAAAATATTGTGTATCAGTTTAAGCACAGTCATGTACAATTGTTCTAAGGGGACGTTTCACCGTCTCGTTCTGCATATGGATTCAAACCCAGGTCATGCAGACTAAGATTTCGTGACTGACGGAAACTAACAGTCATTCCTGACTAGGCATACAGAGAGTGATATACCTCGATTTTAGACAGTATCAGTTAGCGAATATCAACTTTAAATTATATAACGTAAACATTTTTAATGGACGCGAATTCCTAGCCAGCAACTATTGTCCCTGTTAACGAACTACGAGAGATGTTAAGTGTTGCTTCTTCACAAGTAACTTACTTGAAATGCCGTGAGGTAAGGCTTTGTGTTGGACAGGGATTCAATCCCTGAACCTAATCGGATTGTTATCGAAGCACAATCAACTGTAACATATCGGATTTTCTCGGCAGTAGCTAGATGTTTTAGCTGAAATGACGAGACGAAACATTAATTTTTTCCTTCTCAGGACTCCAACCTGGCACCTATCGCTGTTATATTCTAGAGAAAACGAACGTTAAATATGGGTTTGTTACACCAGCAGCGACATGTGAGCATGTTTGAACTAGAAATCATATGACGAAGAGTTCAGTGCTGACTGGGAATCGAACCCCACAAATATCGTTGTTGACTACACACAAAGAGACGACAGCTACCGAATTTCTCTACACCAGCAGCTCGGAATAACATCCTTGATCTTACAGTGATCTCTCAAATAGTTTTGTGTCTCACTGGGGGTCAAAAACGTCAGATATCGTTAGTGTTGACAACGAATAAAAATGCATTAAAGATCAAAATTATTATCCACCAGCAGATAGGTGCTCTCATGCTAGAGCTTGATAATACGTCATGAAAACTTTAGTGCCGGGCCAGGATTCGAACCCATTCACGCGCAATATGTGGACATGTTGAGGAATCTGCAGTTTTGAACAAACAACAAATTGTAGTCGAGCTGTGTTGTCGCGAAGGGATTAGATTCTGCGTTAAGGGAGGTCTGAGTTGCATTCCAAGCTCAGAACCAATTTTATCGACATACAGAAGCTCAAGTAAAAGATGGAATAAGTGTCCTGTGACCCTACATAGCGTTTGTTTCGTCACTGGAAATAAATAACTAGTATAAGAAAGGTTACTGGTGATACAGTTCCCACATTTCGCCATTCCTGACTTTATTGTGGTTCAGCGTAACGTCTACTTGGTAGAGAAGGAATATCATGTTTAATGTGAATTTCATACCACAATGCCATTATACTTTCATCACTTGGCGTAGCCAGAAGAGAATTGAATCTGTCTCTCCCTATTAAAAATCGTCGTCACAAGCTGGAATCGAACCCAGTCCACCACCATAGGAACCTAACATCTATCCAACAAAGCAACGAAAGTTCCTCTCAGAGACTCATTTTTCTATCGTTGCGGCACACTCGATGAGAATTCTAACACACAGTCTCCCTGTGGTGGTTTGCAGCATGTTCAGTACATTCATTTACTTGGTTGACCGAATCGCCATGAACTAGCTGCCTCCGCAACACAGTGCATATATTCGACTCTGTTTTGTAATCACCGAAATAAAATCGCGTAACTGCCACATACTCAGAACAACCAACAGTGTAGGATGCAGAAATTTAAGTATGAAGTGATACTTTCCATTTGAGCTTCTCCATTGCGTTATCTGTTTGTTGAAAACGTCGTGCAGTGCAAAAGAAAAGCTGTAACTGTTTGTCTCTCAGAAGTCTAGATCCGGCCATATGCATTATCTCACAGCACTGTGGAATGCAGAAGTTTTGGAGGATCTGCTCTTGGCGTGTGAAGACGCTGTAGCTGCATTACAGCTACTAGCGTAACGGTAAGCGTCGCGCACTGTAGATAAGACGTCGCGAGTTCTGTTTCAGTCGCTGCTACATTTTTTTTTAAATGCAATTCTGCTGTCTTCTGAAGTTATCAATTTAATGGAACTTTGAACATAATTCCCTTCACTTCTCAACCCAAAACAGCCGCATGTGGAAAAAGGGCTAACTTCTGCGACATTTTGTTCTTTTCAAGTTTAATAGTTGGCCGGGCAGCAGATGCATGTCGAAGCTTTTATATTATGTATGGCACGAGCGCATAGTGCCAAAATAGTCAGAAAAGTATTTTCTACATTAGCTGTCGTGTGGTAGTGGCATTTTATTCTTCTTCAAACCTTGTTTGACTGCTTTGACTCAGAACAAGTTTTCTACGTGCATGAAATCAATAAACCGCATGTGCATTGTCAGACTGTTATAGATAATATCAGAGAATTCGCATATATTGTTGATAATTAATTTCTCTCTCAAGTTTAGTATTGTTTTAACAACACTAAAAGAAGCCTTACGAAAATTGTGCACTTTATTATAAGAAATGAAATAAAACTACCCACGATAACCTTATGACGAAAGTCTTTTTTAATAAAACTGAGTATCTGTACACAAGCGTGCTTGTACCGGCACGAATTAGTAAAATACTACTCACTTAGATTTCGATTGGGTCTGTGTTTAATTGGTATGCTGTGTCATACTCAACAGGTATGCAAATGTGGCATTTCATAAATAAAGTTATGAATTCCTAGAAATCCAAAATTTGCTTGTCAGCAGTGGAAAGAAGCGTTACCTGTTGTGCAGCATTGTAAGTTTTTCACCACTGCACTATGAGCTGAAAGTATTTTCTTGCGATTTCCCTAACGATGTTTGATCTGTCTTCATATAGCTCTTTCACAGGAGGGATAAAAAAGTAACAGTTAGCGAGACTGGAACTGCGAACCATAACAGGCACTATTTCACAGGTCAGTACGTCCCCACAGACCTACCGAGGAGGTATGTGTTGTGCCTTCCTCTTACAAGGCTAATAGTGACTAGAACCCGTAAACCGCTATTTAAAGGACGATATTAGTTGCGATTTCCACGTGCAACGGCTTTCCTGGGCTGAAAACCGTAAATTTACAATCTTATGTTCCACCTCAAGCGATAATAACTCAGATTATTCAATGGAAATGACACGAAAAGTCAAGTTAACTTTGAGGCTTCATTCCGTGCTCACCAGGAAGTAACTCGTCAATCGCAGGGTTCCCAAACATACCTTGCCTTGTCGCCAAATCTCAGTTACAGTACGAGCAGGAAGAAGACGAACTGATATGATCCTACAGCGGTCTGGGAAGTGACCATACCTGGCGTCTCAAAGACGCGGCTGCTACGGCCTGGAATACATAATGCGTCTGATTCGCATTTCTGTAACTAGGTTTAGTGACTGCAGCATAGTTACTAATAAGAGGAAGGGTATCTTTAAAGGAGACAATAACAGAAGTTGGAAAGAAAGGCATAGGAACAGGGAAAGCAACTGCGGAGAAACCATGCATAACTGATGAAATAGTTCAACTGATCTAAGGAAAAAAGAAGTACAAAAATGTTCAGGGTAATTCAGAAATACAGAAACACAAATCAGTTAGCAACGAAATAAAAAGAAAGTGTAGTGAAGTTAAGGCAAAATGGCTGAATATAAAATGTGAAGAAATCGAAAATTGATTGTGTGAAGGACAGATTCAGCATACAGGAAAGTATAAACAACCTCCGGTGGAAATGAAAGCCAATGCGGTAACATTAATAATTCAATGGGAATTCGACTATTAAATGCAGGGAACAGATAGGTGGAAAGAGAACACTGAAGGCCTCTGCGAGGGGAAAGACTTGTCTGATGACGTGACAGAAGAAGAAAGAGGAGTCGAAATGGAAGAGATAGGGCATCCAGTATTAGACTCAGAATTTAAAAAGATTTGGAAGACATGAGATCAAATAAGGCATAAGGGATGGATAACATTCCTTGGAATTTCAGAAGTCATTGGGAGAAGTGGCAACAGAACGACTATTCAAAATGGTGTCTAGAATGTATGAGGCTGGCGAGATACTATCAAACTTTCGGAAAAATATCATCCTCACAATTCCGAAGATTGCAAGAGTCGACAAGTGCAAGTATTGTCGCACTATCACCTTGTCAACTCACGCATCCAAGTTGCTCACAAGAATAATATACAGAAAAATAGAAAAGAGAATTGAAAATATACTGGATGACGATTTGTTTGGCTTTAGGAAATGTTCTGACGCCGCGGCTGATAATGTAAGCAGGCCTGTAGAAAAATCGATCTGGAAAAAGCATTCGACGATTTCAGATGGTACTGGATGCTCGAAATTCTGTGGACCGTATGAATAAGCTGTAGGGAGAGGCGGGTAATATACAATATATGGAAGAACCGAGGGGGAACAATGAGGCTGGGAGACCTAGAATAGTTCTATACATCGAAAAAGCAATGGCTAAAATAAAAGAAAGTTTCAAAAGTGGGGTTAAAACTCATGGCTAAAGGATATCAACGAGAAGATTCGCTCAGTAACCGTGACGGAGAATTGAAGGATGTGTTGAATGAAATGATCAGTGTAATGAGTAAGGATATGGACTGAGACTAAATCGAGGATGGACGAAAGTAATATGGCTAGGAAAAGTGAGAACAGCAAGAAACGTAACACCTAAATTATGGATCACGAAGTAAACGAAGTTAAGGAATTGTGCTACCTAGGGGGCAAACGTATGACGGAAGGAGCGAGGAGGACATAAAAGGACTAGAACTGACGGAACAGGTATTCCTGGCAAAAAGAAGTCTGCTAGCATCCTAACCTGAGGAAAAAATTTCTGAGAATGTACAGTCATGCTCAAAAGTGTGTCTATACCCTTAGAGAACTTGAAGTGTATTTTGTCATTCCTGAATAAATCCGTATCCCACTTCTTTGCACGTCGATTCTACCTGTCTATCTCATTTCGTAATCTCTGCTTGAGCGTTATGTAATCTAACTCAAATGATTCAGTGTTCCTGGCGGTTTCCAAGTATACTTCCTCCTCCTCTCGCGATTCTTGAATAGAGTGTTCTATTAGTAGCAGAAGTTAATTGTAAATACTCTATTAGACTTTCTCCCCTCTCTGTCACCAAATTCATAACCTCCATTAACGTTTTCTTGTACTCCCTCCCTAACAACCGCATTCCAATTCCCCATGACTATTAGATTTTTATCTCCCTTTACGTACTGAAATACATGTTCAATATCGTCACATATTCTGTCTCCTCATTCCCTACTTGCAACCTCGGAATGAACTACTGTTGTCGGTGCAGGTCTCTTGTCAGTTAGGATGTTACTGTTCACAGAACTCACTGTCTACACTACCTTCCTGTTCATAACGAATCCTACTCCCATTATGCCGTTTCTGCAGCTTCTGTTATTATCCTACACTCGTTTGATCAGAAACATCTTCTTTCGATTTCACTTCACTGAGCCCCACTGTATCTACATTCGGCTTTACCGTTTCCGTTTTCAGATTATCTAGTTTCACTACCTCGTCCAGATTTCTGACATTCCACGTCCCGACTCGTGGACTATTCTTTCGTTGGCCGTTCGATCTTTTGATCATGGTTAGCTCCCCATTGCCAGTCCATGCCAGGGGCTCCGAATGGGGAGCTAGTCCAGAATCTTTTACCAGTGGACAGATCATCATGACACTTTATCAATTGCAGGCCACATGTCCTATGGATACACACTCTGTGTCTTTAACGCCTTCTGCTTTCCTATGCCGTTGATCATTGCTGATTCTTCAGCCTAATGAGGCAGTTTCCCACCTCAAAGGCAAGAGAGTGCCCTGAACATCTATCCGCTCCTTCGCCCTCTTTGACAAGGCTGTTGGCTCAATGGGGACAGAGAACATTTTGATTTTTAGGGCACGGTTACTCCAATTGAATATACACAACCTAGACGTGAGAAACCGATGCTACCAAGGACAGCGTCCCTTGTGAGAGGTGTATACAATCGCATAAAACTGCATGAAAAAAAAAACAAAGAAAAGAAAAGAAATACAGAAATGAAGCCACAATTTAAATTCAGAATCTAAAGACACTGTCGAAGTTAATCAAGAAACATCTCTGAATATCCGAAAAAGCTGACATTTACAAATGCTTCGTCCTCGTAATGGTAGGTGGTAAGATGTAAAAATTTGTTCCGCGAGTACTTCCAATGTAACGCTGAAGGCAGTAAACGCAGGTGAGACTTTGCCACGTATAACGAGAGATTCATTGACGTAATCCTTTTAGGAGTAACAGTCCAGTTACGTAAGGTTTTATGTTTCCATAGTTAAAGACGATAAACATTGGAAAATGTACTCGTCAGTCTTTGCATTGTATTTATTCTCGGCTGACCAGGTTGTTATTGAGCCGGGCTTTTGTTGATGCAGCTAATCTACCTAATGTCAGTTAAAAATTTAATAATACAAGGCACACTGCCTTTAACTTTAGTCAAGAGTATACTTGATTTTGTTTTCTGCGTAGGATCCTACGGTCTTGGCGGGCATCCGTGCGTCGCTGCGGTCCGGTCCCAGGTCGACGGGCACGTGCACCTTCCGCCGACCACTGGCGACAACATCGATGTACTGTGGAGACCTCACGCCCCACGTGTTGAGCAATTCGGCGGTACGTCCACCCGGCCTCCCGCATGCCCACTATACGCCCTCGCTCAAAGTCCGTCAACTGCACATACGGTTCACGTCCACGCTGTCGCGGCATGCTACCAGTGTTAAAGACTTTTTTTTTTTTTTTTTTTTTTTTTTCACTAGCTGCTTATATTTTATGACCCACCGTCTAATTTCTTATGGTGGGTCGTATATTGCCACTTAGCCGCTGTGACTGGGTCCGGGGTCCGCAGTGACTTAAAGTAACACCACACCGGCTCCCGTCCCCACTCACACCGTTGCCCGTGTCCCGCCACGTGGAGGCGGGCTCTGTTTAGATCCATTTGTTATCTTTTTTTTTTGTGCAGCATTAGAAAAACTTATAACTAATACAAAAACAAGTAAGATATTAATAAAGAAAACGAAATTAAATATTTAGAAAGAAGGAAGGAAGAGAACTGAATAGAGAAGTTATATGTATAATATGGCCCGTCACCTGGTTGTGGGCGGCGGCCCGGGTCTTGGAATGACCCTCAAGACGCTGGCCGTTGCTCACCATGCCTTTAACATCTACCATCCTAAAAACTACCTTAACTAGAAGAGATTAGGGTACGTTAAAGCTAGAAACTAAGACTAAGACCTCCATGTCCAGCCTGCTAAACTATTTACGATATTCAATATAGAGGTAACTGATTTTGTGCTTGGCTCAAAGTTGCTAATGAAAGGGTACTCGTGGTAAAAGTAATAAGGTAATGACGCTAACGGTTTGTGTTGAGCCTGCAAGGCTCCTAGTAGAGTACATCAGGCGCAAGCACCTCCCGGCCCCGTCGACAACACGACCTGAACGGTGGTTTTCCCCGATCTACCATAGGTATCCGTCGGGTTGGGCTCAAAAGAGAGGAACCACAATTAAGATCCTTCCATCCAGGACGTGCGCCGCCTCTTACCAGGGGGGCGTAGGTCCCTTGAAGAGGTGCCCAACTTTAAGCTTCAGATGAGAGGTTCTTAGTATAGTGGAGGTTGAGGTATAGGCTGTGTAGGTTGGTTGTACAAACAGTTCACACTGAGCCAATGAGACTTACAATGATACGTGGTGTGGCAGTTAGCACTTTCCGGCCCCGCCAGCAACACAGCCTGAGCGGTGGTTTTCCCCGATCTACCATAGGTATCCGTCGGGTTGGGCTCAAAAGAGAGGGACCACAATTAAGATCCTTCCATACAGACTGTGCGCTGCCTCTTAACGGAAGGTGTAGGTCCCTTGAAGAGGTACCTAGCTTTAAGCTCTTATTGGACATGGAGATGCTGTAAACTATTTATATATACGGTGCAATCTGTTTTTAGGATTGTGTGTGACTTGTGCACCTCTTGTCGGTTGTTCCACTCTGTTCTTTGAATTTGACTTGGTTGACACTATGGATCATCCGCGCTGGACGCTTCAATATCTGTGTTGGTGCCCTGGTCTGTATCTGTTTCTTCTTCATCACTCGTGGTGCTAATCATATCTGTATCCCCCTGGGCATCGTGACGTCTGTTTGGACCGACTTGCCTTCGGTAGGGTCTGTTGCGCAAGTATTCTATTTGTTGGATCTTCGAGATTTCGTCCGTTAGTTTGTTGAGTTCAGTCCACCTTTCCGGGTCGCGTATTATGGCATGTAGTTCGTTCTGTGTGTTCAGGCGATTTATGTGTACTGTTTGTCTTGTGTTCGTGCGTTGTCCGCAGAAGAAGACAGTATGTTCAGGGGAACCTTCTTCCCCGCATGTGCATCTATTAGTCTGCTGCAGACTCACGCGGTACAGGTGCGTGGGATAAGGGCCATGTCCTGTGATGAAATGTACCATACCGCGGCTGGGATCAATATGTTTTAGTTTTAGTCTTTCCCGGATGTCAGGGAAGAAGTTGTAGACACGGCGGCCCTTATCGCTGTTGGCCCACTCGCTCTGCCAGGTATCCACTCGCCATGCTCTGAGTTGGCGTGTTGTCTCAATCGGTACACCAGTGATCTGCCGAACCTGGTCTATTCTCCCCATCCTAAGCCAGTACATTGCTGCGCGGTACCTGATGGTGATATCTATGGGGAAAATTCCCATGACGACACATAGTGCGTCATTTGATGTTGTATTGAATGCCCCTCTTAGTCGAAGTAGAACACTTCTTTGGCCTCGACGTACAATGGTTCTGTTGGTTGAGAGATTTAACCTGTGGGCCCACGTACTGGCAGCAAAGCATAGTACTGACTCGAAGAGAGCGCAATGGTATGTTCGTGTCACTGACAGGGGTAGTCTGAATTGTTCCGAATTTAGCCTAGCCAGTTTGTGTAGTATCTTTTCTGCTTTGTTTGTGCATATTCGCATGTGTTCGTGGAAGTTCAATCGTTCATCAATGTATACTCCTAGATAGCGTGTGACTGCTAGTCTTTTTATGTTTGTGTCCCCAATTTTGACTATTGGGTTCCTGCGCAGGATACCCTTTAGCAATGTATAAGTTGTTTTGTTTCCTGCTATCTTTAATTTATTATCTGTGCACCATTGGGTTATTGTCCTAAGTGTTCCATTGGCTCTTTCTTCTAGCTGGGCACGGTTATTTGCTGAAACTACGACGAGTAGATCATCAGCATAAGCGACAGCTCCATCTGTCAAGATGTGCTCCTCTAGTAACTGTAGGAGCGGTTCTATAACTATGTCCCAGAAGATGGGGCCGCAGATCGACCCTTGTGGACAGCCTTTTGTAATTCGTTTAATCACTTTCTGGTTGTCCATTTGCCAAACGACCGTTCTGTCTCTGCAGTAGTCCATGAAACTATTATACAGAGACTCCGGTACCTGCAGGTGTCTGAGCCTCTTGAACAAGGCCGGCCACCAGAGGTTGTCGAAGGCACCTGAGATGTCTATCATAATTGCAAGTGTGTATTTGGAGGGTGTGTCGTGTACTATTTGGAGTGCTCTGTTAATTGCGTCGTCTATAGATTTCCCTTCCCTGAAGCCGTATTGGTGTGGTGTCAGTCCCCGTAGTGTTCGGTGTGCTTGTAGTCTTTTGCAGAGTAGTTTTTCTTGTACTTTACCGAGTGTATTGATAAGGCAAATTGGTCTGTATGACTTGGGGTCTGATGGGTCTTTGTCTGGAGCCTTTTTGATGATAACCGCCTTCGAGGTCTTCCACACTGCAGGCACACGGCCCAGCCTTAATGCATCGTTTAACAACGTTGTGAGAAACGGGGTGATCTGCGGTGCAATTTGTTTCAGTACCTCAGAGTGGATACCATCCGGTCCAGGCGCCTTTTTGTTTTTGAGTTCTGAGATCGCTGTCGCCACTTCTTCTTGCGCAAATGGACAGGTGACGTTTGGTGTTGTGTATACTGTGTCTACTTCGCGTCTCAGTGCTGCGTGTTGTGGTGTGTCTGTGTCTGCGATGTCGTCGGGCAGGAGTTTGCTCAGCAGGAACTCCGCTGTGCGTCTCCAGCCCTTAGTCATCTCACCATCCTCCTGTCGCAGCGTTCCCAGAACCAGTGGGCTCTTAAACCAGTGGGCTGCGATGGAGCTCCGTATCCCACGGCAAACTGGCTGACACTGACGGCGGCGGTGCACAAATGCTGCGCAGCTAGCGCCATTCGACGGCCAACACCGCGGTTCCTGGTGTGTCCGCTGTGCCGTGCGTGTGATCATTACTTGTACAGCCCTCTCGCAGTGTCCGGAGCAAGTATGGTGGGTCTGACACACCGGTGTCAATGTGTTCTTTTTTCCATTTCCAGGAGTGTATATTTGTGTTATTTTCAGTCAGATGACGGAATTTACACGTTTTAGTTCCTATGAGTGAGCTGAAACTCTGTTAAATAATAGGCAGTATTCTTTGGAGATTCGATGGGAGAGGAATATTAAAGACACAGGGATTCAGTCTAATTTTTATGCTGATTCATTAATACTTCCATGAGAACTTTGTTTTAGGCGCTCTAGAGCGGGGGATGACCAAACTCAAACTATATAAAACGTCAATATAAAATTTTTAGCTAGGATTATAACCTTATTTCAAACATCACGTAAAGGGTAATGAGTAAGAAACAAGAGCAGCAATAAGCCACTAAAACATACGAGGACGTTCTGAAAATTAAGGCCTCCGAATTTCTTATGTGAATATTCTTCAACCATTTTTTAAAAATTAAGCAAACGATATTAACATCTCACATCTACATTCTACATGTCAACATATTTGCAACTCTGTGTTGATAGAGGGTTCCGAATTGTAGCGTGTAACATGGCAGTGTGTAACGTAATTGTGTGGGGGTGCGTGAGAAACAGCGTGCTGTAATAGAGTTTTGGATTCGAACGGTTCGTCCGCACATTGAACACCCCTCCATCAGCATAAAAATGCCAAAACACACACAGGCATTACTTTTCAGCACGACCTCGTAACTGAATGCCATAGTTTGGTTATTTAATATAAAGTACTAGAAAGAATCAGTATAACATCTAAGACCTTGAAATCTGGACCTTTAGGGGAAGTGCTGGGGATCACCAGACAAATTGCTTGACGAAACATTCAACATATGTGAACGACGAAACATCGAAAGTAAACTAACAAACGAGTAACCACAATAGCGAATGCTGGTATAGCGCAGAACTACATATAGCTCTTACTTTATTTA
The DNA here is from genome assembly GCF_021461395.2 of Schistocerca americana. Lineage (NCBI taxonomy): Eukaryota > Metazoa > Arthropoda > Insecta > Orthoptera > Acrididae > Schistocerca > Schistocerca americana. Next base: position 402,097,950 of record NC_060120.1, read on the forward strand.
CCCAAAGATTGACATTTATTCGCAACAAAATACAGGATTTTATATAATGAAATAAGTTGCAGACACAACGGTGTGCTGTTGTTGGTACGAACTTCATTGAAACTACTTGGTGTGCAACACTTTGCAGAGCTGATATTGAGTTTACCCTGACGTCTGCACAACTGTACTGACGCTTCTAATGGAACTAGTTGCTGCTGCGAAAACTGGGCATTCTTTTCCAAAGCTAAAACTATTTGAATATTATATACGTTATACACTGAGTCAGGAACTGTTATCCGGTTTGGCACAGATGCCAGCAGGAGATAGGCAGGTCAGAGGACTGATTGACTGGCGAGCGAATGTAACAGAAATTTTGAAACTCGTTTATGGACATCAAGGTATTGTGCAAGATATAATTCTACGCTTACCGTTTTGTCTTCCAGTTCTGGAGATTTAATGACTCGGAAAGCTGTTACAGTATCAGAAAAACTCAGCAAGAGTACTGTTTACATCTACCCACGCAACGGCAGTTCGTGACGTCATGAGACTACTACCAAATTTCGCGGAATTTGCCGACGTATGTTATCGAGCCTGTAATGAGAAAGAGTTGTCGGTGTTTGTTTTATTTATTACAGGTTGATACAGAAAACTTTTAAAACGATGAACGAACTCTCATGCCACAAGAAACAATGATTTACAAACCCACAACCTGACGTGAGTTCGGGATTGTAACACAATAACAATTTTTTAAAGAAATAGATATTTCATAAATAACAAAATTTTGATACACTGCTTCAAATAAAATATACACTGCATCTGTTAATGACTCTGCAAAATTACTCAACAGTTACTTTAGTTGAAAAGGCAACACATGCTCTTAGTAATAACCGTCGAATAGCTAACAACTAGTGAACGGTGGCTGTGATAAGCTAAGGGGTCTATGAGTGCAAATTTATGGTCATTAAAGAAAGAGTATTTTCGATGAATTCGAGCCATTTCAGATTATTCAATAAAATGGAAATCACACAAAGCTTTAAAAGGAACTTGACTCACATATGAAAATGAAACACCTTTCTTTATTTTTTTTTCAAAAAAAAAGAAAAAAACCAAAACAGCTAGTACTCTGACGTATCAAATTAGCATAAACCTAATAAAGTTCAGTGCTGTTAGGTGCAGGGCGAAACACGCTAAACAATTAAGGCAAAGTCAACGAACAAAGTTGATAGATTCTCACCCATATCACACCGAAGCAAAGTTAAGTTCTGTTTAACCACACAGAATAGCTTTCGATCAGTGCACAACGCCTTCCCAGTGTGACACCAACTAAAGACGCTTAATATTGATTTTATTCTGCTTGTAGCGAGCCACCAAATCCCGTCGCACAGTACGGCTACAACGGCCAGTTACATCTGCTGGAACTACAAACTTCCCTCACGCAGAGCGCCGTGTCTCCATGTAACCTACAGTTTCCTTTTAATTTATTAGCATCAGGGACGTGCCAATAAGCCGTCTCAATAGTGTAATGTCAGTTCTGACGATAAGAACGAAAATATAATGCAACATATAGTCCTCGAACGGAGAAAAATCTCCTACTCAGCCTGGAATCGAATCCGGGTCCATTCGGTTAGCAATCCCGGACTTCTAAACCCGTACACGACGGCTTATAAACATTTCACAAAATTGTTCGGCTTGCACTGCCCTGTGTTACAAGTTTTAAAGTGTACTTCGGCCCCGCACCACCTCGTGCCTTCCATAAACTCAGCTTCGACGGAGCACTGAAATCCACTCGGTGCTAAAACAACACTTCACTTGCCCGTCCACGTCGCTCTACAGCGGTTCGCGCGTCACACTCGCCACCTCTGGACCGTGTCACTTCTTCAAAATGTTCAAATGTGTATGAAATCTTATGGGACTTAACTGCTAAGGTCATCAATCCCTAAGCTTACACACTACTTAACCTAAATTATCCTAAGGACAAACACACACACCCATGCCCGAGGGAGGACTCGAACCTTCGCCGGGACCAGTCGCACAGCCCAAGACTGCAGCGCCAAGACCGCTCGGCTAATCCCGCGCGATTCTCACTTCTTCTTTTGTGTTAAAGTGGTTTCTGTGCTTCTGAATTTCTGTGGCCTCTCTGTACACCTTGGCATAATAATGATTTAACCGTGTCAAAACCACAGTGTCAAAGAAAGGGATTTGGTGTTTCAGCTGGTTCCAGTGCATATTCTGCTGCTACTGATTCCTCTTGCCCAGGCGAAAATTGCTCTTGTATTTAATAAATATAGTGTTAACGCTTTTCTTTGCAGTTCCTATGTGCACTTGGTCAACAAGTCTGTGAAATTTTAGCCGGCTGTTGTGGCCGAGCGAGCGGTTCTAGACTCTTAAGTCTGGAACCGCGCTGCTACTACGGTCGCAGGTTCGAATCCTGCCTCGGGCATGGATGTGTGTGATGTCCGTAGGTTAGTTAGGTTTAAGTAGTTCTAAGTTCTAGGGGACTGATGACCTCAGAAGTTAAGACCCATAGTGCTCAGAGCTATTTGAACCATTTTTGACGCTTGTTAAATGACAGAGCTCTTCCTCCAAGTGCTGTGGTTTACAGCTTCTTTTAGCCCCGTCCACCAATGTTTTGATAACTATTCTTTTTTTTCATGGCATTTTGACTGGAGTTTCTGTGAAGGTACTTATCCGTCTGAGTGCGCTTTCAGTAAACCTTATGTGCTAAAATTCCTTGATTTTGTAAGTGCCTAAGCAATCAAAAATGCGGTTACAGCTTTCTCTTTTTCCATAGTAAACTTTATATTATAATTTTCAGTGTTCAGAAAATTTAGAAATTCTGAGAATTTTTTTTCTCCACGAGGCCAAAGAAACGAAAGCATCATCCACGTACCGTAACCTACAACAGGGCTTCTTCTTCGCCGTCTGAAGGAATGCTTCTACAAGTTTTGCCACATGAAGATTCGCTACAAATGCGCAGAGTGGATTTCCCAAAAGCCACACCATGAGTTTGCTCAATGAGCTTGTTACCCCAAGCAGAAAAAGTAGTTGTAAAAGCGTTTTAAATTAATGGCAGGGATTGTAGAGAAACCAGTGATATACTATGAAGAAACAAACAGTCTTGGTTTGCAAGTTGGATTAAATTTTTTAAATTTACTATCGACGTTGGTGGTCCGTGCTGAAAGAATCTGTGAACCTCTGCACTTGTAAGACGAGATCGATCATTTAAGAACCACCTTCCATTCGTAAAAACTTTCACAGACTGTTGCTCTATCCTCTTCTAGCGGAGCGACGTTTGCGAAGTGAGGCATACACTTCAAAATAACAAGATTTTATTGCAAGAACTAAGCTAAATTCAACCTCTGAGAATGCGAAATTTGAGAAGAACAATGTATTGGGGCACAGGGAAGACTAACACCGACACAGTCCCACGAGGCCGGTAAGTCGTAGGGCAATCCCCTGATGAGCAGCAGGTGTTGTGGCTACACGGTCGTATTAGGCCGAGAGCTCGTAGGCAGTCTGTTGGTACGGACACGGTCCCACAAGCCGATGAGCACGTGGGCAGTCACAAGAAATACTGCGAAGCGGTGCCCTCTGAGCGGCTGGTGGATGTTCTGCGTTGCCCGTGGCTTAGGACGTGGGCGGGCAGCGAAGTGGCAGCAGCAGGCGTCCGTGTCCGTAGCGGAGATTTGAGGCGGCTGTCGGTTGTTCGGAGCTCGGGACACAACTGGCTCTCCACGGGTATACGCCTGGTATCGCGTGCGCATGTGACCGTGCGGACGTAAATAAGTGCTGCGCTGTGCGCTGCTGCTTCCACGGCATGTAGTGGCAAACCTAGCGTCCCAGGACGCTGTGGCGACGGCTGGTGGCGTGACTGCATACAGTGCCTTGCCTCTTCTGATTGCAAATAACCTCCTAGATGAGGCCTGCAAACCATACACATAAATGTGATTGCCGAAATATGCTGAGGCAGACCTACATATTAAACAGCCGCATCAGAAGAGTATTCAGAGTACTGGGAAAGGTTCAAGTGTCTCACCCAAAAACAAAAAAAAGGATGCGCGATTTTTAGAATACGGAAAAGCACTTACACCCGGCGCTTTCCATGGCAGGAGCGTAGAAAATCCCTTTCATTTGCTGTGAAGTGTATAAAGGAACATCAAAAAGAAGCATTAACACCCGCCTTAAGGAACACAAGATTGATTGTCACCTGAGCAAGACGGATAAATCGGTAGCAGCCGGCCGTGGTGGCCGAGCGGTTCTAGGCGCTTCAGTCCGGAACCGCGCGACTGCTACGGTCGCAGGTTCGAATCCTGCCTCGGGCATGCATGTGTGTGATGTCCTTAGGTTACTTAGGTTTAAGTAGTTCCAGGGGACTGATGACCTCCGATGTTAAGTCCCATAGTGCTCAGAGCCTTAAATCGGTAGTAACAGATCATGCACTGAGACCAGGGAACCACAAAATTCATTTCTCTGACACTGTGTAAGAGGTCCATGACTTAAGGAATTTATTGCTAGCGCAGCCGAGCAGATGTAATTTCGATGGATTGCTCAGGCGCTGCCTGCGATATGTAAGCTATAAGAGAATCGCAGGCCAGAGAGCAGTGCCGCTAGCAGTAGTAGTTGTAGCTCTGGCAGTAGTAGTAAGTAGTAGCCAGCAGTCGGGTGTATGGAGTTGGCGGGGCCGGTCGTGGGGAGCGATGGCGGCGCCTGAGCGATGTAGTATAAGGTAAAAGCAGACGCGCGCTATGTAGTTTGTTACAACTAAATTTGTGCTATTAATATATCAGGTCCCATGTAAATGTTTTTTTTTTTTAATTTTATAAGAAAGGTTATGATTAAAAGATTTAAAAAAACATTTACATGGCACTTGATACAACAACAGTACAAATTTAGTTGTAACAAACCGAACCACATATGCGCGCGGCTGCTTTTACCTCATACTACATCGCTCAGGCACTGCCATCGCTACCCACGACCGGCCCCGCCAACTCCATACACCCGACTGCTGGCTACTACTCACTCCTACTGCCAGAGCTACAACTACTACTGCTAGCGGCACTGCTCTCCGGCCTGCCATTCTCTTATAGCTTACATATCGCAGGCAGCGCCTAAGCAATCCATCGAAATTACATCTGCTCGATTGCGCTAGCAATAGATTCCTTAGTCATGGACCTCTTACAACTGTTTTAACAAGATCTAATTATTACTACGGAATGCTGTGTAGAAACTCCATAGAAATGCAGAAGTGCCAAGCAATTGTAGAAGAAAAGAAAAGAGACAGAAATTAGACAGGTTATGAGTCCAAGTTCTAAATAAGAGATGATATAAAAGAGAGAACAGCACCGGTTCCTCCTCACTACAAGCTGCACAACATACCACGGCGCGACTCCGCGACTTTAGGCAGCTGTGTGATGACGCCACGAAACGACAGCTGTTTGGATACAAATAAAGAGTTCGACTTGCTGAGTTTGTCGGCAAGGCCCCTGATGATGTCTCCAGCATTGGAAGACGAAACTTTAGGCAGAGAATTATGCTCTATACCCATAAAACAAAAATTGGCAATAACGCAAAAGCCGGCTGTGAAAGCCTGCATTCTAAGAAGAAATTTTGAAAAGACACTTACGTATCCATCCTGCAGAGACCGTGCAGATAAAACTAGGCAAACAGCAGCTTGCACACAAGTGCGTAGTCAGTCATTCTCTCCTCGTCTCATCTGCGCGTAGAATAGCAACAGACTTAATGATTCACAGTGATGAATAAGTCCATGGAAAATGAAAAAGCACGAGATACGGGTTTTTACCGACTTTTCACACACAAAAACAGGGGAAAACACATTGAAGTTAACAGAATAAATAAAGTCGCTACGGACATACATTTCACTAATAGTGTACATTTTTATATGGATGTTCATATTTAGTTACTTATTTAAATTATGTTTTCGTTCCTGTTTTCTCTTACAACACTATGTTAGGTATTGTTTCACTTCTTGTAAGTTTACTCTGTGTTGTAATTGACTTAATTGTAATATATTCGTTCTAAATGTAAGATGACATGTAACTAGTTAAATATAGATTATCATAAGAAGGAGTTTGAATGTAAGATGATTTGTAACTAGTTAAATATAGATTATCATAAGAAAGAGTTTGGTATTACATTTAACTAATATGTACCTTGGGTACATGCAGTACTTGTTATGTACAATGTTGTATGACAAATAGCTGTTTTATTTAATGAAAAGCGAGAAAATATTTGGTAAGATTGCATTCCGCTTCACAAAAATGTTTAAAATAAAATTCCAATTTTTAGTGTAGTGTAGTGTAGTGTAGTGTGTGTGTGTGTGTGTGTGTGTGTGTGTGTGTGTGTGTGTGTGTGTGTGTGTGTACGTATTTTCATGGAAGCAAGGAGGGGTAGGGAATGGAGTGTGACAGAATGCAAGAAGGGGAAACGACTCAATATTATGTACATGCCCTCGGTTCACTAAGAATATATTTGCACTCTTGGAAAGAATGCGTGTTACGGGTGACTAATAATAACGTACATAATAATCCATACTAAAGATGCGGCTTGGCTTGCTCGATAGCAGTAGTAATCATTGATCATAACACCTAAAAATGACCGTGCTCTATGTGTGAACCACCGTCAACACGAATGTGCAGAATGCAGCAAGTTCCCAACGTCAGCAAAAGAAGTATTTCTGATTTAGACAGACGTTCATGTATGCGAGGAAAAGGGGTTTCGTAGCGATTGCCATAAGTAGTTAAAATTTCGTTGTGCTCTGTAGCGCATCTTCAACTAGAATCACGTTATGTGTGTCAGGTTTCTTACTCACCTGACTCTGACGTTAATTTACATACGATAATTTGAAACCTCCCTCAAAGGAAGTTGTATTTCTTAGTCTCATAACTTTTCAGGAAGTAAATATAGCTTTTGGTAAATGTAACTGTTTTCCTTTGCTACTATTTCTTTATACAATTTATTATGTATGGTCAAGTGATACAGTACGTTTTATAGAATGAAAAACATGTACGTGTATTTAGGAAATTTTACCATATTTACAAAGTTATCTTGATTTATACAGAGCTTTCCACGTAAGAATGTTGCATATCCCACAAAATTACATTGTAAAATCACGTTCTACAATGCAAAAATAGTGGCAAGTATTTACACAACATATTATTTGCCTTCCTGAAAGACTGCAATGTGTTTATTTAATTAACTTCCAAGCTAAAAACATGAAAGAGTTCTATATAGGAGAAGAAATTACAGCAAAGAAGGAAATGAAACAGAGAAAAAATAAATTCATATATTCAGTCAGAAGATCACATTCCCTGTATATGTATATCCAACAAGTTCCTCATTATCCCAGCAGATAGAGGAAGAAGTTCGTTGTACAACAAAGGATGCATTTTCCAGCGGTCGAATTTGCATAGCTCCGACACAATGAAATCACAACTACACAATACAGGGTTTTGACCACGAATGACACTTGCAATGTGTTGAGGAAATTTCGCAGGCATTGCACAGGTATAGGGATATTGAGGGTTGATCTTCTTTCTGTTGCTTTTAGCAGAGGATGATACAACTGAAGCTGATGGCATAATGACTAATCCGCAAGTACAGTGCATTTAGATCCTCAGGATTAATATTTCACCATGTAACTGGTTATTTTCAAGTTTGGGTCAGACTTCATAATTATTTCAACGACATTAACAGCAACTAAATCACTGTGGCTAATTTCATTTCTAATGAAAGATGAACTTAAAGATGAACTTGAGAATCACATACTTCCATTCGTAGGTAATCATGGCATCCATTTCTCTTTTTTCCAACTGATGAAAAGAAACTGTCCCAAGGCAGAAATCTATGCTCCAAAACAATGAACTTTAGCTCTACTGTTCTAATTCACCCAATCAGCGCTAGATAGTTTTACAAAAGTTCCACTGGCCAGCTTTTTTTCAAACAAATTTTTCAAGCAAATTATTGTAATATACTGATGTTACTTTACAATGATATAAAACATTTTAGAATGATATAAAACATTTTTGGTGTAGTGTTCTTAGGCACTTCTTTACCAGATGTAGAAATATAAGGTTTTCCACTGGTCCTCCTACTTTCCTTGACAATTGGTTCTAGTAAGACAGATCTGTTTTTTTCTGATTTTTTATGCTTTCGGTACAGTATCTTTTGGACTCAAACTTACATCAGCCGCATCCGCCATTTTCATTTATGTACAATGTTCTTCTACGATGGTCAACTTTACACCTACAAGTAGCTAAACTTGCAAAGAAAGAAAGACACATGTAGCTATGGCAGCATGTAGCATTTCATTACGCTGTAAATTCAACTTTGCCAAAAACATGACACACAAAGTTTTTTGAGTGAGGCCACCATTTACCTTTTAATACAGCACCACGAATATTAGAATCAGTGATATGCTTTCCAAATAATATTAAATGAAATTCCGTGTTTATTAATAGCCAGAATTCCTGAAGTTGCCCACAACATTGCAGACTTCATGCAGGCTGATTGTGCGTGCCACGTGTGGGCCGAGGCTCTGTCCATCTCATCTTTGCGCTTCCCTTCCCGGAAGTAAATGGTGCAGCGCGATATTCCATTTAGTATTGCGGTGTGGCATTTTTGGGTTGGCATAACTCTCTTCAGTTCGGCAGGATCGTGATGTCAGCGCTGTTTACCTTCACTGTTTGTTTGTGGTATGAAGGATGTTCAAAGGTCCAGTGGCTGTTTGCACAAAAAGCTGCAGTTTGGCAATCAATCGTCATATACCTTTAAAAATCAATGGGAATAACGGAAGAGAGGGATGAGAGTTTTAAATATACGTTGTGCAATCGCATATATGACGCATACTGCAAATTTGCTATGAAACGATAGTAAAATACCTTGCAAAAGGAATTTAAAGATTTAACTGTCAATGAAAGAGCAAAAAATTACAGCTATCAACAGGACGTTCGCTGTTATATACATGAAGAAGCACTTTGTGCTAATTTTGCAGGCATGCAGCAATGAAGAAATTGGGGGTATGAGCAATTAAATTTCTGAAGCTGGACGCGCTATTATACTGTAGGTTCATCAGTTTTCGATGGAACTAAAGGAAGAGTCTGGAGACTTTATGTATTGCTGCAAAGTATGTTACTTAAGAAGCAAGCCTGGAACGATTTTTTGATTTAAACTTCTATTTTTGAATTTGTGAACGTAAAATGGGTTGAGGAACGAAAATTAGGACAACCGGAATTGATTGCAGACTGAGCGGTTTGAGTGGATTTGACGGCAAACTGCCCGATGTGAGCATTTCAAGGTGAGAAACAACTTTCTGATTTGAAGAAGATATATTTAAAACCAAAATCGCATTATGGAAGGGATACATACTGGTAAACATAGTCCAGTTCTCTAAGCTCACTGCCGTTAAGGAGCACATGAGGTTTGAAGAATTCGTTGTGGCCTTGAGAGATCTACCAGGACAGTTTCCTAAAAGTTCTGAGGACATTGCCAATCTCACACGTGTTTCTGAGCTGTTTCCGAGATCTTGGCTGTTTCAGCTGAAAGCGCTCATGTGAACCAATTAAGTCAGAATTACGTCGGAATCTGAGTGCGAAAATCTGTGGAACTGTCCCCGCCTGTCCGTATGTCGACAGTTTGTGTCAGATGTGAACTATGTTATGTCTTTAGCGCCCCAAAAATGATTTTATAATACTGAAAATGTGTTTTGTTTGTGATTTATGTTGTTCCGAAATATGAAATATAAAACGAAGTTGTGTGCACACTTGAATCAAGCGCCTCTCTCAGTTTCCCTCTCTTCCAACTCAGCGCGCTTTACGTGCTGTGGCGGTGGGGCAAATATGCAGTTACGCTGAGTGCTGTAGCACTCATACCATGGCACCGCTCGCGAGCCGAATACTTCGTCGCCTCTGGTTTAAAGTAATAATTTTGATGCTGTAGGACATACTGTATTATTATTTCAGCTGCAAAGTCACGAAAATGCGGAGCTGGATTATCACATTGAAATAAAGAGAGAGAAAACGTTCAAAATTTTGGGAATTCAAAACAGTATTTGATCACAAATGTTTTTCCTTTATTACGTGACTGGCTTGGCACTATGAGGTCCTCATCAGCTGCGTCTTTCTTCCTGCACTACTGAACAAAACATAAAAAACTTCTACTGAAGATTTTGTTGGTGCATTGGTCTTCATTCGGAAGACTGTTTTGACGCAGTGCTTCATGCCACTGTATCCTCTTGCGGTCTCTCCATCACCCAATAACTACTGCAACCAACATCCACTTCAAGCTACTTACTGTATTCTTCCCTTGGTTTCTCTTTCCACTTCCTACCTCACTCACTTTCCTCTATTACTAAAATTACGATTGCCTCATGCCACGGGATGTGCCCTAAGAAAAAAAGCTCTTCCTCAGTCAAACTGCGCAATAAATTTATTTTTTCCTCCAATTCGAATCATTACCTCCTAATTAGTTACCCAATCTACCCATCTAATCTTCTACATTCTTCCGCAGCACCACATTTCAAAGCGCTCTAATCCTTCTTGCCTTAACTTCCTTACGTCGACGTTTCACTTCCATAAGGGGCTGCACTTCGCACATCTTCAGGGAAGAGTTCCTAACATTTAAATTTCTGTTAGATGTTAATACATCAATCTTTCTCAAAAATGATTTTCATTCCACTGCCGGCCTACATCTTCTCTTCTTCCACGATTGTCAGTTTTTGCTCCCCAAGAGCAAAATTCATCTACTACTTTCAGTGTCTCATTTCCTAATGTAGTTCCTTCAGCTTCGACAGATTAAAGTCGACTACATTCCATTACTCTTATTTTACTTTTGTTCTTTTTATAATCTCGTTTCAAGATAGTATCATTTTCATTCACTTGCTGCTCCAAGTTATTTGCTCTTGTGACAGAATTACAGTGTCATCGGGGAGCTTAAAATGTTTTAATACTTCTCCCGGAACTTTAATTTCCTCCCCAAATTTTCTCTTATTTTCATTTAATGCTTCCTCACAGTACGGATAGAATAACATCAAGGATAGGCTAAAAATCACGTCCCATTCCCATTTCAATCACTGCTTACCTTTCATGTGTTTCAAATACTACAAATGCAGTTTCCTGTACAGGTTACAAATAACTTTCCTTGTCCTATGTTGTATCCCCGCTATATTCAGAATTTCGAAGAGTGTATATCAATCGACACAGTGAAAAATTTTCTTTAAATCTGCGATACTATAAACGTAGACTTCACTTTCTACATACTATTTTTGAGACAAGTCGCGGAGTAAATGTTGCCTTGCGTGTTCCTATAGTTTGTCGAAACCAAATCTCATCTTCCAGTAGGCAGATTACTAACAGTTTTTCAATTCTTTTTTTAAATAATTGGTATCAGGATTTTGTAAGCTTGATCTACTCAACTGATTGTTCGGTAATATTCGTAACTCACGGCACGTGCCTTCTTTGCAGTTTTGGTTATTACACTTTTTTTAAGTCTGCCAAGACAGCCACCACAGAGCAGAGCAGAGTAGATGCCTCGCAGCACTCCAAGCCCGAGGGGTTCTGCGGCCCAGTCCATCGCAGTCGATGCGGCTCCGATCAGCCCTTGGCTCTGGGCTACTTCAGCCCGCCAAGCCAACCGCACAGGGCGGGCTGCGTGGCAGTGCGGACAATGCTAGGTGGACAGACTGCAGAAATACATTGTGCGTGGCACCGGAAAGAGAAAGGTTCAAGGCTTTATGGTCGCACAGACACTGTACCAAACACTCAACATGAGCACAGTGAGTTGCTCAGGAAACATCGAAACCGTAGTCCATTTCATGCCACACATGAATCAACAGGGCCCTGTGTACTGATTTGACAGCTTCAACAGTTCGATTTCCAAGGTCTTGAAGAGTAGCTGCCGCAGGTGGGACGGATACAGTGTCTTTTATGTGTCTTCATAGAAAAAACTCGCAAGGTGTGAGGTCTGCTGACCTGGGTGGCCAAAGGCAGTAGACAACATCTTGTTGTCCATCTCTTCCAATCCAATGTTGTAGGATGGCGTTGTTAAGATTACGCCGCACCTCAAAGTGAATGTGAGGTAGGACGCCGTCAGGCATAAAAATGAAACTTTTGGGACCTTCGTGAAGTAGAGAAAACAATCAGTGCTGCAACATTTCCTGATATGCCATTTCTCTCACATTTTTCTCGCAATAGTCTAACTCAGTGGAAAGAAATACTTCCTGCCGCACACAAGATTAGAACCCAGAGTCTCACGTTATAAAACCGCTTACGTAGGCCCGGAGCCACACCAACGTCAATACTTGATTTAGAGAGATGTGCAGCACTGCCCCCGCCGGCGAGGGTAAGATGGACAAGCCCAGCTGCTGCACGTGTTGCAAGGTACGTCACGTGATGAAGTCACAAGTTTAAAATTTCAGTCGTCCATTTCCAAAACCCGTTAAATCTATTTCTTTCCAATATTAACCTCTTTATAAGTCGAAAGAGTACTCTTCGAGCTACACAGAACGTCATATGAGCCCCAGAAACTGATATTTCTGTTATAAAAGTAACTCCTAGGTTTGTCTGAAGTTCCAGACTATTTTATATCCGAGGTGGCCGCAGTTGCAGCAGACGTTAAGACTCCTGATAACAGTATAGGACATAAAATTGTTATAGCTAGTGCTTATTTAATGCTCTGAAAAGATACATTTACAAAACCAGTTATTTCAGTACATTTGTCAAATTATATTTAGCAAACATTTTAAACACTATGTTTCTTCTAGTGGCCAATAATAATTTAGTTACAGCAATAAATATCATTAAATGTATATATTGTTCTTAATTTGAGCCCATCATTTTCAAACCAAAACATTTTCAGAAATTGTTATATCCAGATTTCAGTTCCAAATGTCGATATGTTCAAAGTAAAAAGTTGTTATGAAATAAATAAAGGATAATAATAAAAACCAAATAACAATGACAGTTTTTTCTCGTTTCTGAAAACTTTTGCTATGTGGATGGAAATGGTCGACTGATTTGTCATCCGCTTTTTGGATATTGCCCGACATTTGCGGCCCTGTGTGTCTCATGTTAAATTACTTGTCTCAGTGTCATCCACGTCCCAATGGTAGTTTCTAAACGTTGATACACAACAACAGCCATCAAGACACGTCTGAATAAAATGATAGATTTTTCTAAATACTGAATTTAAAACATGATACGTTGAGGCTGAAATGAAGCAAAACTAATTTACTAATTTGAAAAACGGTGCGCAGAAATTATATGCAACAAATAGTGCAATAAACGAAAACTTTTCCACCGCTACAGACGACGGAAAACGGTACTTAGTGTCCGAGAAGATTTTCAGCATACTTTTTCACACATTTCTCTCGAGCAAATAGAAAAGAAGATCATTAACATTGTCTGGATGTAGAAGTAACCGTCTTGCGTTAAAAATAAAACCTGCAAAACTAAAATTCCTTTCAGAAGCAGATCTAGACACTTGTATACACAGTATTTTTTTGGCGATCTTCTTCAGAGTGGGAAAATTGTGCCCTCTCGTTTTCCAGACAGTTTTAAACGACGAAATGGTGGCCAGACAAAAAGCTGTTACCTCAAAGCACCTCTGGACCGTTAACTTTTCCTGTATGTGCTGTTTCCGAGTCTTCTCTGTCCTGGGTCGCCTGACTCGAATGCTGTAACAGTGTTATCTACTATGCCAACAGAAGGTGCAGCGTAGGTGATTTCCCCAGTTCTAATTCCTTGCAGCTCCTTTGAAGGGCTGCAGTAGCACCACATGTTTTAAAAGCTATAAATTAAACGATAACGTAGATGAACTGCTGTAATAGAATAGGATACACACGGTGAGAAGAAAAATTAGTTCTTTCATCAGCGTGATACCAATTCTTTCAGTTCTAGCTATTTCTGCCTTCTCAGAGAGCTTTTCGCTCAAAGACGAATACTGGCTCTCTACCGATTCTAACATTGTCAGCCATGTATCCCAGAACTACTCCAGTGATATATCGAGAGCGCTAAGAAGGTCACTTTTCTTTGCGTATGTCACGAGTTCTTTCGTCTCGGTCAGTAGATGATGAACTCGTGGACAGTTGACGCATATATACTCAGCATTAAAAGCATTTTGTAGAACTGTGTTTAGCATATGGCAGGAACAATTCAATCGTGAAAAATAGCCCAGTCCAGCGACAAAGTTGGTACCCTGATCAGTCGCAAAATGCACGTCTTTCCATTTAGTCGTGGAAAAAAAAGAGACATATATCGTCTGAACAATTCTGTTCAAAAGTTATCGCCCGTGTTTGGCTCATCTGGAAACTGGGTTGTAAACAGAGCACGAGATCTGAGAGTACAGTCAACAAAATAGGAGACAGTACATGTCAGATAACAGTTTCTTCGTGCGCGGCATATGAACATGTCTGTAGCGGCTGAGCGTTCACTTTTTGCTATATGAGCGATTACCTGAGGTATATTAGCCTTTGCAGATACTTTTTAGTAAGTCACTCTAGTGTCCACTAACTTCTGAACAAGATCCAAAAAGCCTTCACCTCCTATAGTCCTGTAAGACTTTGGGTCTCGTGCACGCATAGATACGCGTTTAGCGACAATTATCTCGTGGGCAGGTGTAGAAAGGCGTTTCTCGTCCGCACGACACCATTGTTTATGAAACATGTGTGGACATGCGAATTGTTGCTTGACACTTTAACATAAATGTAAATTCCTCTGCACAGCGAACATCAAATAAAACTAACGTTTTTCTCATCGTTGCCCTCTAAAGCCTCAAATAGCGTCCGGATTATAGTTCTATACTCACCACTGCTTAGTTGTTTTTTTTTTTCTTCCGTTTTTCGTGACTTGCGCTCTTTCAACTATGAACCACGTTTAACTTCCTGTGTTAAGAAAAAACGTGGGGACGTCGCACAACTTAACTACGACTGCCCTACTGACTGCGCGTAGATTGTAGCTCGCAACTGCGATCAGTTCTGCTACTAGCCCGTAGATCTCAGTACACGAGTGCTTGTGTACAGCAGTTCTTGGCCCTTGCGGCGACGTCGCAGGATCGTATCTCACGAGAGTCCACTACGCCGGTACAGTAGCTCAACAGCCGGCACGGTAGTTCAGCGTGTCCGATCAGTGGGCTGGTTGCCTTCTGTAATAAAAAACTGAGTAAAGGAATCAACTATCAACTTGAACGTATGTCATGTGACGTCCGTTCAGACCAAACACATCGAACAATACGGAACAAAATTAAATAATAAAAGAAAGCTTGTTCGGTCAGAGGGTTAGCTGCCCTCTATAATAAAACACTGAGTCAACGGCTCAACACTGAACTTGAACGGGTGTCATGGGACATACGCAACGAATAAATGTGACGAACAGAATCGAAAAAAATGAGAACAATAAAAAAGGGCGGCCTCAACCCGCGGGCCGGGCCTCTGTTCACGACTCTGAGCCACCGTCAAAACTTATACATAAAAAAAGCATTGTCCCTTAGTGTAGCGTTATTTGTGTTTCTTGTTTCAGCCACAAACTGTAGTGGCTGATGACTGCTAGCGTGCTAGTCGCTCGTCGACCATTGACCAGGTGTTGTCAATAGGCGAGACATCTTGAAAAAAACAGTGGAAACCTGTATCGAGGTATCACGAGACCACGGGACACATGCAGTCTTGCTTCACCTTACTGAAAGAAGAAGTCCCTGAGATCTCGAGGAAACAACACAGCGATCGGCTGGAAAGAAGAGGTGGTGCTACTGTCTTGGCTAGTCTTTGGGTGCACTACTGTGTTCGAGTCTTTCTGCTGCTACGGCAGTGCAAACCGTAACGCCGTGCTCACACTCAGTCCTGCTCGAGAAACTGTCACACTGTCTGTGTGGCTAATTTATTTGCTGGAAAGCAGCACATTTCCTGGTTCAGTGCACGTGACATTATTGTCATCCTTCACAGTAACAGTAGCAGCATTCGACCGTAATCGTTATCCTAGACACAACAATAATGCGTTTCGAGGGACAATGTGTTCATCATCAGGTTGTAAAACTTAACTCAAGGTGATGATGGGATCATTGTTTCTCGAAACGTATTGTCGAGTTGCGTACAGGGCAAAAATTTCAGCTCAGTGCTACCAGTAAGTACTGTAAAAACATGAACGTTACCTCAAATCGGTAGTGGATAATATTAAATTCTCCTTCACAGCCCAGCGAATGAAGTGTCTGTCGTCTCGAATGCTAGTAGTGTACGGCCATTCAGTTACAGAGTTACTCGTTCCACATTCCCATGGCAGTCAACCCGGCCCATGTTCCCATAGTAGTCACGGAACAACGAATCAGAGCATGCAGCAACATCGCTGAACATAAATCGCAGTTTCAGTAGGCAACGATTCTATAAATGTCGTCACGTTCTGTTACACCACTAGTGAAAAGTAATATTTTTATGAAAACCGGGCGCGTCATCATTTCTACAACGAATAATCTAAATGTCACTACTCGTACTTGTTTTGTGAGCTTTAGCTAAAGTGCTTATCATTTGCATAACCAAGCTTGTAGTACATTTCATGCTAGTTTGATAGTTGTTGCCTGTTTTCACGGCCAGCGATGTTTAATCGATGTAAAAGTTGGAGGTCTCAAAGCGCAGGCAGACGATAAGAATGCAGAGAGAAGTTGAAATGCACAGCGAAACATAAGAAATAGGTGGCCCTAAAGCCAATAGAAACGCAAAACTGTAAAAATAAAAATAAAAATTTAAAAAATAAATTAAAGCTAGGTATAGGTGTGGATTGGCTTGAAAGAATTCGAAAAGTCATTTCAGTTTGTACTACAGAAGCATTTCATCGTCCACAGGTGTATTTCCTGTCACAGAGATTTTAGGAGTTCAGGTATACTGCATGCTTTTCTGTTTTATGCTCTCATAGAGAAAGTACAATAATTGACAATTGGAAAGGTGGTGCTCTATGGCCGCCTTTAATTAAATTTACTGACTGTCTCGTCTAAGAGCTGTCCATCCATTTTTCTGCGATGTTTCCACAGATAGTTTCAATTTCATTTTTGCGCAATGTAGCTATAGTTAGCCCACTGTGTCTTTCATGCCACTCCCAGTGACGATGAAAAAATGTCGGTTTGCTTCTCCGTTTCGAACAAATGGTTTTCAGAGCGAAATTTTACACCATCATTCGATAAAGCGATCCCAAATTAGTCTATTGCAATGTTTGTTTTATCGATATGTTTTAACATGGACAGTAAAACACGAAGAATAACGAGAAATCCAACAGTGTACACCAACAGCGAAAGCACGGCCCTGGCCTGGTCTGACTGCTACCATTGCTGACATGCAGCAGCGCTACACAGACAATGCTGGAGTACTGGTTAGTCTTCGTATTTTACTTTCCCTGCTAATACATATTGAAAAAACAATCACCGCGCTAGACTAATTTGGGACCGCTTTATAGAATGGAGGTGTAAAATTCCGATTTAAATATCGTTTGTTTGTAACAGTAAACAAACCGACCCTTTCCGGCGGCATTGGACGTCGCTTGAAAGACGTAACTTTCAACATTTGGACTAACTCCAGCTCCTCATTACGAAAACGAAATTGAAAATATGTGCTGAAATATCAGAGAAAAAGCGCCTGACTTCCTCTATACAGGAAGATTCAACTGCCCCTACTGATTTCGTTTTATGCAACCTGCTATATTAACCGCGACGTCCGCAAGCTACACGGAAGATTGTCATGTTCTCTCACTTCCTGCACGAGAACTATTAGTTCCACTGAAAAAATGGTCAGGAACTTTCAATAGGAAATTTGAAAATGGTGCAAATGACTCTGAGCACTATGGGACTTAACTTCTGAGGTCATCAGTCCCCTAGAAGTTAGAACTACTTCAACCTAACTAACTTAAGGACAACACACACATCCATGCCCAAGGCAGGATTCGAACCTGCGACCACAGCGGTTGCGCGGTTCCAGACTGTAGCGCCTAGAACCGCTCGGCCACCCCGGCCGGCAGGAAATTTAATGTAGTTAAATTTCGTACTGCGATACGTCTTCGCTAGAAGCCGTAATTTTCGAATTATTCAAGAAACATGTACAAATGTGCCATTTGAACCCACCCCCACTGCCACACCGGTCAGGATTTCTATGTTGTTCATGACACTCTCTCCTAACACTGTACAAAACTTTCGACTGCACGAATTGTTTCTCACATTCCAACTGTTTTGGTCTTCAATGACGCGTTATTACGTCATCGGCTTAGCAGAAGACATAAAAATTGTAAATATTGACGTATATGTTTCTGAATTTTAACAACACAAAGTAAATAATCACATCGTTCCTTTCATTACGCCTTCTGACTACGAAACTACTGTACTTGTGAGGGATAGGTTTGGACCGAAATGTCAACATAATTAGTTGTAGCGTAAAGTTTACAAAGATCGTTTTTCACTCATTATCCTGACGGGTACGCCTGAAAAAAAAATGTTACCGAAACAACCATCTAAGCTGGTGGCGTAATAGCCCAATCATTAGAGATCAATAAAGCTCGAATATCGGGAGTAGTTCGTGTAATCGCAAATTTTTTAGCAGTATTAGGAGGCAGTGCCACGAACAAAATGCTAGAAATCCTGACTGGTGAAGTATGAATGTGGGGTGGACGTGCATTTGGCGGCCACTTTTTAGTATAGGGGTGTAGACGCGTTTGAACGTCACTTTTGCGTTTCTCTTGAATAATTCGAAAAACGTCGCCTTCAGCAAAAGGATATGCCAGTACAAACTTTACCAACATTAAGCTTCCGTAATAGAAAAGGTCCTGTTCATTTTTCTGTAAGACTTGTAGGTTGCGGGTAGCGAGCGGAAGAAAATGAAAACCACGCACGTGGTTTGTAAAGGCCAGGTATAATACTGGGACTTGCATAAAACAACATAGGTAGGAGCATCTTAATCACGCCATATAAGTTATATAAGACAGTTACTAGGGTTTGAACTCCGTGTATGAATCTACTAATATACAATTTGTAAGTTCTCTACTTTAGATTGTATTTATTTTTTAACGTCGTTTGATGGTCGAAATAGTAAATGGTAGATCGTCCGTCAATCACTAGTTTATTTGGTACTTCAATGTGAAACTTCAGATGAATCAAATGAATGTTTCTGTGGTGTGCTACACGTTTTGCAATAACGTAAATCGATTTTCCATTATGTCTCTTAAATGAGTAGAGTGAAGTATCACATTCTCGTGAAATTCTTTGTATACAACAGTATATGAAAAAGAAGGAAAAGTAGAGTATGAGTAAGCTTTGTCAAACATGGTTGGCTCATACGCTAAACGTTGACCACATATAGCTGCTAGGACAATCTTATTGCAGCCTTTTGACTGTTTCGACAAGATGCAACTGTTATTGTAGACTCCCATGAGAGGCTACGCAGTGACTGTTTCCTTAGCACCATTATCAAAATAATTGTACTACGATTCGGCAGTGTGAAGCTGACCTGGCTCCTCTCCTTGTCGTCAAAGTGAAACTGCAAGCAAAGCTGCTTGCTAAGACTGAAAGTCATACCACCAACAGAAGGCAAAGTGAGTGTCGCCTGCCGGAAAGGTTGTAGCCTCTCCGCAGGAAATTTTGTTAAATCAAAATGGAAATGGAGCCAAGCGTAACCTCCCCGCAAAAATAATGTTTAATAAAAATGTGAAATGGTGCCAAGCGTAACCTCCCACAAAAATTAAGGAATGAAAATTGACCATAAACGACACAATAATATTGATTAAATAATGAATCATGAACGAAATGTAACCTCCTAACAGAAATAATAATATCTGGTAAATTTTATAAGGACAGGAGCGCTGACCTTCAGCCCTGTATTCTGAATAACAAAAGCAAAATTCTTACCTCAATAAAAACTGCAACTATATCTGCTCTTATTTATCGACACAGCTTCGTGCAATGCTGGCGCGTATATATATATATATATATATATATATATATATATATATATATATATATATATATATATATATATTGATTCTTGGAAGGAATCCATAGGAAAAATTCTTTAAATTGAAAGAATACTTCTCTTTAAAAGAGTTACTTTATAAAAAAATTATTACTGGGGCATCTTTTCTGAACAAATTAAATTACAATTAACATACATTATTAAATATGCGCAAGGCTGCTTCTTTACCTTCTACAACAGCACTCATCCTCCAGAGTCCTGACCAGAGTCGCGACCAGAGCGCACAGCCGACGCATGCCGACTCCCTACTACCGTATCCGACTGACCACTACTGCAGACTGACTACTACTGCAGACTCGCGCAGACAAGCGCAGACTAGCCAAGCAACAACTAACGATAAACTACTCTCTGGTCAGAGATTCTGTCATGCCTCGCCCATCGCCGGCGAAGCATACACCTTACATAACCCTCCACTGGGGGGGGCAAAAATTTGGCAGCGATGGTGAGTCAATTGGACTTGCCATGAGCAACAAATTTTTCATAATTAACTAAGTTTACAATCACAGAATATTTACAGATATATAAGTGCAGTACATGAGATAAAATATAGTGCTCACGCACTGAGTACAGAACATATTAGCAAATCACAAAATGTATAAGCAATGAATACAAATCATGTTAACAAAATGACGAAAGTGCACACGCACTGTAATACAGAACATATCTGGGAATTACAAAATGTATACGTAATGAGTACAAACGGCATAAAGTGAACACGCACTATAAAACTCTCTAATATTTTTACAACAAATAAACCTAATGAGTACAAATCATACTGACAAATGACAAAAGTGCACACGCACTTAAGTTCAGAACATATCTGGGAATCACAAAATGTATACACAATGAGTACAAAACACATTAACAAATGGCAAAAGTGCACACGCACTGTAGTTCAGAACATATCAGCAAATCACATTATGTATAAGCAATGAATACAAATCATGTTAACAACATGACGAAAGTGCACACGCACTGTAATACAGAACATATCTGGGAATCACAAAATGTATACGTAATGAGTACAAGTGGCATAAAGTGCACACGAACTGTAAAACTCTCTAATATTTTTACAACACATAAACCTAATGAGTATAAGTCATATTGACAAATGACAAAAGTGCACACGCACTGAAGTTCAGAACATATTAAGTAAAGACAAAATGTATACACAATGAATACAAAACATATTAACAAATGGCAAAAGTGCACACATACTGTAGTACAGAACATATCCGGAAATCACAAAATGAGTGCAAATCATATTAATAAATGACAAAAGTGCACACGCACTGTAAAACTCTCTAGTATTTTTCTACAACAAATAAACATATCAAGGAGTGAAATAAAGTGCACATGCACTATAGAAGTCTTTAGTATTTTCAGGACAACTGATCTTATTAACAAATGAAAGGAAGTGCACACGCACAGTATATGTCTTTATCATCTTACAAGAATTAGGAAAGGAATGGGAAGGATTGCGTCATGGTTGTAGCACTTCAGGTTACACGCAGCTGCACTGAGAGTCCATATCTTTCTACTGAAGCACAACACCAAGTGAGACAAGCTCTTTTCCTTGAAGTATTAATCAGTGTAGCCAAGACACTGAAATGTCGTAATAATATTCCATGCTATCATTTTGGTAGTACACTAGGTACACCAAACAGTGGGACCATAATAGCATCTCCATCGCTCAAGGTGGTGGACAGCATGTCGTGTCAACCCCATGTTCTTGTAAAGTAGACCAACGTAGAATTAGCGCAAAAACCAAATATAGTGCTCCATGATCATGAGGATAGACAGGACAAATGGATATTGCAGTAATTTCTGGTAATTAGGTCAGAAGTTGAAGGATATTAAGTCACATAGTAGTCTTCAGTGAGAATTACACTAGTCTAACAACTGATTTGAGTAATTGGTGGCACTCATCGCCCAGTTACTGAACATTTCTGTACCATGTATGTAGTATCACAGAATAATGTTCATAAAATTAGCTGAATATAGTAATTATTGGCACTCATTGCCCAGTTACAAACCATCAGAAGTCATCATTCAAAACAGAAGCTAACGAATGGCATAGTATTAACATAATTCACTTAATTATAGTAATCATTGGCATCATAGGTAATCTTATTACAATAAACAGTGGCATTCATTGGCCAGCTACAAAGCATTTTTTTTTTGTATTATTCAGAAGTCATAACTCAAAATGAGTTAATTATTGGCATAGCATTCATACATAATTAGACTTATTATAGTAATCATTGGCATCATAGGTAATCTTATTACAATAAACAGTGGCATTCATTGGCCAGTTACAAAGCATTTTTTTTTATATTATTCAGAAGTCATTATTGAAGTGACACATTATTCAGAGCTGATCAGTATTATTTAGAACTCTCTTAAACTAGTAGCATTATTTGGGACTGGTAATTACTTTGTTTGCTTTTGTGTTATTGCTGCAAATGAAGACGTGTAACGTCATTCGTCATGAGTCAGCTGTAGCAAGGTTATGAAACAAGTAGAGTATATGTGATCACATTCATAAGCGACATAGGTTTAATAAACAACTATTTATACCACATGAATTTCATGAATAATTCCTCCTGCAAAATATACAAAATGGATTATGAAACTGAAAGAAGAAATGCATATTATGCTGAAAAGTAGTGAACTTCGAATTAACAGGAAGTGAAACGTGTATAAAAATATATGTGTTCTCCAGCTGTCCTTTCCAAAACCTTCAGTCATCATACCATAAGATATAAAACATACTGTCAAAACGAACAGCAACAAATACTTAAATAACTACATAGCATCTCTTAACTACAGCAAATATATAAACTTCATCATTATTTTCATCTGCAAAGAAAATCTTCATTATCCATATCACCATAACTCCATTATTATCATTACTTGTAAAGAAAAACTTCAGTATCCATAGTAGCATATTCTTCATCATTATTCATTACCATTCATTATCATCTGCAAAAGAGTCACTTCATTATTCATTATACAACTATACCTTATTTCTATCATATTTAGTCACAAAAACTAAGATGTGTAGTTCTGTCTGACAGCCTGCATCAATCGCCTCGTATTCTGAAAGAAAAAATTAGTTAAGACTGCTATCATACGATGTGTATAGTATATTCTTGTTAATGCTTGTCAATTCCGATCCATTTACTCTTCATCACGAGGTATTCCATCCTCTTTCGTTCATTCCGAAGGTGAAATTCCCATTTCTGTTTAATTTATTTCGTTTACATGTTATTTCTTTCTGAAAATGATGAACAAGGATTAATGTCTTGCATTTAATTCATATACCCATTAGATAAAAACTGGTTTATGGTAACATAATTGAGCATACAGCATAGCATGACAGAAAACGTAATATGTCAAAAACATCGACAGTGTTCAGAAGCATAAACGTACACAGTGTATCAAATGTAGCAGCAAAAAAAAAAGTAAAGTAGTCACGATGTTTGCCTATCATAAGGCAAAATGTTAAAGTCATCTGGTGTTTGTTATATCTTAAATATTTCATAGTACATACAAACAAAACAGGAAAACAATCATACATACATAAAAATGAAAAATATGCACGGTCTGATGTGTAACGACAACAAAAGCGACCTGCTAACCTTACCTTGCCGTGCACTTGCCAAGAAAAAAAAAATGCGATAATCGTCAGTAAGTAGTCACATAAATATAATTGCATAGGTTGTCATAAAAATGTGTAAGTTCATCTGGAAATATATGCACAGTCTGATGTGTAACGACAAAAAAAAAGCGACCTGCTAACCTTACCTTGCCGGGCACTTGCCAAGAAAAAATTACGATAATCATCAGTAGGTGTTCATGTGAATATAATTGCATAAGCGGTCGTAAAAAATTAGGAAATGGCATTACAGTGTGATAAATCATAAAGTACGTTCATTCAATAAAAGGTTTGACGTTGGATATGTGGTGGTTCCCTTTGGTTTTTCTGGTTCTCAAAGTTTCGACGTGTACTACATTGGGTAGAGGAATGCTGCGAATTCGATATGGACCTGCGTATAAAAGCTCAAATTTAATGCATTTATTCTTTCCTTTGTTGGATAAATAGTGTGTACGTACTAATATCTTCTGTTCAATGTGAAAGTCACGGCGTATACAAACCTGTTTTTACTGTCTTCTCCGGCGCTCTGCGGCACGTTTGATGTCGTTCAGCGCAATGTCAATTATTTCATGGTGTCGTAGTCGACGAGATGTAGGATATGTTACTAATTCTTTAATTTTGTTAGGTGGTTCAACATTTTTCAGTATAACATACGGAGATAGCATAGTAGATTCATTCGGTATAGAATTAATTACATCTTGGAATGAGAGTATGTGTGTGTCCCAATCAATATGTTTTTTATGGCAGTAAATTCTACACAGTTTACCAATTTCTTTCATTAATCGTTCACAAGGGTTCGAAGAAGCATGGTACCTGGATATATATATCGGGGAAATGTTTCTAGCTCGTAACATACGTGTCCATATAGCAGATCGAAACTGTGATCCATTGTAGGAAATTACTTTCAACACATGCCCTACATGAAATAGAAAATGTTTTACAAATGCTTTCGAAACAGTTTTAGCAGTAGCTTTGCGTAGCGGAGTGAAAGTAGCAAATTTTGAAGTGAGTTCAACAGCGACAAAGATGTAGCATAAACCTCTATTAGTTCTGGGAATCG
The DNA here is from genome assembly GCF_021461395.2 of Schistocerca americana. Taxonomy (NCBI): domain Eukaryota; kingdom Metazoa; phylum Arthropoda; class Insecta; order Orthoptera; family Acrididae; genus Schistocerca; species Schistocerca americana. The sequence goes on from NC_060120.1 coordinate 402,122,649, forward strand.
AACCAAAAATGTCTACAGCGGCCATATGTCTAAATTTAACAGGTACAATGGGATGTAATGGAGGAATATGTGAAGACGTGTCTGATTTAGCTTTCTGGCAGATTTTACATGACGCTAAAACTCGTCGAATACGTTTCTCCATGTTGGTAAAATAACAGTTCTGTCTCAGTATAAGAAAACATTTTCTCGCTCCGTAATGCGCGTAACTTAAATGGGCATACCAGATTAATTTGTTAACAAGTTCATCAGGAATGCATAATAGCCAATTGTTGCTGTCAGAATGAAAGCGGCGAAACAGAATGTCATTGCGTACAGTGTAATGGTTTCTAATGGTAACATTATTCCTATCTGGCCAAAGGTGTTTAACCTCTTTCCACACGTTGTCTTTACTCTGTTCTTGTGCTATGTCTTGTAATGACGACGAAATGAAATTTTCAAATGCAACTTGTTGAATGTACAAGACGCTGAAATTTGCTTTGCAGAGGTCGGTTGCGATGTCTTGCTCATTGTTGCTGAGAGAACGGGATAGTGCATCTGCTACAATATTTTGTATGCCTGGAATGAGAACAATTGTAAAATTAAATTCCTGCAAATAAAGTTTCCATCTACTTAATCTGTCGTGTGTAAATTTAGCCGAAAGTAAAAATTATATCGCTCTGTGGTCTGTGTAAACGGTGGTATGTCTTCCATAAAGAAAATGCCGAAATCTGGTAAAAGCCCATACAACACATAATGTTTCAAGTTCTGTAACAGAATAATTGCGCTCAGCAGCTGACAGAATGCGACTCGCAAAGGCTATGTTTTTAATTACTGTAGAACCATCTTCTTCAATTTCCAGAAAAATGTGTACGTCTAAAGCGGTGTTAGAACTGTCGGTGGCAATGGAAAAATTTCTGATAAGATCTGGGTTACGTTTTCTTGAACAAGATTCTGCGTGTCAAAAGTATTGCTTGCGTTACTGGAATATGCAACCTGTACTGTATTTAATCAAATTCTATCTGGCGTGTTATTATTTTCAGGAGGATGCTGTGGCATTTCAACTATTTGTACTGTTCTATTATTTCTTCCTGACGTATTACGTTATGGATGATACCAACTGTCTGGTTCATTCATGATTATTTGTTGTGGCGGATGTTCTTGCTGCTGATAAGATAGACAGATAGACTGTTATTAAATGTACGCTGAAAATTGTGCTCATTATTTTTACGTCTGTCGTGATAGTCACTTCTTTACGGCGCATTGTGGTAGGAATTGAAATGGTGTGTTTTCTGTACGTAGTGATTTCCTTGTTGCTGTGCGTTACTATTTGTTGGAGCTGAGACTATACGTGCACGCGGCGAAACATTAAAGCTTGGTTGACCTTGTACATTACATTGTTGGTTAGGTATGCTAACCGGCTGGTTTTGTTGCTGTTGCGGAGAAAAACCTCTATTGTCACCAAAATGTGGTTCGCTATTGCTGATAATTTTACACATACTGATGATTAAAATTTTCGTCTGGTATTAACGTTCTCGTGGTTGTCATTTCTTGAGCGTCTAATAAAAAAATTGTCATTTTCGGTAAAATTTGTCATATCGGGTTTTCTTTACACTTTTCTTAATCCTAGGTAGAGCAATAGTTAAAGAGCTGTTTTGATAGATATAAAGGATAGTAGAAGAGAAGGCAGCAGTGCAGAATACTATAAGATGAAACAGCACTACTATGGCTCGGGGCCCTGTGCACGCTACGGCACATACTCATTAAAGCGTAATGAATCCCCTGAGGTTAATTACGCGCTGCAACTACATTTTAGCTTTTGCGTTACAGGCAATGCCGGTGAAAATTCAAAAATAAATTGCTGTATCCATGCTAATTGTAGTTTCTGCATTACAGATAATGGCGATGAAAGTACAAAAATAAATCGACGTATCCAGTTCAAAGTGTGTATCTGTGCTCTATCATTTCTGAATACCTTAGATTTTCTTATGGATGAAAATTGCCCGTAATCAATTTGAGAACACGTTCAGGTTTGTGTGAGAATCTGTTTGTCTGTGTCATTTCGGATTTTAAGTCACGTAGCTTTTCGGATTTTAAGTCACGTACTCTCTGTAAATTATCCAAATTATACTGGCTGTGTGAGTCTGACAAATGTTCGCAAAGTGGCGTCTGCTGTGGTGTATTAAATGCTGAAACATTTTTCATTTCTGTTACCTCTTGCTGTAAAGTTGACAATATTCTATGCAGTGTATTATTAGACGAATCTATCTCACTGATTGTCTGCTGTAAATTTTGGAATTCAAGTGTTTGGTTAAACGAAATCGGTGAAGTATCGTCTGATTTGTTGTCATTATTACTTTCAATAACATCAATACGGATGGCCAATTCATCATATTTTTCAGTCAGTATTTTTACCTGATCATCGTTTTTAGTGTCAGCAGTTTTAATTTGTTTTTGTATTTTACGTGTAGTTTCATTCAATTTTTTAACATCAGCTTTGATGACATTGGAATCCTGTGTTAGTTCTAATTGTTCGAGTCTGTCTGTCACTGTCTGAAAGTCTGCTGTGTGTGTATCTGTTTTTGATTTTAGATCGGAAATTTCATCACGCAGTTCGGTGTTCAACTTTGATGGTATTAATTTCGTCTGATACTGTAGCAATATTGTTGTCTACGTACGTTTTTGCTTTCGCAAACAATTTATGTTTATCTTCCTGTCTCTGTGCGGTAATTGTTTCCATAACTTGTCGCTTTACTTTATTCTGTTCCTGTATAAATTTACGGAAACGCGTTTCACTGTTTTGTAGGTGGTGATTAAAACATTCGTCAATTTGGCTGTTCTGTTGGACACATTTCCCGTCTACTTTTGCATCCAGTGTGCGCGAAAGTTCTGCTGTCATTAATTTAAACTCGTCGCGTAACTGTGTTGTGTTTTCAGAGCATTGTTTAGCGACTCCACTAATTTCGTCTCTAAGTGTTTCTGTTGCAGCTGTTTGTATATCCCTTAATTCTTGCGCAACAGATCTAATTTCTTCGCTACTTTTCCTAGCACAAGCCTCAATTTCCTTACGTAATTGTTCTTTAGTACCGTGACATTGCGCGGCAACGGCTGTAATCTGTTCACTAAGCTGTTTGGAATTGTTATCTAGTTTTTCATTAAGTTGTTTGTCCTGTTCACTAAGTTGTTTGAAATTTTCATTAAGGTTGTCTTCTTTTTCATTAAGTTGTTTGAAATTTTCATTAATGTTGTCTTGTTTTTCATTAAGTTGTTTGGAATGTTCATTAAGTAGTTGTTTAAAGTTGTCGTTTTGTTCTTTTTTCGATTGTTTGGAATCTTCATTTTGTTATAGCAACATTGCCATAATTTGATCCAAGCCAATATTACCTACTCTACTCTCCATGCTGTTTGATGGTGTATCTGCAATTGTCACGTTTTGTGTATCCATTTGGATATTCTGTGATTCTTGAAAATGTTTGCTAATCGGATGTGCACTGTTAGTCACTACACCGGAATTAAATAAATGTGTCATACTCTGATTACAAGTTCATTTTCGTTAGAAAAATTTGTCTGTTCATTACGGAAATTTTGCAAACCGGGTGTGTCAAGCTGGGCAGCATTCATTGTAACAGAACATCCCGCGTCATCAATTGTCGTTAAATTAACAGACGACACAATTGAATTTATTTGTTCATCACTACGATCAAAATCAATATTACTGGTCGGTACGCACTGATTGTCTGTAAATGGAGTATTGTCATCATTACACTGAGTGTCGCAAGTACTATCGGTCAAATTATTAGAGTCGGTTATTTCGCTCATTACACATCGCGATGTACTGTTAATAGTTTTTTGCGGCATTTTTACACAAAATAAAATTATTCACAAATGAAACAAACACAATGCAAAAAAACACAACAAACACAATTATAACAAGGAGCAACAAATTGCCAATGATCTGTGGAAGAAAGAGTGACAAATTAGTAAGTGTGTTGCGCCAAATGCTAATTACATTTAAGTAATTAAGAGCAGATATATGACTACTTCTCAGGAGATTCACAAAGAAATACGATCCTGGCAGGGTCGCCAAGTGTAACCTCTCCGCAGGAAATTTTGTTAAATGAAAATGGAAATGGAGCCAAGCGTAACCTCCCCGCAAAAATAATGTTTAATAAAAATGTGAAATGGTGCCAAGCGTAACCTCCCACAAAAATTAAGGAATGAAAATTGACCATAAACGACACTATAATATTGATTAAATAATGAATCATGAACGAAATGTAACCTCCTAACAGAAATAATAATATCTGGTAAATTTTATAAGGACAGCAGCGCTGACCTTCAGCCCTGTATTCTGAATAACAAAAGCAAAATTTTTACTTCAGTAAAAACTGCAACTATATATATATATATATATATATATATATATATATATATATATATATTTGATTCTTAGAAGGAATGCATAGGAAAAATTCTTTAAATTGAAATGAATGCTTTTTCTTCAAAAAAGTGGAAAAATTCTTTAAATTGAAATGATTACTTTTCTTTAAAAGAGTTACTTTATAAAAAAATTATTACTGGGGCATCTTTTCTGAACAAATTAAATTACAATTAACATACATTATTAAATATGCGCAAGGCTGCTTCTTTACCTTCTACAACAGCACTCATCCTCCAGAGTCCTGACCAGAGTCGCGACCAGAGCGCACAGCCGACGCATGCCGACTCCCTACTACCGTATCCGACTGACCACTACTGCAGACTGACTACTACTGCAGACTCGCGCAGACAAGCGCAGACTAGCCAAGCAACAACTAACGATAAACTACTCTCCGGTCAGAGATTCTGTCACGCCTCGCCCATCGCCGGCGAAGCATACAACTTACAAGGTTCCTGGTGTTGTCTGTGACTCAATAAATATCCGGTCTATTCATTACCTTGAAAAAGGTGAAATGTGAACAGAAGAATACTCTGCAAGACGTATGGGCCTGAATGTATATGTTAGAGGCGAAAAAAGTAATGTACCTATATTTTAACATAATATGTATTTCCCAATACTGGTTCAATATTAGTAGGAAAACACACTGATCTGAATCGTGAAATATAGGAATACAAGCAGGCTTCAAGTAAATTGCAAATAGCTTGGGAAGATGTTTAGTTACACCATTGTCCGACATCATCACCTACAACGGATCGCACCCTAACAAACAAAACGCACTGCATTGGCACCAAACTGAAAATATCAGCTGGAAATATTATGATTCGCAAAGTGGCTGGAACCAAGAGCAGTAAAATATAGAGAACTACGGCCCCGGATGTGTGCTACTCTGCTGCTGACAATGCTCGACCGGTTTGGTGCAGATCAAGTGACGCTAAATAGGTGGACAATTCTCTGAACGATACATGTTAACTTATCACTGGTTGCTTGAAACCAAACTACGAGATAGAGTCTATTGCTGGTGGGAATCACTCCACCAGATATTACAAATTGTATCCATGAACGAGATATGTAAAGCCGTGGCTTACATACGTCAATTATGTGGATATCACCCTACCCACTACGACAAAAGTTTACGAGGAGAGTCTCCCATACAACCAAAGATGTGAACGAATCTCCTCACACTCAGGTTAAGATTATGCAGAGCAAGGAACAATCACCGCTCACCTTGCTGGTTGAGTGCTAACAATTTAATATCTACCCCCCCCCCCCCCCCCGTCCGTCCCTCCATTATCAGGACGTGAAAACGAGAAAATGGTTGTGTCTGAAGTGGCGCTTCCACAGCCCATTTGTGCTCTGTGAATGTGGCAAAGATCAAACAACAGCCCGCTTCATGAATTGCAGCAAGGTACCCTTTGACATGCACAAAGGAGGACTTGATGGCAGCGACCCCTAATGCCCGTGATTTGGACAGACACTATTTGTAATGTTTTACAGGTTTTGTCATTATGTACTATAATGTAGTGGAATTAGTGTTTTTATTGTAGTTTGCTTCTGACACGAATAAATAACCGAAAAGGAAAAACACATCCCAATATGCAAATTATCTAAAAGAAAGACGCCTCGAATAAATAATTAATCTTTTGTTTATGGAAAAACAAACTTTAGCGCACATACAGGAAATGTAATAAGGGGGACGGCACATAAACTGCATTTCATTGCCAGAAGAAGATGGAAGAAATCCACTAAAGCAACCAGTGGGAAGCATAACTACTTTGGAATAAATTGTAGTATTTCCAGATGTAATTGACTGAACACACAGAAAAATTTCAAAGAATGGTGGCGCGTTGTCTTATCACGAAATAAGGATAGCAGAGGCTCGATTATAATAAACGAGTACACGTACATAGGAAGGAATGACCATAGCGATAAAATAAATCAGAGTTCACACGGAATAGTTTAGGTTTTCACTTTCCCACGAGCCGTTCGAGGGTGGCACAGTACAGACAGTTTCAAAGCGGTATCTTGTACCCTTTGACAAAATTTAAGTTTGAACTGCATAATAACAGTTTAGCTGTTGAAGAACAGTCTTCGGTATCAACCACAGAAATTTTCTCGTTGCAGTCGTCCGATCAGAACCGTATAGTACCAGAGTAAAAAATATTGTAGAGAATGTAATACATTATTGACATTTCCAATATACTTTTTAATGTGAAACGCAGAAGGGAAACATTTTTACATCCTTCGGTCTATTTACAACACTAGGGAAATATTTGGTAATTACATTCCACCTTTCTTTGGAGTTAATTCAACATTAACTTTGGGTTGGTTGTATTCGTGACCGTACACGTACAAGTCCCCCTTCCGAAGCGATTCGGCACGAAGAAAGCTCGTACCTTAAAGTTCGTTGGCCTCTTTTTCCTGCTCCTCCGTTAACCCCGCTCAGTCCTCCCGCTTCGTTCCAAACTCGACTTCAATTAAGAGAACAGGCAACTTTAAGAAACTAACTTTATCTTGTTTGTAGCAATCGACGTGGAAAAAGACCGTGAGACCGAAATCCTCTTACACGCACGCCAGACTGCTGAAGGGTTGCTGGGGGAAAGCAAGAAAACGAAGACCAGAGAAAAAGTCTGTTGAACCTTACCGTTATATTTCCATTTTACTTCGATAATTGGTGCAATGCACGTGTATTATGAAGTATCAGATTTAATAGAACATTTCTCGAACTATTCAGTATTGTATGCCATCGTTCATTTTCACTTTAACTAAAGTTCTCAGTATGTTAACCGCCCACTTCTTTAATTTAGATCTGCAGCTCCGAGGAATAATTTAACATTATTGTTTCTTTCTTTTCCACATTTCCCTTTCGCCCATTATTTCGAGTTTAACAACGTATCAAAAAAAAAAAGATGTAATTCCGGTGTGTGAACCCAGTGTTTACAAGAAAGGTAACTAATGTTAACCATCATCAGAGTATCATTTACTAAGCGAGGAAGTACCAAAGCTTTTTCTGGAGATGCATATCTTAACTAATTTCTATGCAAGGAGTTCGTTGGAGATGGGAGGAATGCCCAGTTATGGCAGATGCAATGTTTCATTCAAATTAATTGACATTTCAAATCAATGTAAAGATCAAATGTCAAAAGTTTTTACTGAGACCTTGAATATTCAAGGTAAAACCTTTTCACAATAGGCATCTACATACCCTCCAGTACAGACTACTGGGTATCCTCTCTAGACTCGACATGTGCTAATATCGGTAATTAAGAAAGACATAAAGTTGACTGTATGGGTATTTCATTATAAACTTTCCATCTGATTCTCCAGAGACCAGAAGGTTAATGGATTTCCTTGATTTTTATACCTGGTTCACAGTATTCATATACTTCCCCGAGTCCAGGGAAAACATAATACTAATATACACAGTGTTTTCACAGATAGGTCTCTAGTTGACGGCCACAGTGTGAGAAAAACTAGTAATTACCACGGACAATAATCCTGAAAGAGATCAAGGCAGAGTCATATTCCACAGCACTGAGCAAAATTATTTTGAGGTATGAGTCCACTTGCGAAGCAGACGCCGCCGCCGGCCGCAGTGGCTTAGCGGTTCTAGGCGCTTCAGTCCGGAACTGCGCTTCTGCTACGGTCGCAGATTCGAATCCTTCCTCGGGCTTCGATGTGTGTGATGTCCTTAGGTTAGTTAGGTTTAAGTAGTTCCAAGTCTAGTGGACTGATGACCGCAGATGTTAAGCCCCATAGTGTTTAGAGCCATTTGAGCAAAGCAGACACTCAGAGCCAATCTTACAGGGCAAAGTTGGCGAGAAGTTCACAATGAACGACGAATATAATGCACAACTTCAAACCTTTGTTAGCCTCTTTGTTAGCTCTGACCCATTAAAAATTGCAGACGCACATGCAGTACACTAGTAAGCAACCAATGAAGATAATTAATAGCATTAGAATATCATTTAGCTGGAAACGGGAACTGCCTCATAATACGAAGGGTAGTCAGAGCCAGGTAACAGAATTTCACTACAGGCCCTACCGGAAACAGCTGAGGAATGTTGCCAGACAGGCTAACAACCCATTACATCACGAGCACACAAGGCTCTCAGAAGAAAATTAAAGAAAATGGTTGAAATGGCTCTGAGCACTATGAGACTCAACTTCTGAGGTCATCAGTCCCCGAGAAGTTAGAACTACTTAAACCTAACTAACGTAAGGACATCACACACATCCATGCCCGAGGCAGGATTCAAACCTGCGACCGTGGCGGCCGCGTGGTTCCATACTGTAGCGCCTACAACCGCTCGACCACCCCGGCCGGCAAAAAATGAAAACTGTGTGTCCATTGTGAAAGAGGTATCAGGGCAAAACGTGGGTGATCAATATTTACCACCTCTCTTGTATGAATGGAACTGTTAGTAATCCACTTAAGTTGTGCTTAGTATTTAATAACCGCTTATTGTCACTAGGTGACTTGTTAAATTAAAATTTTATTGATACAGCTAAACACTTAGTACTCTTGACAGATGTTGCTCCGAGACAACAACGTCGCAAGCAGATACAGAAAAACCAAAAATGGGATCAGTAACCACGTATTTATATAGGAAAGACTCCCATACGTATGACAAGACTTCAAACAGGATTATTAACTACTCAGTCAAGTGTGCAATGTGTCTTTCCAGTGTGATCAATTTCCTGACATAATGAAATATTCGTTAGTGAAACCACATTACAAAAAGGATTTTTGCTCTGGAATGCTCTCTTCATTGTGCTGGTCTGCTTATTGTTTCTTCCTTGGCTTCCAAGTTAGCAAAGTTCCATCACTTTGTCTAATTCGTAATACCCAATTATGAAGGTAATTTTCTCACTAATCGCGTTTCGGTTACTCCTCGTTATATTCATATTTCTTTGGTTTACTCTCAGGCAATATTCTGAGCTCTGTAGACTATTAATTCTATTCAGTATAACCTGTAATACTTCCTCGAAACTCAAAAATTTTGGTAATTTGTGGTAAGGTGTTATGGGACCAATATGCTGAGGTCATCGGTACCTAAGCTTACACACTACTTAATGTAACTTATACGCTAAGTACGACACACACGCACACCCATGCCCGAGGGAGGACTCGAACCTCTGACATCCTCGACCCGCCCCCTGGCAGGTAATAGCAACCTCTTACAGAACAGGGAATTATGTCGGTCCCGATTAGAATCCATCCTACAGGTTAACGACGAGGCGTCGATGCCTGCATGGATGTGGATTGTAGGCGGTTTCCCACACCTACTAGGTGTATACCGGGCGGGTTCCCATGTTCCACCTGAGATAGACGTGAAACAATCATTTGTAACACTTTCTCATCCTTGTACACAGAATATACTCTATACACAGATTGTGTAAACTGCTTCTCTCCCAGAGCTAAATAGGAGAGTGATGAACATAGCCTGTTTGGCATCGTTATACAGTTACTCAGCATCAGCATCAATATTTTTTCACTTTGACTGTGAATAGCAGCGCATCAGCGATTCTTACAAATGATATTCTTTCACCATGAATTTTAATCCCAGTCTTGCACTTATCATTTGCATTCTTCATTCCGTCTTCGATGTACAGACTGAACAGTAGGCAAGAGAGATTGAATACCTGTCTAACAAACTTTATAATCAACACTTCGTCCCTTGTTTTCCATACTCGTTGTTGCTCATTGACCTTGATACATACTGATCATTACTCGTATTTCCCCAAACATTTCACCAGTTTTTCTGAGACCTTCGAATATTGTTGTGTTAAAAAAAGCTTTGACTGCGTTGAGGACGCAATAAGTTTGCGAAAGATGGAACATTATGGGATTAGAGTAAACTCAACAATGGTTTCCTAAAGGAGGAATCAGAAGATCTTTCTGCAGTGTGATTAAACAGGAAGACTGAGGCCATAAAATTGGGGGTTGTCACAGGGCTTTGTCCACGCTCTGTTGCTTTTCTTTCTGTACATTTCCGGGCAAAACATGCGAAGAAGACACGAAATTAAAGTCAACAGATTGACAGGATTTGTAATGTTGTTACAATGACGACAAATTCGAGTCAAATATACATAAGACTTAATAATACGAGCCCTGTTATCGGTATGATATCGTACCCTCTCTGGCCTGGATGCATAGGCTAGTGCGGTTGGGCAGAGTGTCACTAAGCCATTTTATTTTGTATTGGGCCAATCAGGCCCACAACTGCTGTAGTAGGTCCTTAGTATCTTTGATACTGGTAAAAGTGGTCAAAAAGACCTATTTCATGATAGTTGAAAGCAAGATGTGGCTTAACTTCTTGAGAGACTAATCCACATACTTTTTTCTAATTTCTGTCATTTCTTTGCTTCACGCTTAACCTCTGGTAGAGAATAGTGTGCTTGTGTTTACTTCTCACTTTCTTTTATGCAGTGTGTGTGTGTGTGTGTGTGTGTGTGTGTGTGTGTGTGTGTGTGTGTGTGTGTGTGTGCGTGTGTTTGTGTGCGTGTGTGTGGATGGGTGGGTATGTGTGTTTTACTGGGAGGATACTAGTGATTTGAGGTTCACTTCCACATATTCAAAGGTGCTTGTAGAGCTGTCGGGTTGTAGTGTCACCCCAACCTTTATGTAGGACCATAGACACTCGTCAATCACGGAGACTGGATGTCCTGTGTCAATGAATACAGGTACTGAGTTTTTGTCCTATATTTAGTGATGTTTCCATTGTGTAAACTGACAGATTTTTGGCCCATCAGCAGATGGTATTGCTCTCCTACGCTACAAAAAACAGGTCAGAACACTATCACAGAAACAACGGGAAAAGGATGCCAAATTTAAAAGAACGATGTTATTGATGACAGCGCCAGTAAAGCAGATTTACTAACACGGTTTTCCGAAATTCCTTCGCAAAAGAAGACGAAGTAAATATTTCAGAATTCGAATCAAGAAAGATTACCAACGTGAGTAACTTAGAAGATGGTATCCTCGGTGTAACAAAACAGTTTAAAACACTTAAGTAAAGCAAGGCTTCCGGTCCTGTACGCATACCAGTCAGATCCCCTCAAAGTATGCTGATACCTTAGCTCCATTTTTAGCAGTCATACACAACCGATCGCTCGTAGAAAGATCAGTACCCAATGGCTGGAAACTTGCACAAATCACACCAATAGCCAAGAAAGAAAATAGCACTAATCCGCTGAATTACAGACCCATATCACTAACGTTGATTTTCAGTAGGATTCTGGAACACTTACTGTGCTCGAATATTATGAATCACTTCGAAGAAAACCATTTATTGACAAATATCCAACGCAAAAAATTTCGTTCATGTGAAACACAACTAGATCTTTATTATGACAAAGTCAACTTGATTCCATACTTTTAGACTTCCAGAAACCTTTTGACACCGTTCCTCACAAGCGACTTCTAATTGCGTGCTTATGGATTATCGCTTCAGTCGTGTGACTGGATTCGTAGTTTCCTGTGAAAAAGGTCAAAGTTCATAATGACTGACGGAAAGTCATCCAGTACGACGAAATAATATCTGGCGTACCCAAAAGGAAGTGTTGTAGGCCCTCTGTTGTTCCTGATCTCCATAAACGACGTAGAAGACAATCTGAGCAGCCCTTTACAGATGTTGCTGTCATTGACCCTAATTTAAAGTCATCTATGAGGATCAAAATGAATTGCTTAATGATTTAGACGAGATACCTGCATGGTGTAAAAAGTGGGAATTGACTCTAAATAACGAAAAGTGTGAAGTCATTTACATGAGCGCTGGAAGGAATCCGCCAAGGTTCAGTTGCACGATAAATCACACAAATCTAAAGTCTGTAAGTCCACTAAATACTTAGGGATTAAAATTATGAATAACTTAAACCGGAGCGATCACGTGGATAATATTGTAGCAAAGACTGCAATTTATTGGCAGAACACTTCGAAAATGTAAAAGGTCTGCTAAAGCGACTGCTTACATTATGTTTGTCTGCCCTCTTCTGGAGCATTGCAGTACAATGTGGGATCCGCATCAGATGGGACTGACGTAGATCATTGAAAAAGTTCAAAAAAGGGCAGCTCGTTTTGTATTGTCGTAAAATAGAGGAGATGGAACCATGGATATAATATATGAATTTGGTTGGCAGTCATTAAGACAAAGGCGTTTTTCGCTACAGAAGGACCTTATCACGAAATTTCAGTCATCAGCTTTCTCCTTAGCGTATGAAAATACTTTTATGGCGTCCACGTACATATGGAGAAATAGTCATCATAATACATTAACAGAAGTCAGAGCTCGCACAGAAAGATTTAAGTGCTCGTTTTTCCATCTCGCTCCTGGAGAGTGGAACGGTAGAGAAGTAGCTCAAAGGAGCTCGATGAACTTGTAAATTTCGGAGCAATCATGTATATGTAGACGTAAATGAAAATCTCTGTCAGTTACCAACGTTTATATTTTTGAGCCTTTCTTTGTGTTGGTATTAGATTCTAGCTTTCCACCCAGGCATACCTCTCTGGTATTGCCCATCTTTCTATATATTTTACTGAGGGTTTAGTTAGTTATAATAGTGAAATGTACGTGATCCTGTATTGATGATTCGTGCGTGCTCTCCACTCCCGCGGTCTCCCCGGTACCTATTGCGATCCTCATACCCTCGTAAGGAGGGCGCAGGAGGACGGCATAGGTTACCATCAATCAGAAAGATTCCCAACAATTTGTTACAAACTGATATTTATTAAATACGAGTATGAAGAAATACTCAAAAGATACTTCTACCTGTGAAATGTCCACCACATTTAGACGTTTGAAATTATTACAGGTCGTCTAAAATATTAAAGCCCTGACACTGTGCCTTTGAGTGATGCCTATGTAGAGTCCAGAGGTGGCCTATCAAGCCTACAGAGCATAGTGGCGGACGAGAACAGCAGTTTATAGACTTGGCGGTAACTGGAGACTGTACACGATTCGTCGCACTGAAGAGAACTGTCCGCCGTAGCTCAGTGCTCCGGTATTTAACGAGGCTTCGACCAGTCGCTATCCACTCACACGTCACTCCCATGGGATGGCAGTTGCGACCCCAGGCGAATCTCGGTATAGTTCGTGCTGCCACCACATACAGATGCTGCGCTACGAGTGTTACGGAAGCGGCTTATCGATTAAAGTGCGTCATTCTCTGGAATCGTAAGTACCGTCACCACACTTCCAATCAAAGGATGAGTTTTATTGTATGAAATGTTCAATTGTTTTTGAATTTTGGATTAGACCTACCAACAAGAGCAGAACATAGAATGCCCAAATTCAAAATTATAAAACGAGGGTTAGCTTTTATTGAACGGCCAAGTTCAGATCGACCAAGTCGGCTTTCACTGGCCCTGGGTCTGCATTGACGTCCGTGCTGGTTCCAGTTCTGGAGATACTGCTGTACACGCGTGTACTTAAAAGTACGCAGACAGTTCGTCATGTCGACATGTGCCAAGTATGGAAGAGCATCGTCCTGTTGAATAAAGACACCATGACACTGTCGCATGAGAAGTAACACAGGAGGACGCAGGATGTCCGCGAGGTACCGTCGTGCTGTCAGATTTCCCTCAATCACTAGGAACCGTGACGTGAGATGCTCGGTGGATCCCCACACTGTGACGGCAGAATCAGCACAGTTTTGCCTCTCTAAAACGATAGAAGAATAGGACCTCTCCCCAGGTTATCACCGCTCTCGCCGACATGGTGTCAGGACCTCTATTCATCGCTGAACATATTGTCACGCAATTCCTCAGCAGTCTATGTGTAATTGACAAGGCAGCCATTTGTGTTGTGGTGCTTACGGCAGCCTACACCCGGCATGGTAATTCCGTATTAAAGGTGCAGATGATTTGAGAGAAATCGTTAGAAATGGCATATTATGTTTCTGGGGGTCCATTACTCTTTCTCTGATGGGAGGGCTGATGTGAAGGTGCTACGATGTTCTCGGTGCACGATGCGGCAATCCTCCCTTTTGGTAGCGAAAAGAGGTCGGGCGGGAGGTTGACGACGACTGTGGGCATCATCGCGACAGCAGTCATGAATGAAAATGCGAAAGGAATGTATCGATAGAAAACGCCAAACAGTTTGGAGGTTCCTTTGATTTCCAGTGTAGAACACATTGCTGGTCGCCGCCACTGTGGAAGATCGGTTACTATCGAACACGAGAACTTTTTCGAAATTCTAACTTTTGTGAAGGCTATACTGGATCAATGCTCAATATAAAGAGAGCTATGGTACGTTACTTAATACAACTATGAAACTCAATATCATAAGAACATGCGTTCGTCGATTTTTTAACATTTTTCTACGCTTACCACTATAGTCGTTTAAATTGTTGGAGGCTTGTAGACGCCATGGGAAGTTTACGTGTAAAAAAGTGAGTTTTGTTGAAAAAATATTTTAATTCAATCGTAAATGGTTTCAACATGATTTTTTCAAACAGCTCAACTTTTCTGTCGAAGTACCTGTCAAATCTGGCGGAAACTTGTTGCACGCTGCAAACTCGTGGGCTCAGCTCTCTCTTCCTCAAGTCCTTATATATTTTCTTACAACCAAAGTAGAAATGTTTAACCGGTTTCATTTTGTCTTACGGAAATGGTGCTTTCTGTTCATTTGTTTGCATATTTGTGCGTTAGATTTAGGAATACATCTTTACTCAAACACGTAAGTTTGCTATCACAATTTTTGACAAAAACATACAATACTGTTTCCTGTTCAGCAACGAATGCTCTCAGAAAAAACTTATTAGTTTCTAAAGTATTTTTCGCGACAGTCTCTTTGTTTATCCGCAATGCTTTATTTCTATTACTTTATTTACCTCTTAGGACTTAGTATTCTCACTCGCTTCCGTGATTATCACATTGTGAAGTATGTCTTTTTCTAAAAGTTCCTTCACTTCATTTACATCTCATATATACCCCGAGCATTCCATCTTTAGTTATTATTGAAAAAACTTTAAAATATTTTATATGCAATCTGCTTTGTTCGGTAGAGCCCGAAACTGCTTTGTATGATACAACCCGAATTACTGCAGTGATCATTTAATAATTCCATTATTATTGATAGCGCTAGATACAGTGACACACAATATGTAGAAACTACTATTAGTTATAACTGAAGATACACAGAAAATGTAATATTACCTACTTGCAAATATAGTTCGAAAAACTCACTAGGAACGGATAACATGTTTCCACTCTGAAATGCACGGCTGATTTCGGTTGTTCCCCAGTAGTTCACACTGCAGTGGCACGACAGCTAGAGTTTAGAAATGCTCTTATCTGATACACTAGGCAGTCACAATACACTATGCTGTCCAAATCACACAGTTATCCGTTTCACGGAGGCGATGTTAACTGCATAATAAGTAAGGAAACACAACAGGATGACATTTCGCGTAAATTTGAGTTATCGGAGGAGGTGGCGAGGCACTGGCGTGAGATCAGGGTTTGTACGAGTCCACCACCAAAGGACGAAGTTGGGCGACAAAGAGCTGCAGAGGTGAGTCCCGTTTGTTTAGACGGCGCCAACCTTGGCGGGCACTAAAGAAGGTGGGAGACGGCCGCCGCCACGAAAAGGAGGAGCAATGAAATAAAACGAGAGTTCGCGACGGCGAATTATATTGGAAAAAGGAAAAGCGTAGTCAGATTTACGGGGCCCCAGAATTGGATTCCGGATACAATTGGAGCGGAATTTTTCGCGACAGTCCTCAACTAAAATGATGTCCTTTAACACGGTAATGGAATTTCGTGAAATGCTGTAAATCAAAAACCAATTTGGAAGTTTCTTACTCGTTACGTCCCATGTCCTCCATAATGGAGCGGAGAGAGTGTGTTATTTTTTCCACTTTCGTAATCACAAATTCAATTACTACTCTCATGCATATATTAGTGAGCAGGACTGCGGCGCTTCGAGTTTCTGACGATTTTAAACAATGGTTACAGAAGCGTTGGTAGATTTCGCAGTTCTGTCTTTCCTGAATGTGCAGTGTGTAGAAATATAGACTGATTTTCGTACAGCCGTTATCTTTCACATGTCATCTACGGTGAGATATATTGCTGGGGTTCTCTAGTATAAATTCGGTATTTTGTCTCTATTTTCAAACAGATATGTTCATTGTTCACTCCGATGAACTGCTATCAAAGACATCATTCATCATTTTGACATCACAGAGCTTACTATTTTTTAACATCAGCCATCATCACTCACATGCAAATATATTACTCGAAAGACTGTGTGACCGCATGTACCACTCTCAATGGATCACTCTGTAGCAAACACAAAGGCACAGAATCTATGGCCAAATAAGGACCCTGCTGGGTTGAATGACTTGCTTGCTTCAACAGTAGTTAGTTACACGTTCTGCAGATAGTTGGAACTGTTGTTTTATGGAAATGGTGTGGAACTAGTCAGTTTCTAAGCTATGCGTACATATTTAGTGTTAACAATAAACAACCCAATATTTTTAAGCTTACTCGTGCATATACACCTAAAATTTGTTTCTTCTCATTTATTTTAATTTTTATTTTTAATTTTATTTTTATATTGAAAATGTGCTCAGCTATCTCTCAGAAATTTTATGTTATTGTGTAAAAGACCTAAGATTTTTGTTGCTGTATTTGGAACTCTTTTCTGAACCACTGAGGACGTTTATGATGGGTAATAAAGGCCATTTTTCCCTCTGGTGCTATAGGTATGGATTCAGACTTCCACTCAGATTGTGACGGATTATTTATGAAGAATTTAATTTGCGAATACATGTATAGTGATGCGCGCATTTAAAATGCCTAGCTTCTTGAAGAGGTACTTACGTGACGTCCATTTGTGAACATCTCATATTATTCTCACGCTAGCTTTGTGCAGTCAATACTTTCTTTCTAAGTTGTAAGTTACCCCAGAAAATTATTCCATAAGACTTTACTGAATGTAAATCTGCAAGTTACGTCATGAGGTTAATTCGTTGTTTCCATGATTAACATTTATGCGAATAGCAAAAGCCGCTGAACTTCATTGATTGAAAAGTTCGGTAATATGATTCTTCCAGTACGAATTTTCAGCAACACGTACACTCAAAAATTTTGGAGCCTTCTAAAATATTTACTGACTGCTGCTCGTATGCTATATCAGTTGCTGGTGTGGCTATATTCGTTGTACAGAACTGAATATAGCTTGGTTTTTTTTTAATAATTAAGGGTAATACATTGTTTGAGACCCACATAATAATTCTTTGGAGTATAGTGTTTAGAATCTATTCTGTTGCTTTTCGTCTAATGGGACTATAACACTAGTATCGCCCTAAAAAAGAACCAATTCTACCTACTGAATGTCAACTACAAGGTCATTCAATTATTTAAGGGATACGTGTGAATCCAAAATTTAACCATGTGTGATATCTCTCCAGCCACTAAAAGTTTTAAATTATTCAGTAAAATATTCTGCGTTCTATTTGTAAAGTTTAATACAAACCACGTTTGTGTAAAGCCACAAATTGCATAAAACCTGAGGTTTTCTGGGAGACTAACATGATCTGCTCAGTCAAAGACCTTGGAAAGCTCACAAAAAGTACCAACTGGCGATATTTTATTGTTTATGGGTTGTACTATTTAATGAGTGAATATACACGTAGTGTTCTCAGACTAGCATCCCAAGTGGAATGCAACAAACGATATGCTAAGTTGTTGTTTGGTTGTTTTTTTGGGGAAGGAGACCAGACAGCGAGGTCATCGGTCTCATCGGATTAGGGAAGGACGGGGAAGGAAGTCGGCCGTGCCCTTTGAAAGGAACCATCCCGGCATTTGCCTGGAGCGATTTAGGGAAATCACGGAAAACCTAAATCAGGATGGCCGGACGCGGGATTGAACCGTCGTCCTCCCGAATGCGAGTCCAGTGTCTAACCACTGCGCCACCTCGCTCGGTCATATGCTAAGTAAATTCAGTAAACTGTTCTTACGTATGTGTGAGATTCCTCTTGCGTAGTTCTTCAGCTTCTTACGGCGTGCTTTACGTCAAAATAGTTACGGGTGAAGTGTTGAATTTCAGTATCCACCGGGCACAGTATGGACGCATATCCTGTAGTTCACCCATAAACTATTTAGAAGTGCTCTTGAGTGCATAGCTTCATCGAATAGTTTGGATCAACATGTAACTAAGGGCAAAGGACGATGATTGTCTTAGTATGTCTTGTCACCTTCTTTATTAAGATGTTTAACAACTGAATACTTTAAACTGTCTGGAAAGATTTCCTTGCCAGTCATGAATTACTCACATTACTATGGACATTCCTTATTAAGTTGGCATAAATTTTCAGAACTTATTTAAAATTCCATTAACACAATATGAGCTTTTTTTTTAGTTCTTACAGTTCTGCTGATTTAAGTGAAGGATGTTCGTGCTACTTCTAGTTGTCTAAAGTTTTTGAGATGACATATCTAATACATCCTCTTGCTTCTTCAGTTGAACCATTTAATCCTATTTTTGGTGAGAAGTTTCGAAAGTGATTGTTTAAATTTCTCGAAACTTGTGAATTATCATTCGCAACATTGTCGCTTAGTTTAATTATTATGGTGTCTTGTACACTGACTGACTGTCCTGTCTCCCGTTCGACGATATTCCGTATGGTGTTAATCTTACCTGTTGAGAGGGCAGAATGACATACGAAGCCCGAAGAAGGGAAACATTATCAGCAGTTGCCGGGGTAACAGTCGGCATGTTCGAGAGATTTGTCCTTGTAACGCTAACCAATATGGCACTGCTATGTTATTACTGCTAACGGGTGGAAGCAATGGAAACTACAGCCATTATGAATGTTTCTGGCAGAGGAAAACTGTGTGCTGGAACACACCTCGAAACGAGACATTTGCCTTTCGTAGGCAAGAACTCTACCGACTGAGCGATACTTGTAAGATTCACGATCCACCTTCACAGTTTCACATCCACCAATACCTTTTCCGCAATCTTCCAGACGTCGAAGTTCTGCAGCATATCTCGTGGAACTTGGAAGGAAGGGTACTGTGGAGCTGTGGTTTAGCCATAGCGTAGGGAATGGTTCTCAGAATGGGCAATCCCTTTGCAGCCGTTATATATTTCCAGGACGAAATTTCCTATGCTGTCATTATATTTTTCCAGAACAGCTGTACTGTATGCATTAAGGGCAGACGTAGGGCAAAATAGTGAAAAAATTCGATTTTTTTAAGTACATAATTTATTAGGTTGGTGTTTTAAGAATGACATCTGAAAGTTTCGTAATCGAAATCTGCCTAGAACTATTTTAAAAAAAATGTTCTTCGACCCTTTGCGCTTGCCACGTCTCCTTTATCTGTGCTGTGGTCCACTCCTTCTTGACACTAAATATATTTTTGTGTTATCTTTCAGTCACACAATCGAAACGAACAGCAGACGTATTCAGAAGGCTGTGACAAAGATTATACATGCCTGTTCCTTTGGTTATTAACATGATTTGTTTTTGAATAGTGCGTGTTACAGTTTTTGTTGTTTGGCAGTTTATTAGCTTCTTTGGCTTAAAATGGTTCGTAACAGTGGCCGTGTATTCAAAAGTGTGAGAAAGTGTCGAATTTCACGTGTAAGAAGCACAGAATGTTTAAACAAGAATACTGTAAATTTTCCTTGTATGTCTGAAAATTTTTGATGAAATCGCCAAGTTCGTCGAGGAAGAAAATTAGTGAAGGAATTAATGATGTAGTGTACAGTGCTAAAGACGAATTTTGTAGTGGATTTAGGTTAACTGACTTAGAAATTCTTGTCCATATGATTAATGTTTTATGCACATGTGGTAATTGTGGGTCCAATGTAAGTAATATACAGTGCATTCACACTGAAGATACTCTGAAGCATCGATGAAGTGCGACTTGACAAAGTCCAGGCAGCAGAGGAAAATATCCTAAAGATGACTAGGCAAAGGAAACAGGGAGAGAGAATAGCACAGCAAGACAAGGAAGAGAATGAAGATTATGGATATGGATAGCATTAGTGCGTAGAAGTATGGCAATATTCTTAAAAATTGAAATAAAGACTTTAAATGAGATTTCCCTTAAAGTGATTTTTTTTTTTTTGATTTAATGAACCTTTTCTCAGGACCTATAAGAGCTAACATCCTGAAATTTGGCAGAGTTGTTAAGAAGTACTTACTGAATAATCCTGTGCACCAATTGTCCGTTATTTTTTCTCTGAGAAAAGTTATCCTTTAAAATTTGAGAAAAATAGAGCAGTCCTGGGTAGCACAAAACTGAAAAGTTAATATGGAAGTAACTATGAGCTGAAACAAAAAAACTGATGCAAACGTTAATAGCCTTTAATGAAGAAGTATACTATAAAGTTTCAGCTTTAATGCTTGAATAGTTTGGGAGAAAAGGTAGATTATATATACATTGGTAATTAAAAATTCAAAACCTTATAAAATTAAATTCAATAAACATGATCAAACAAAAACTGCAGAGACTATAGTTCATTATGTACTACACAACAGTGTCAAGTTTTAAATTTATAACTGTAATGTTGTAGGAGATATCGAAGTTTAAATATCAGTATGCAGTTTTGTCTACGTCTGCCCTAGGCATTGGGATCATCTTTGGTAAAGGTAAAATCACATGGCGATGGCTACTTGGGAAGACATTGTCATCAGGAGAAGAAATCTGGTTTCCTATGCATCGCACCGTGCAATGTTAAATCTTTTAATCGGTAATTAAGTTGGAGGATTTAAAAAGGCATACGTGAAACGTTTTACCTTTTCTCATTGGTACATTCAGGTAGCATAGAAGGACATGAGTGTGGTAAGCCACTGGGTAGGACTCATCAAGTAACATTAAACAATTTTATTTACTAACAACAATTCCACATACAACACACAGTGCTACCTTGAGGACAGAATCGAACAACGTAAACTGATATTTTATAATTAAAATGTTCAAGAGAGAAACGGCAATGGCGTTTAAAAATTTACCACAAATAAAAATCTAGCTACTAAGTTTCGACGATTCACTGATTTATAAACAGAAAAGTGCTGTGAACAAGAGGCAAAAGCTCTTAAAATCTTATTTATCCAAAAGAAAGAAAAGCAGTAGCTACTTCAGCAACTTGGATACGGGTGGTGACCGTAGGTGTTTAGGGCGAAGGGTAGGTCATCTGATCAAACAACTATACTGAAGAACCAAAGAAACTGGTACAGCCCCCTAACATCGTGTAGGGCCCCCGCTAGCACACAGAAGTGCAGCAACACGACGTGGCATTGACTCGACTAATATCTGAAGAAGTGCTGGAGGAAATTGACACCATGAATTCTGCAGAGCTGCCCATAAATCCGTAAGAGTACGAGGGGGTGAAGATCTCTTCTGAACAGCATGTGGGGCGGCAGTTAAGTTGTAAAAAGAAATCAAATCTAATTTGCTGCATAAATGCTGTTGTATCCTTGGTTGAATGTTGTAACATTTCCCGGCCGATGCACCATATGTGGGGCGGCGGATAAGTTTGTAGAAAAATAAACTAAAATCTGATTGCTGTATAAATGCTTGCGTGTTGAATCAGTTTCTGGCTTTTAGAATGTTGTTAATGCTGTCTTTCGCCGTTCTCAACACTGGCTCTCTATTTACTTCTTGGCACCCAGAAAGTGATTTAATAAAACATGGAGCCAGTATTTAGAGATCCTAGTGCCCACTTCAATTGAGATACCATTATAGCTGCAGCTTATAGCTCTGAGGAATTAGGAGATTGTCCGGGATTTCTAATCAAAAACGGTTTTCCAAAATAGTTGAGTATATTCTGAAATTCACTGATAAAAAAAACACAAGTATCCCTACAACCTAACTAACAGAGCAGTTCAGAGTCTAATGCGCTGATGCAACTATAAATGTCCGAATTAAATATTAAAAAGAATGCTCGCCATAATTTGATGAAAATATTTCATCAAACGCCACGCTAAATATTTGGTAGAATGTCTGTCCTGCGACGGCACGTGAAAATACGACAATACGCAAACTGAAGCTAGATAATGAAAATCATTCCAGAATTAACACTTCACATAAAATGTTTTCATGGTTCCGCGTATCTCTAGTAACTTAATACGGCACCCGAGGCTGTTTGTAGCAGATACACTGATGCGACGCGACTACCGACACAGATGGCGTGTCATTCAGCGTCTGGAGAGAACTGGGGCCTAGCTTCCTCGCGTAGCGTCCTTATATATAAAGCCGCGGGGCGGACGGCGAAGGGAACGCCTGATCTTTTCGGCTCTCTCGACTAGCCGCTGGGCTAGTATCGCACCACTTCAAGTTACATAATAATTTATAGCTTCTTTTGCTTATGGCCGATGAAGCTCTTAATTTAAACGTGAATTCAGCACGCAGGTAAGTATTGATAATAAAATTTTGACGTGGCTAAGTTAAATATTTTGGGCGAGAGAATTAATTAAATTACACTGCACGCAGTAGATGAGCTCTGAACTGGCCCTTTTGAGATCCGCTATCGCTATAATTTTATAGGTATTCAAAAGAAACTTTACACATCTTCATAGTCATAGCGGACCTCCAACCTATTTAAATCTAAACATCCTAGCCTTATTTATTAGCCTACTTAATCTATCTTGCTTCCTTCAGTTTTGAGATGAAAACCAGAAAATCATGAATTTCCACTAAAATCTTAATTTGTGAAATCCAAAGTACTGTTTTTATTAAATCATTATGAAAGATGAATCTAAATATAAATTTTGAAGTCTCTAGCTCTTTTCTGTTGCGCCAATGATTTTTCTAGAAAAACGTCCAAATTTCGAAAATGGCTGAAGTTATCGAACTGATATTTAACACACATTAATTTAGTATTATTCCTGACACGCAAGAAAAGTTTTAGGTCATTTGCTTGATTGTTAAGGTATTGCGCAACATTTATGACGTCAGAGCTAGTTACAGCAGACTGGCTGGCACACAATGGAAACTGATGTGAATTTACTATAGCGTGAGTAGGCTGCTTCCCTACATCACCCTCTACTTAAATTTTTTGTTTATGAATGTTAATGAATGAAAAAAAATTTAATTACAAAAAGGGAAGCAAGAGTACAGTTTAACTCCCTATGAAAATCAAAATTGAAATATAAACCTGTAGAAACATTAAAGAAAACTGATTACCTACATTAATTATTTAAATTGTGGGCGTGTTCACTGCCTTTTAAACAATGTCATTACTCAAAATTTTAAGCAAAGTCAACGAAATATTTTGGCATACATATTGCCTTAGACAAACAAACACATACAAATTGAAAAATTATGAAAATCTTAGATCCATTAAATACATTAAATACATTTTTACATACACATATTCAAAGAAAATAACATGATACATAAACAGATGATTATCTCTTAGCAGTCTTTTCTAAACCTGAAAGAAAAGTTCACAAATAATTTTTACACACGTGGTTGTAGCCGCTTTGGCTGGCGTCCTACACTTCCATTCACAAGGGTAGAGGAGGGGAAGTTGCTATGGTGTGCGTCCTTCACGTTCTCTCTAAATTACATGGGGGAAAGGGGAGGGGTCACTGTGAGTTGTGTCCAAGTCACTCCACGCTTTCACGAAGCTACCAGGCTGCCATTATCTGGTTTGTCCTGTAGAACAAACAAAAAGAGTGCCTCAGACTTTGTTCACTTAATATCTATTGGTGGGTACAATGAAATGGGGATATATACATTTTATCCTTTGTTATTTTGCTGGAACAAAGTTAACAGAACTTTTTCAATATCACTCTCGTGGTTACTTAACTGTCATAAAATCGTTAAACAAATGGCTCAAAACGCCTTTAGTCATGTATTAGAGAAAATTAATGCTCAAGGCATACCATCATGAATCCGACTTAATCTGAATTTATTATTTCTGGGCCGGAACACTGAACCAATGCTCGGTACATTCCTGATACATTTGTATTTTAAGCACTTAACTGACTCATCTTTGATTACCTTATTCTTAGAGATAGTATGAGTATGATTAGTGGTTGTTTTCTCAGTTTCTTTGTACATGTGAGTAACTTTTGGTAATAGTACAGTTGTGAGTGTTCAAAACACACTACGTTTAGTTGACTACTAAATCCACTTATTGGTCCTCTGCTGTTGTCAGTTCCACATTTGCAATTAGGTACTTACTTACTTTGAAGTGTATTTATGCTGAGCTAAAATAATGTTTCACGTCTGTCAGTATGTTATTTATTTATTTTGCTAGTGTATGTACTTATTTAACACTCACTCTACTAATATTTAAAGCATAGGATAGCACATTTATTTCATATTCATAGTGTATTGCAGCTGATTAGTTTGCTCACGTGGCAATCCATTTCCACTCGATCGGACGCTGAAACCACAGGTAGTCTCTCTCAGACCTACCACTAAAGTGCATCAAGTAATTATGGACGAGCGTAATGCTAAATTCCTTAAACCTATAGGACACCATGAGCTGCTCTGTCTCATCTAACATAAGGGTACCTATGGTCGCATTCACGCCTCCAACTCATAACCTCAATACGTGTAGGTGTATCCTGTCACACACTACACTAAAATAATGGCCAGCTCCAACCTTATAAATACTTCAGGGACGTGTCCTTCACGTCTCAACCACAAACACTGCTCACTTCTATTACACTGCCTTTCCTTGCTATACCAGGTGAGTTTATCCTTACAACTTATCTGCATATTTTTCATAACACTAAGCAATCTCTTTTACTATTTCTTAGTTAGCTCTAATGCATACACTAGGTTTCACTACCACTTCAGATCCTGCTTGTACATGAATTCATATTTCTTTTTAAATTACTGTTGGTGGACCATTTCCAATAAAACAACACTTTGTAGTTACTATATTACCTGGGTACTATACATAATTGTTACTCAAATACATTTATATCTTAATTACGTCATACTTCTCTATTGTTTGTCACTATTAGGTTTGTCACATTAGGTATTTTTCTTCACTAATCGGTAGATAGAATGGTTACATAACTCATGGCTTGATAGCCATGACAGAAAATTTTCATGTCTGGAAAGAAGAGATCGCAATTTTTGTGGACAGGAAAGAGGAAGAATGAGTGAGACCTGAAATGGAAAGAAGATCTCACACAGCTTGGACTGCACAGCTGCCACACTGTGTAGAGGTTACAGAACAACCTCCTCCCTACAGCATTCATTGGTTTAATGTTGTAAAGAAGAGTTAGAAAATTTTTGAGGACAGGAAAGAGGAAGAATGAGTGAGACCTGAAAGGGAAAGAAGATCTCACACAGCTGGGACTGCACAGCTGCCACACTGTGTAGAGGTTACAGAACAACCTCCTCCCTACAGTATTCATTCATAACCTTTGACCACGGTACGTCGATCTGAAAATACCTTATGGTGCCTTTTTAGAACCTGTCTCAGTTCTTCCTTTTGATTGTCTGAAATCTTCTCCATTTCCTGCAATTTAGCTTCTATTTTGTCTAAAATAATTGCTTCTTCTTCTTCTTCTGTGCTCAGCTTACTTGTACTAAGACTAACATCCTCGTCCCAATACCTCCTATTTTTCAGAACTCGTATAGGCAGCTCCCAAGTTTCATGATCAGTTACTACATGTTTATCACTAAAAGGTACTATAATTACTCCGGTTATTGGCAAGACCATTTTTAACTGGCTTCTTTCAAAGTCAACAACACTCTGATATTTTGACAAGAAATCTATGCCAATTAAAACCTCAATACTGAGATTATTTACAACTAAACATGGATGATCAATTAAATTACCATTAATGTTAAAGGGTAGTAAAGCTTCTTGCTTTACCGTTTTTGAAACCTTGCCAGTAGCACCAATTATTCTTAGTCCTGATACCCTCATTACTGTAAGCTTGTTTTTACCAGGTAATGCATCAAAGAAGGACTGAGATATTGCACTCACCTCACTTCCACTGTCTAAGAGACAACGTACATTGATACCCAACATATTCACTATTATTATAGGGTGGCTTATTCTAGGTTGTACAGGTGGTTCCTCTAATTCATCTAGTAGTTCCTTTTGGATTTGTCTCCAACTAAAGTGATCGACATCTGTCTTCATTACATTTAGGTCACAGTGTGTAGGGGTTTCCTGAATTACATTTTCAGCTGCCTGTTCCAGTCGGTCTATTAATTTTAAATCGAAACACCGCACGACTTCATTACATTTAGTTTGCTGAACATGACCCAAATTACTGTAGTCTGATCGATTCTGCGCCTCCAGACCGGGCATAATACTAGTTACAGCTAAACCACTTTTACCATTATCGTCGGTTCCCTTCTCAAGTGACAACTGGTCACAGCTACTGGGTTCATCGACCCTCAACAGCCTACCCTCTACATTCTCACTTATCTCCAGTCCTAAATCTATTAGTACATTATCAGTATCCTGCACAGGCACTTTAGATAAGAGCACATCAACCTCATCGTAAATATAAGCATGAATTTCTTCTGCTTCTTCACCTGTCAATTCAGTATTTTGTAGCTCGTCCCTATCGTTACACAGCTGCGCCTTCTCTTTCTCTTCCCACTTAGAAAGCGTCTCTAATACGGTATTTATCAAATACTGTGAGTGATCTAATATTTCTGTTGTATCCTTAGATGCTACCGACACTTCATCCATCTGTTCAGTTTGAGTATCCTGATCTGTCTTACCAATTCCCGTAACTACTGGCTTAGAAAAAGTAACCGCCTGGTGAGCGCCAGTGTCCTCATAGACGGGAACTAGTTTTCCTGCCTCGGCCTACTACTGTTTCCTTTATTTTCATTATAGTTGACTGGCACAGCATTACTTTCCGTACTGTTGTTTACATGCATATTTCTGTTTGGAACAAAATTATTATCCCTTGGACGCCATTGTTGGTTCTGATAATTATTTCCCCAATTCCTACCTCTCTTAGGATGGCGAACGCCTACTGTTCTGATGTTTACATTGCCATTTTGCTCGTTCCTAAAATTACTATTATTGTTATTGGCATTTCGGTTATTAAGTGCTTGCTCCTCATTGGCAGCAACACGTTCTACACGTTCCAAATACTCAATGAAACGATCCAGATTGTCTCTAGGAGCTGATATAATTCTCGTTTGCCAATACCATGGCAGTTTGGCTTCAAGACCTAGTATAATCATTTCTGGTTTTAGCTTTTCCGCCAAATGTGACAAACGTGAAATCCATGACCTAGCAAATTCTTTAATTGATTCCTTGCCTGCATTGAAGCGTTTTCCACTCCAAAATTCTCTCAACACTTCATTTTGCTTATTGCTAGACCAATACTCATTAATGAAAGCTGCTTTAAACTCCGCTAATGTTTTACACTTCAACATAACATCAGCTGACCAACGTATGGCGTCACCTGCTAAATGGCTTCTAATAAACGAGATTTTCTCTCGTTCAGACCAAGTTGGTGGAATCACATCTTCAAAATCGTTCCAGAAATCTAGCGGGTGGATATTTCTATCTGGATCAAACCGCAAGAACTGCCGACACCCGATAAAAGCGGCATTTGCAGCTACAACTTGTTGTATACTACCATTACCAGAAGTTACTGAAGCTACTTTACTCTCAATGTTAGCAATGTTAGTACTAATATTTTCTACTTTCATTTCAACATTATCTACTCTTTGCACAATATGAGTAGTGTCAGTTTTAATTGCATCTACATCTGCTTGACATATGTTTACTTTAATATTAACATCTTTAAATCTATCTGAGCACAGTTCAGATTCCGCCGCGATCTTTTCTGTTAACTTGTGCTCCAGCTTCGCATCTTCCATTTGGAAGTCTTTGCGAACCTCAGCAACTTCGGATTTAACTGTTTTATACATTTCAGAAAACTGTTGAGCAACCTTTTTCTTAATATCCTCATGGTTGTAATCAATTTTATAATTCAGACTGTCCAGATCCTCTTTCAACTTATTGTAACTAGCCTTGAAAGAATTTTCTAATTCAGCTTTATTGGATTCTAATTTATTGTCCATTGCCTCAAATCGTTTATTAAAATTTGTTTGACTGGCCACCATTTCAGACTTTAATTCAGCTGTCATTTGTGCATTACTGGCAGCTATTGCTTGTAATATAACATTTAGATCAACAGCCCCAGCATCTTTGGGTTGCTCACTGGCGGGTTTTTTATCACACTCAGGTGACATAAAACTAGCTCCAATAGCCGAATCATCAAAATTAAATGAAACTTCTGATTTATTAGTCATCTCTAACTTCTCCTTCTTAAACTCTACCATTTCTGATGACTGTTTCATTTTTAATTCATCAGAGAAACTATCATCCAATAAATTTACCATTTCTACTTTCCGCTTTACTACAGGGGTCTCTATTATTGAATCATTGCCCCTTCGCACACTATTGTCAGGAGACAATACTTCATTTTTCACTTTAACATTACTACCTTCATGCATGTTTATACTTGAAACGTTGTCTGAATTTACAGTTCCCTCAACAGACATAGGTTCTAATTTAAGTTTAAACTCAGTTTCTTTTGGCGGTTCCATCGCCGACAGTCTTTTAGTGCAGGTTAGTAAAATTTTTAACAGTTTTTCACTTAACTTAGTTCCTTCTGCACGACGTATGGCGTTGCCGGCGCGGCGTACCAGGATTCCTGATGCGACGTGGCACGTTGAACTGCAGACGGCTCTCCGACGGCTGTTGTGTGTTTGCGTGGCCCGCAATTGCAGGCTCTGCGCCGGCTGCTCCAGCGGACGACAGCGGTGCGGCGAGACTGGCTTCTCGCGATGCCGGCAGCACCGCTAGACTCAGTGCCAGCTCCGTCAATCCAGATGTGGTGTTAATCCAATTGCGTCGTTCACATGCACACGTAACACTTTCACTGTTTTATTACTCAGCTGCGTGTCGCAATCCACTCGCGAATCCGAATAGTTAAAAATAACTTTCACTTAGTTGACTTCCCGGCCGATGCACCATATGTGGGGCGGCGGATAAGTTTGTAAAAATAATTTGCTGCATAAATGCTGTTGTATCCTTGTTTGAATGTTGTAACATTTCCCGGCCGATGCACCATATGTGGGGCGGCGGATAAGTTTGTAGAAAAATAAACTAAAATCTCATTGCTGTATAAATGCTTGCGTGTTGAATCAGTTTCTGGCTTTTAGAATGTTGTTAATGCTGTCTTTCGCCGTTCTCAACACTGGCTCTCTATTTACTTCTTGGCACCCAGAAAGTGATTTAATAAAACATGGAGCCAGTATTTAGAGATCCTAGTGCCCACTTCAATTGAGATACCATTATACACTCCTGGAAATTGAAATAAGAACACCGTGAATTCATTGTTCCAGGAAGGGGAAACTTTATTGACACATTCCTGGGGTCAGATACATCACATGATCACACTGACAGAACCACAGGCACATAGACACAGGCAACAGAGCATGCACAATGTCGGCACTAGTACAGTGTATATCCACCTTTCGCAGCGATGCAGGCTGCTATTCTCCCATGGAGACGATCGTAGAGATGCTGGATGTAGTCCTGTGGAACGGCTTGCCATCCCATTTCCACCTGGCGCCTCAGTTGGACCAGCGTTCGTGCTGGACGTGCAGACTGCGTGAGACGACGCTTCATTCAGTCCCAAACATGCTCAATGGGGGACAGATCCGGAGATCTTGCTGGCCAGGGTAGTTGACTTACACCTTCTAGAGCACGTTGGGTGGCACGGGATACATGCGGACGTGCATTGTCCTGTTGGAACAGCAAGTTCCCTTGCCGGTCTAGGAATGGTAGAACGATGGGTTCGATGACGGTTTGGATGTACCGTGCACTATTCAGTGTCCCCTCGACGATCACCAGTGGTGTACGGCCAGTGTAGGAGATCACTCCCCACACCATGATGCCGGGTGTTGGCCCTGTGTGCCTCGATCGTATGCAGTCCTGATTGTGGCGCTCACCTGCACGGTGCCAAACACGCATATGACCGTCATTGGCACCAAGGCAGAAGCGACTCTCATCGCTGAAGACGACACGTCTCCATTCGTCCCTCCATTCACGCCTGTCGCGACACCACTGGAGGTGGGCTGCACGATGTTGGGGCGTGAGCGGAAGACGGCCTAACGGTGTGCGGGACCGTAGCCCAGCTTCATGGAGACGGTTGCGAATGGTCCTCGCCGATACCCCAGGAGCAACAGTGTCCCTAATTTGCTGGGAAGTGGCGGTGCGGTCCCCTACGGCACTGCGTAGGATCCTACGGTCTTGGCGTGCATCCGTGCGTCGCTGCGGTCCGGTCCCAGATCGACGGGCACGTGCACCTTCCGCCGACCACTGGCGACAACATCGATGTACTGTGGAGACCTCACGCCCCACGTGTTAAGCAATTCGGCGGTACGTCCACCCGGCCTCCCGCATGCCCACTATACGCCCTCGCTCAAAGTCCGTCAACTGCACATACGGTTCACGTCCACGCTGTCGCGGCATGCTACCAGTGTTAAAGACTGCGATGGATCTCCGTATGCCACGGCAAACTGGCTGACACTGACGGCGGCGGTGCACAAATGCTGCGCAGCTAGCGCCATTCGACGGCCATCACCGCGGTTCCTGGTGTGTCCGCTGTGCCGTGCGTGTGATCATTGCTTGTACAGCCCTCTCGCAGTGTCCGGAGCAAGTATGGTGGGTCTGACACACCGGTGTCAATGTGTTCTTTTTTCCATTTCCAGGAGTGTAGCTGCAGCTTATAGCTCTGAGGAATTAGGAGATTGTCCGGGATTTCTAATCAAAAACGGTTTTCCAAAATAGTTGAGTATATTCTGAAATTCACTGATAAAAAAAACACAAGTATCCCTACAACCTAACTAACAGAGCAGTTCAGAGTCTAATGCGCTGATGCAACTATAAATGTCCGAATTAAATATTAAAAAGAATGCTTGCCATAATTTGATGAAAATATTTCATCAAACGCCACGCTAAATATTTGGTAGAATGTCTGTCCCGCGACGGCACGTGAAAATACGACAATACGCAAACTGAAGCTAGATAATGAAAATCATTCCAGAATTAACACTTCACATAAAATGTTTTCATGGTTCCGCGTATCTCTAGTAACTTAATACGGCACCCGAGGCTGTTTGTAGCAGATACACTGATGCGACGCGACTACCGACACAGATGGCGTGTCATTCAGCGTCTGGAGAGAACTGGGGCCTAGCTTCCTCGCGTAGCGTCCTTATATATAAAGCCGCGGGGCGGACGGCGAAGGGAACGCCTGATCTTTCCGGCTCTCTCGACTAGCCGCTGGGCTAGTATCGCACCACTTCAAGTTACATAATAATTTATAGCTTCTTTTGCTTATGGCCGATGAAGCTCTTAATTTAAACGTGCATTCAGCACGCAGGTAAGTATTGATAATAAAATTTTGACGTGGCTAAGTTAAATATTTTGGGCGAGAGAATTAATTAAATTACACTGCACGCAGTAGATGAGCTCTGAACTGGCCCTTTTGAGATCCGCTATCGCTATAATTTTATAGGTATTCAAAAGAAACTTTACACATCTTCATAGTCATAGCGGACCTCCAACCTATTTAAATCTAAACATCCTAGCCTTATTTATTAGCCTACTTAATCTATCTTGCTTCCTTCAGTTTTGAGATGAAAACCAGAAAATCATGAATTTCCACTAAAATCTTAATTTGTGAAATCCAAAGTACTGTTTTTATTAAATCATTATGAAAGATGAATCTAAACATAAATTTTGAAGTCTCTAGCTCTTTTCTGTTGCGCCAATGATTTTTCTAGAAAAACGTCCAAATTTCGAAAATGGCTGAAGTTATCGAACTGATATTTAACACACATTAATTTAGTATTATTCCTGACATGCTAGAAAAGTTTTAGGTCATTTGCTTGATTTTTAAGGTATTGCGCAACATTTATGACGTCAGAGCTAGTTACAGCAGACTGGCTGGCACACAATGGAAACTGATGTGAATTTACTACAGCGTGAGTAGGCTGCTTCCCTACAAGCACGTTGCAAGGTATCCCAGATGTGTTCAATAATGTTCATGTCTGAGGAGTTTGGTGGCCAACGGAGGTGTTTAAATTCAGATGAGTGTCCCTGGAGCCACTCTGCAGCAATTCCGGACGTATGGGGTGTCGCATTGTACTGCTGCCTTTGCCCAATTCCGTCGGAATGCGCAATGGACATGAACGGATGCAGGTGATCAGACTGGACGCTAACGTACGTGTCAACTGTCAAAGTCGTATCTAGATGTATGAGGGGTCGTATATCACTCCAACTGCACATGCCCCATACCATTATAGAGCCTCCACCACCTTGGACAGTCCCCTGCTGACATGCAGGGACCATGGATTCATGAGGTTGTCTCCATACCGGTACACGTCCATCCGCTCGATACAATTTGTAACGAGACTCTTCCGACCAGCCAACATGTTTCCAGTTATCAACAGTCCAATGTCGGTGTTGACTGGCCCAGGCGAGGCGTAAAGCTTTGTATACACGAGTACACAAGTACACGAGTGGGCCTTCGCCTCCGAAAGCTCATGTCGATCATGTTTCGTTGAATGGTTCAAACGCTGACACTTGTTGATGGCTCAGCTTTGAAATCTGCGGCAATTAGCGGAAGGGTTGCACCTCTGTCACGTTGAACGATTCTCTTCAGTCGTCGTCGGTCGCGTTCTTGGAAGGTCTTTTCCCGGCCGGAGCGATGTCGGGGATTTGATTTTTATACCAGAGTCCTGATATTGACGGTACACTCGTGAAATGGTCGTGGGGAAAATCCCCACTCATCGCTACCTCGGATATACTGTGTCCTATCGCTCGTGCGCTGACTATAAAACCACGTTGAAACTCACTGAAATCTTGATAACCTGCCATTATAGCAACAGTAGCTGATCTAATAACTGCGACAGACACTTACCACTTTCTCTGGATCTTTAGTGTATAATACGACAGAATTCTTAAGAGAAGTTGCAGCAAAGAAATATCGTCACATATTACTGATTTATTTCAGTTTATTTGAGCAACTGTTGGCACGCCACCCTACATAATATTCAAGAACAGTAGTGTACAGTCAGTGCCCTAAGTTACGTTAGCTAAACACAGCCACGTATTACTAAACTGTACAACACTTGATAATTTAGAAACAGAGAAGGCATAAAAACAGCAGTGTGTTACTGGAACATTACAAACGAAACATGACCTGAGCATAAAAACATTAGTTTGAAATAATTTCTTGTAATAGCAAACTTTCAACAATTGGTAATGGCAAATTGTTTCACGCCCAGCTGTATGCAGTGTCATGCGTAATTCAGTGGCACCTGATGATTACAGTTCATTCAGGAACAGCAGCTAACACCAAAGCCACTGTTCCACACAGGTCCCCTCCCAACTTAACTTAGTACACAGAAATGACAGCTCAGGACTCCGCAACACAGCTGTCTTGACCTGCTGTCGCCAAAGCCACGACTTCACGATGCGGTGCTTGCCTCCCACCTCTACGACCTTCCAGGTCAGCAACTACACGCCGTGTTCTCACGTGTAACTTGTGTTCTCTGCCTCGTGATGACTGGGTGTTGTGTGCTGTCCTTAGGTTAGTTAGGTTTACGTAGTTCTAAGTTCTAGGGGACTGATGACCATAGATGTTAAGTCCCATAGTGCTCAGAGCCATTTGAACCATTTTTTTTTTTTTTTTTTTTTTTTGTAAATTGTGTCCGCCTCCATCGGTTCCCGACCGTTAGTCTCGCTGTGCGTACATAACCGTCAAAGTCAACAATGGAAGCGGCAGGGTTCATGTGGTCACGACTGCTCTCCGATTTTGTTGCCCTACGTGCTCCAAGAGCCAGTATCCTTTCGCACTGGTGCACCGCCTTCGAATCGTCTCTTCCGTGGCATGCCCCATTTCGACGCGCCAGCAGCAAGCGGAATTACAGCGCCAGCTATGTTGGTTGAAACCGTATCGATACGAACATATCAGTTTCAGTACGTTGAAGCTAGACTTTATGGGAATTAGCGAGTCGCATTGTGTTAGAGTAGTATTCCTGGTAAGTTGAGTGCAGAATCGTTAACACAAAATCAGATACAGTCAGTGCAGGAGTAGGTTTAAAAATGAATAACAACAGCAGGATAGTGTTTGAGCTATTCTCAACAGCATAAAAATACATTATCGTATTGAAGTTGGTCACAATGCCAACACCCAGCACCGTTACACTACGAGTAGTTTACATGCGTACTACGCCAGAGGTGAACACGACCACTTGCTTATGAGTTGCAGATTAGATGGACGCTAAATCTATCAAATGGCTCTGAGCACTATGGGACTTAACTTCTGAGGTCATTAGTCCCCTAGAAATTAGAACTACTTAAACCTAGATAACCTAAGGACAGCACACACATCCATGCCCGAGGCAGGATTCGAACCTGCGACCGTAGCGGTCGCACGGTTCCAGACTGTAGCGCCTATAACCGCTCGGTCACCCCGGCCGGCTCTGAATCTATCACCCTAGAGCATATAAGAAAATAGATTACCGCCATGAAGCTAATAGTTAACTTGGAAAATTTGAAAAGTTCCTGAACTCGTCGGGTACATCGCCTATTGCTTATGGTGGAAGACCCCGGCACTGAATGATTTATATTAATGGTTGCTACATTATCGAGTTTGATCACTGCGGTATGCTGGCAGATACAGTCGCTTTTACTACACGACATTTCTGCGATCCAACTGGTGATTGCGATTGCTTAGCTAACAATGACCCCAGAATTGAATGAACATTAGAAACGGCGGATCCCTTATACCCCGGATGCAAGCCACTGCGTCTCCTCGAGAAGCGAAAGAGCTGCTCCCTGGGAAGCGAACAATTGCCACAGGCGGTGGAAACTGACGAAAGTGATAAATCGTAAATTAAGACGTCGCCGGTCGAAAACCAGACCGTTGTTGTTTTATATTGGATAAAATAGGGTACCATGTCTTGCTTAAAGGAAAGCCTTTACCTCTATTAATGATGTCATCAGATAATCGTATTTCGATGGATTCGTTGAGAACACAATCCCAGTAACGAGAAGCCAGAGCCATAATTTGCGTCTCTTTAAACGACATGTTATGCCCTTAATTGAGACAATGTCCGACGACGGCAGATTTTTCAGGCTTGAACAAACTTATGTGACGCTGATGTTCCACATGTCGGTCATGAACAGTGAGAGTAGTCCGTCCAATATAGGCCTTTCCACAATGACAGGGAATTTTATAAACTCGACGCTTACTAAATCTCAAGCCATCTTTAACAGATCCAAACAGGCCTCTAGTCTTGGCCAAAGGCAAAAGTACATTTTCAATACCATATTTCCTGAGTATTCCCGAAATTTTTGAAGAAATATTTCCAGCAAAGGGTAGAAAAGCAAATGATTTACTAGTATCCGGCGCTGGTTCACTTGATGGTGCAAACTGAAAAGTCCGATTGGCACTTCCGCTTCTCGCGCAGGCGAAGTGGCCTTGACCCGGGATATAAGGGAGCTGCCGTTTCTTATGTAATTACTGTTGCAACATGATATAAGTACGTAGCGATCTCACAAGGAGATAGCGGTTTGGTGGATTACCGAAATATCGTGAGGTGTAGACCGATCGTTTGCCGCAGCATAACCGAGAAGAGCGTAAAGAGAACGGAGGATGTTTAGGGTCACTTTCAATGTGATGCTGGACAATTACAGCAGAAATGGTGCCTATACACATTTACGACACGAATTGGGTTTTCAACCGCGACTGCAAAATTTTTAACACTTCACACACAAGGTGTGAATTCGAATAGAGCGAACAACAGACCAATGAGTAAATGAATTATCACTAGGGGGAGTTAACAATACGCTGGTTCATGGTTACGAGAAAAATCCCCTTTGATGCAAGAATTAGACTGTGAAATAACTTACATACAAGTGCGTCGAGCGCGTAGGTCAAGTTAGGAAGACTAAAAAACAGACGCAGAAATTAACTCCTCTTCCCTCAGTACATCGTGATCCGCGCAGCCGGGAATGTGTACAGCAACTGCGCTCTTATCGTGACTGCCAGTGAGGTGATAGCTGAGACATCGGGGTGCGCCGAACTGCGGCCGCTGCTGGCTGCTGCTGGGCTGAGCCGATGTGATGTGACTGCGAATCGCGGATCTCATCCTCCTCCTGATTACTCGATGCGGATGCACGTAAGTTCAAACTGAAACTTCGGAGACTTGGTAGACTGGAGTCAAGGAAAGCACCTACGAGCGCAGAGTCCAGAGCAGTCTTTTACCAAGTAGAAATTCGAATAGAATACTTGTACAAATTGGAATATGAGTACAAATACCTTTCAGTTTTTGCTAGCCTTCCTTCAGACTTCGGAAAGGAACCCTGCCTATTCTTTTCTAGCCAGTTCCAGAAATGATCTAAGTGTTCTTCCAACCAGTGATCTGGAATCCGTTACCTAGCTCCCACGATAAAGGTAAAATGTATCCGGCGATGAGGCATGTGTATATGCTAACTTACCTACTTGCCTTTATGCTGCTGTGTATGATCTCCAGACTCGTTTCCTCAAGCAAAAATAGAGCCACTTATGTGTCTGCAAACTTCCAACTTTGTCCTCACAGTGGGCACGGTGTGCGAAGACCAACAAAATTTCTCCACATCCAGACTTGTTAGTTAAAAATCCTGGAAATTTTGTTGGTCTTCGCACACCGTGTCCACTGGGAGGACAAGGTTGGAAGTTTGCAGACACATAAGTGGCTCTATTTTTGCTTGAGGAAACGAGTCTGGAGACCATACACAGCAGCATAAAGGCAAGTAGGCAAGTGGACGGCTAAGGGCTCCACCCGATGTTTACTAACAAAGCAGAGTTCTCATCCCTTCCACCAGTGGTTTACGCGTTCTGCTATTGAGGACACCGGTCTTTCGTTCGGTCACTCACTGTCCACAGAAATGAAGCCTGGAGGATAATCCCTGCAAAGACTCGTCCCCTTCCAAAAGGCCTACTAGCGTGAGACCTGCACTCTTAACACGCGGCAGCTCTTACAGAACGTCCGAAAGTTCCCCTGTTTTCACCCTAGCAAAAAGTAGTTCCCCTGGTCAACACCAGGCGTATTTGATGGAAAAAGCCTACCCACAGAAATGAAATGCTAGAGGGTTGGGTTACCTACATTGTTACACGCTACACCCTAGCCATTCATGTAAACAATATGCAATACAGGTCGAAAGTATATAAATAAATCTGATTTGGAAAGTAAATAAAGCAAGAGAGTTTCGTATGCAAATTCATTTTGAAAATAGGATAAATGTGAGGAGGAAGGCCTGAAAGGTGCCACTGCCTCACTGTCAGGTCCGCACATGATGAAGAGATTGAAGAGTTGTGTGAAGAGGTCAGAGAAATAATTCACATATTAGAGGAGACAAATTTTTGCTGTCATGGACACTAGAATTAAGTACTACAAAAGGAAGGCAAGGAAAAATACTAGGATGACGTAACTGGGGAAAGGAGTGAAAGGGGGAAACCGCCTGACAGAATTTTGTTCAGAGGACAATTTAATCAATGTTAATATTTGATTTAAGAATCCCGAAGATTCTTGGAGACACTATAAGGTTTGTGATGCATTATGTAACTGTAACGCAGAG
Source organism: Schistocerca americana (assembly GCF_021461395.2). Taxonomy (NCBI): domain Eukaryota; kingdom Metazoa; phylum Arthropoda; class Insecta; order Orthoptera; family Acrididae; genus Schistocerca; species Schistocerca americana. The sequence continues at coordinate 402,160,680 of NC_060120.1, forward strand.
ATTCCAAAACCATATTTTAAACTTCAAAACATTTCGAGAGCCGGTCGTGGACTTTGAGCATAACTTGTTACATGTGCACCTCAGATTCATACGGATGAAACTAAAGACAGGGAGACACTAAAGAGATGACACCTGGATAAATTGAATGAACCACTGATTGCTGTAAGTTACAAACACAGTATGGGTAACCATTGACTGAAAGGGTCAATAGGACTATTAGACTGGGTAGCTTTCAGAAGTAAAATGTTGAAGGGGCAGGAGAAGATGAAACAGTAGAAAAGGTAATTAACAGTAAAAATATTTGGATTACATACCAGGTTTTTAAGTGTAGTTGAAAAAAGGTGAAAATATAATAATACAGCAAATGAAGTTGCAAAAAGCTATATAGAAGCATAAAAAATTAAACTGGCAGAAAGGGCGAAATGGCAAAACAAGAATTACTACAGAAATGTTAAGCTGTCGAAGTATGTTTGACTATCAGAAAGGTAAACGTTACCAAAAAGAAAACTCTGAAGAAAGATAAGCAGATGTTAGACATCAAGAGCGCAGATTTCAAGCGTCCTTTGGTATGGTAAATGATACCGCTGATTTTCATTTTTTATTTTGTCGTGCATTGATGTTGGCGACTTGGGCCGGTAATATCGTATGTTGTAGGCTACTTGCTTGGCGTCTGTTACTTGTTTCACATTCTCAACGATCCCTGTAGCCGGGAATTTGTACTACAACGACATGTGGAACAACAGAGGTAACTGAAACAGCTTTGTCAATTTTTAGTACTTCAGATGTTTAAAATATCTTGTTTCTGAAATGTCTTCGAACTAACATGTCGCGAAATCCTCTGCTTAAAAGTGATATTACTATTACTAACGAACAGTTTCCTGCATGGTATCATCCTTGGTACCCCGGAATTCTATTACTACAATTACGTCTGTTAGCCATATCAATTAATACGTGCAAACTGAACAACTTACACTTAAATATCATTTCTCTGGCATGAAAATTTAAAAGTATGCGTTGGCAAAGTGCATAATTGAAGCTGTATTCATACTCTAATGCCCTGTAATTACGTCTGTTAGCCATATCAATTAATACGTGCAAACTGAGCAACTTACACTTAAATCTCATTTCTCTGGCATGAAAATTTAAAAGTATGCGTTGGAAAAGTGCATAATTGAAGCTGTATTCATACTCTAATGCCCTGTAGGCTGGTCTCAAAATGAAAGGTGCAAACCACACGAGTATCCTTAGGCAAAACGCCCGGTGCAGTCCTTTTATGGGCGGAGTAGTTCTAGTATACAAGTGTGAAGGAAAATATGCAATGAGAGGGGGAACGGAAATGTGGACAGTAAGAATATTACATCGTTTTGTGAACTTCTCCATAGACGCTGCACGGCTGCAACACAGACAGGATACTGTCCAAAATAAACGGGCAAGAAGGTGTATAATGTAGTAAACTTGATATTTTTCAAATTATGATTTGCTAGAAGAGACCTACTGAGCACCTGCCGGCCAGTGTGGCCGAGAGGTTCTACGCGCTTCAGTCTGGAACCGCGCGACCGTTACGGTCGCAGGATCGAATCTTGCCTCGGGCATGGATGTGTGTCATGTAATTAGGTTAGTTAGGTGTAAGTAGTTCTAAGTTCTAGGGGACTGTTGACCTCAGATGTTAAGTCCCATAGTACTCAGAGCCAATTGAACCATTGTGAGGCCCTCAGAATCAAATGCTGTACAGCGAAAGTCCAAAGGTCCGAGAGTATCTTAGGCGATGCCACCAGTTCACTATATTGATCAATCGCTTTTACTTGCCAGAGAAGAGAAATTCCCACCAGAAGTGTAAATCCAGATGTATGTTCACGGGATGGAAGGGTTTCACCTTTATTCGTTGCACAGAATGCAAAGTATTTATATGCATCATAAGTGAACGCAACTGGTTCTTGACGTTTCACAGTATGTAATCAAAAAAACTATATTAGTTTAAGCTGAGGCTTAAATTTGCAAAGTAAGAACATAATGTGTATCTTTCCTTCCATGTATATTGTGTAGTAGCTGAGTCCCCAGGTATCAAATATGATGCCAAATGTAAAATTTTATTACAAATAAACATAAAAAGCAAAAGTATTTTACGCTAATTTATGTATGGAGGAGCCCAGAAATAGGTTTAATTAAAATAGCAGATTATATGTGCCTTCAGGGCGAAGGAGTTCACACGAAAGACAAAGTTAAGGTCGGTAGGCGATGTGTATGTATAGGAGGGCTATATATAAGAACCAAACTTGTAAACAGTATTATGGAAATGAAAAGGGAAATAGGTGAAGGTAAGAGATGCAATACTACGACAAGAATTTAGCAGAGTATTAAAAGACAAGCCGAAATGTGGCACCTCTTTTTTAAATCTTTAGGGGAAAAAACATGACAAAACTCTTTGATCAGCTGCAGATCCGCAAGCGAGTAACATGTTAATAGAATAAGAAAACCGGTTTAGTTGCCAGTAACTCCTTATCTATTGCACGACAGGTTTCGAAGCTCAAACCTTCATCTTCGGGTGCCACAAAATCATTACGGAAACGTAAATGTGTGGCTGTCGGGCCTTTCAGTAGTGGGTGTCACAGCTGGTGTAATGCTCAGTTGCGGATGTTCCTCCGACAGGACTGCTTGTTTGAGCTGAGTTGTTGAGATAACGTCGCTGATGATCATGAGTAGTAGTGAGACTTATCATAAGATATCCAGTCGTCATTAACGTCCGAATTCAACGCAAGGAATTCGTGACATACATCAATCACATCGTATGAAATTAACTGTCCTCGTCTTCCTGTGAGGTATTCCATAATAAATCTCGAATGTATAAAACTTACTTCTCTTACGAAAAAGAGCGGTGAAACTCATATTTTCCTCATGCTACACAATGTCGCTCTTTTCCTCTCTGTCAACTGGAAGCAGCGCCAAAGGGCCGTAAAATGTAAAGGTTTTACGTAAATCTCTGCTCCTCTGATACTGCAGTGGATTTCGTAGCTCATATTAACTCTGGGCCGAGACAAGTAAATAAAACCTCTCAGTGCAAAGTTCAGATCTGTGTATGTTAAACAAGCGCTACACGTGCAACTAAATGCCAGAAAAATGTTCTGATACAGGATTCAGGGCATTTCCTCTCCGTGCTGCTTCGAGATCTGGCGCGTGCTAAAGAGGAAGTCAAACGAACAACTTTTATATACACATTTTTCACAGTGCGCAGTTTCGCCTCCATTTACACAGTACGAAATCGATGGAAGATTAAAGCAACGACAAATGGTCAGTTATTTAAAGAACTGTTGCGAGCTCTTTGTGCCCGTCTTGTTATTTTAGCATTCAGCCTACGCCTGTTTACATTATAGGACAACGTTTCTCCAGTGAAGCGTCAATTTACCGGTTGAAATGGTTGCTGTGTTTGATGTTTGCTCCCACTTCACCTTGCATCAGTCTTTTAACTGTTGAAATGCAAACACGTGTTGCTGACGCGTTGCTAGGAGAGTCTTGAGGTTCGGCGTATTTTGGTCGTGGCTAGTTTCTCTCTTTCACTGCATTTCCCGTCCTTGTAGATGTGATTTCACTATTTACTTTATACTGTCAGGTATTCAGCAGCTAGTGGTCTTGTAGTTAGCGCAGCTGACTCTCGATCAAGCGGCCCCGGGTTCAATTACCGGGCAGCTCAGAGATTTTCTTGGTTCGGGAAGTGTGTGTGTATGTTAGTGTATGTGTGTGTGTGTGTGTGTGTGTGTGTGTGTGTGTGTGTGTGTGTGTGTGTATGGGTGTGTGTTGTCCACATTACCGTTTCATCGTTAACATGCAAGACGCCGAAATGGCGTCAAATAGAAAGACTTGCACCTGGCATCCCAACATTACAGATGGGATCTCCAGAATTTACATAGGTGTCTATAGATTGGTCAGTGCGTGAAAATATGTTCACCCACCTTTAAAGGCCATCATCGTTGAAGTCTGACGTGTGGAATACCAGTGGACATAACAATGAAAAGTGGCACTTAGTGTCATTGTAAAAGTTCTCAAATCAGGTGAAACGAGGAGAGAGAGGTGTACGTGAATGTATTCTTTTGATACAGATAGAATGAAATAGTAAAGTGCCAGCAATAATTTTGACCAGGGTATTAGTGCGTAATTTATTTAGCCCAGCCTTCTGCCAAAGTAAGAAACAAAATTTCTTGGAAAATTTTGAGTGTTTAAATAGAAAAGATTGAACAAACTCTGTGAGATAAAGAATAATGAAGCCTTCGATACAGAAAATGAATTAAAAACATGTACTTCACGGCAATAAGACAAGCATCTGCTTCAGTGGTATTGGCGTAAGCCAGCTGCAGCCTTGGAACACTACGAGGGCGTGCTGTTGAGTAATGTCTCTTTTATTCTGTTCTCAAGATGAGTTAGTACATACTACGCATATTCTTTGGTCGGCTTTCACGCTTCGCCGACATAAATTGCAGCCCTCCAGCGCTAGACACTTCCGAATTGTAACGTGTAACATTTCGGTGCGGATCGTAAGAATATCGATGTAATATTGGACCCTCGCAAAACTGAATGCATGAATCTGAAGAGTCTGTCCACAGATGGAGTACCCTCTTCTTCAACAAGACAACGCCAGACAACATACGAGCACTGCGACATCTGATACAGTCCGACGCCTTGGATTCACTGTCATCGATCATCCTCCATACAGTCCAGACTTGGCCCCATCCGTTTCATCTGTTTCCGAAACGTAAAGAAAACTTTCGTGGACCTCACTTGAACGTGATGAAGTGAAGCAATCAGAGGTCAGGTTGTGGCTCTGTCAACAAAGTCGAAAATTCTATAGTGACAGTATCAACAAGCCGGTCTCTCGTTGGGAGAAATGAGTTCGTCACCTGTGTGGCTATGTTGAGAAATAAATATGCAGACATGAAGAATCAAGTGCAAATACTAATAAAGAAAATTAGATTTAAAAAGCTTTAAGAGTTTTCAATTAAAAAATTTAGGAGGCATTACTTTCCAGCACGCCTTCGTAATCGAAATTAGCCAGAATAAGAACTGCAGAAGTGAAATGGAGAGAAATCAACAATTGAAAAGGAGAATTCAGGTCGTTAAAACACACATTCAAACAAGACCGCGAAACATCTGAAAATTACAACAAAATATTAATATGAAGTAGCTGTGGTTAAGCGCTGCAGAAACTATGTTTCTTTTGGCTCTACCAAGGTTATCATATACGTAATGAAATACAAAAAAGTGCTTAAAAAACTCTCCAGCTGATGTAATAAAAACATTTAACAGTATTGACCTAACATCATTTCAACACATAGAGAGATAAGGTAAACGTCTTCACTCACATTACATATTATTGATTACACATGACATTTTAACCATCGCAAACAGCAATAAACCAATGTTTAGTGTTAATTTTACGGAGAGATAAGAAGAGGAAATCTTAGCATAAAGTTCTCATTAAATAATTTTTGCTGTGATCCTCTTGATGTAACAGTTTCATACCCTCGATTTTGTGATCCGAACTTCATCCACTTAGGCTAACTTCCTTCTTAACGCACTTTTCAAAGTTAGCAGACAGGCGTGGCCTGCAGGAAGCGCACCGGAAGTACAAGGCTCCAAGTAGAAGTTTCCCACTCGCCTACAACATGGAATCGTATAGGACCTCCAGCCCATCACCGGTGACAATGTCCCAGCCAACTCTAGCAACGGAGTGAGTTTGCGAACGCGACCGATCGGCTGAAGTTAGCTAGCGCCGACTGCTCCTCGTGGGCACGGAAGGTAAACATGTTCGCGCGAGTTAAGCGAAGATACAGTAAGACGTTCTATCGATCCCACACTCTCTAACGGATCAGAAATAAAACAAAAACAAACGTCTGCACCTTCCCCTAACGTGTCCACACTGAAGACCCGTGAAATTCGGTCAGAACTTCTGCTTTTGTTTTGTGATTTAATGATTCCAGCAATATGAAGGACACTGGTGCCTAGTTGCAACAGTCCTAACTTCCTTGGAAAACTTATAAAATCAACCTCTTAGTTTACATGAGAGACGTGTCAGTAATGAGAGATGAGTGGCACGGCTATGTTGAATGTAAGACGGGGGAATTGATCACTAGAAAGTCCACTACTGTTCTCCTCAGGTAACTTTTACCGAGAACCATATTTTTCAGTGTAAATTACGACACAGGTTTTCGTATAGCGATCAAATACGAAAATCCGAATGTAGGAAGACTGCAGATTAATCGCATTCATATCTATTGGTGTTACAAGATTCTCTCCGAGTGCACACTTGACTTGACATACAGTACACAAAAAGATATTAATCAGTTAAGAGATGATAGAACAGTTGTCCTCGCACGCACACCGTCCGTCCAAAACGTTCCAAGACTGATTTTATTCCTGACGTATAAGCGACATCACCGCAGTAACTACGGTGGAAGCTTGAACTAACAACTGTAAACAACAGACGCGCAATCGCGCCGTCAGTTGTGGGCTGGCAATGATGCGTAGTGAACGTGTAGCCGTAGTGTATCAACGTTGTTGTGTCACAATTCGGAAAGGAGTATCATCTATAAATCAAGTGTTGAGGACATGCTCCAGAATATCGTGAAGAAGAGATATTTGTAAGCAAATTCTGTCTCTCATACCTTGACTCCCGAACCAGTACAAAATGCGAACAATCCTTTTGAAAAGCATCATCAGCAGTCGAAGCTCACCTTTCAACAGACGTTACCTGCTTTGTTCACCATCTCCACTTGTCATCACTGTAGAATGGTCTTAAGATGTTCTGCTGTTATCTAGAAACCAGTTACCATTGTAATAAATGTTTTTATGTGATCGAGGTTGTTTCACATTGTAACTTCAAAAACAAACATTTACTGTTGTACAATACGCAGGTGATACAATAGCGTCCCAGGCTGCCAGCGGCAGCAAGGCAGAATTATCGTAACCTTTGACAAGTGTGTACTGACCCCAGCGTGGGGTCGGCATGGACGCTACTCTGACGATAGGGACACCTCAAGTCTAACGAGGGCCGGAACAGTTCGGCTTTCAGCTGCGGAACTGCAACTCCTGCTAATTACGGAGAACAGCCAGCTGAAATTCAACAGGCGGAACTCCACAGTGGTCGTCTCCCTGCATACAGACAAGGCATACGATCGTGTGTGACGGGACTGGCTAATAGTCAAAGTTGTCGATCAGACCACAGTTCCAGACTCCTGTGTTAAGCCGGTCGACAGTTTTATACACGACAGAAGATTGTTTGCTCAGATTGATGGCAAAAAATCCGGCATGAAATAATTAGAACAGGCATACTCCAGGGGTCTGTGATCTCACCCATCCTGTCGAGCATCTATATCAATGACCAAGTTATCACTTGTCACTGCAAGTCTTTATGCAGACGACACAGACATCTTCACCTCGGGAAGGGATATCAAACAGATCATAACGATGGTGCAACCTCAATTGGACATCAAGGAAGGCTGGAGCAAAGACGAACACGATAACAATCAGTCCCATCCTTTCAGTGTTGAAACTGTGTACCACGAAAAGTCCTGTATTAAAAACGTAACTGGGCATCATGCGCCAGCATGCACCTTGGTTGCCAAGGGTGAAGTAACTTGCGATTTTAGTGAACAACGGCATCACTTACACACCACCTATTCAAGAAAGGAAAGTGAAAACCATGATGATGGATCAGGCCATGACGCCCTTCTTTACTAGGCGCTACCACAGCCAATCAACTAAGTCGAAACTCTACAAGGAAATGATATACACGCATCAAAAAAGTTTTGCAACACCCCCGTGCCCACAGCTTCTGAAGATAGACATTGACTGTGGATACTGTTCCGGGACGTCACTAAACCCGCCCAAAGATGTAAACAACCATGCATGAGCAGCGCCCATTACACGGAGGGGGTCCAACAGCCAATCAGTTCAAGGCATTCCACCAGGAACAAAGTACACGGCTCTTGTTGTCTGTAGTCAACCGTGCCTAGACGGTCAGTACTGCGGTTCGATCGCGTCCGCATTGTTACTTTGTGGCAGGAAGGTCTCCCAACAAGGGAAGTGCCCAGGCGTCTCGGAGTGAACCAAAGCGATGTTATTCGGACATGGAGGAGATACAGAGAGACAGGAACTGTCGATAATATGACTCGCTCAGGCCGCCTAAGGACTACTACTGCAGTGGATGCCCGCTATCTACGGATTGTGGATCGAAGGAACCCTGACAGCAACGCCACCATCTCGAATAATGCTGTTCGTGCACCCACGGGACGTCGTGTTACGACTCAAACTGTGCGCAATAGGTTGCATGATGCGCAACTTCACTCTCGACGCTCAAGGCGAGGTCCATCTTTAGCCAGGACACCACGCAGCGAGGTGCAGATGGGCCCAACAACATGGTGAATGGACAGCTCAGGATTGGCATCACGTTCTTTTCACCGATGAGTGCCGAATATGACTTCAACCAATCGTCGGAGACGTGTTTGGAGGCAACTCGGTCAGCCTGAACGCCTTAGACACACTGTCCAGTGAGTGCAGCAAGATGGAGGTTCCCTGCTGTTTTGGGGTGGCACTATGCGGGGCCGACGTACGGCGCTGGTAGTCATGGAAGGCGCCGTAACAGCTGTATGATACGTGAAGCCATCCTTCGACCGACAGTGCAACCATACCGGCAGAATATTGGCGAGGCATTCGTCTTCATGGACGACAGTTCGCGTCCCCATCGTGCACACCTTGTGAATGACTTCCTTCAGGATAACGACAGTGCTCAACTAGATTGGCCAGTATGTTCTCCAGACATACCAATGATAGATTGAAAAGGGCGGTTTATGGATGACGTGACCCACCAACCAGTCTCAGGGATTTAGGCCGAATCGCCGTTGAGGAATGGGAAAATCTGGACCAACAGTGCCTTGAAGAACTTGTAGATAGTACGCCACGCAGAATACAGTCATGCATCAATGCAAGCGGACGTGCTACTGGGTAGTAGAGGTACCGGTGTACAGAGAAATCTGGACCACCACCACCACTGAAGGTCTTGCTGTATGGTGGTAGAAAATGCAATGTGCAGGGGCGGAAATGATGTTTATGTTGATCTCTATTCCATTTTTCTTTACAGGTGATGCAAAACTTTTTTTTGATGTGTGTAGCTGTCGCTCCTTTGTGATTCTACCTCAAGGAGAGCTTCTTGCGCCAATAACATATGACGACTGCAGCCTTGCCAAAACGTCCAAATTGGTGCCTCTCTGCTCCGTAAATGGTATTCGCCAGCAAATAAAAGAAAACTACCTGGTAGACAAGACCAAAGATGAGGCAACGAAACTGTTCCAAAGAATAGATGAGAATAATGAAGCTTTTCGCCAACTGGCGACTGTAGGCCAAGCTCTGCCCAACAATGGCACAAATAAAAGGTTTCTAGAACAATATTTATGTCCCCAAGAGACCACCCTGGTTAACGTCCTTCTACCTCAACAAGTGCACCTCGGCAGCGCAAGTATCTTAAGAAATAACTTCAGTGAAAACCTCTTCCAACCCTTCACTCCAGAAGTAAGAATCGTCATAGGCCATAACGGTTAGGCACTGACGTGAGAAACGGCCCCATTTTCTGGGTGTGGAGTAATTCTGAGCCACGTCGCAGCCTCTGGACAGGTGCCCAGCAGCAGCGGAGTCTCCCCACAGGAGCAGGAGATACCTAATCCCATAGGTGATTCATTGAAACCAAGAACATCCAGCAACTACTACTCGGATGATCTCATATTTCCATGTCTAGGCCTCATCAATGTTACGTGGGGGCAAAGAAACCCATACCACATTATAAGAAGCACAGGCCTGTCTCGAAAAAATATTGCTCATTTTTCAGTGAAGATATGTAGTGTACAACCAGGCAATAGTTAACATAGTCGATACGAATAACAAGGAAAATCTGCATAAAATGGTGAGAGAGGGGCGGTTCTACAGATGGGCCCACGGGATGGGTCACCAAGTGGCCCGATGATCCAAAGTGCGAAAGTCCTTCACATCTCATCATGTCAGATTGCACTGTGGTTAACAGTGTCTAAGTCCTTTAGGTGGGACTCGGTGTTCCATGGCAGTCTGTAGACGGTTAGAGGATCAGATGGTAGAACTACATAGACCTACATAGAGCATCTGCTCCCGAAAGGCAAAGGTCCCGGGTTCGAGTCTCGGTCCAGAGTTTGAGTCTCGGTCCGGCACACAGTTTTATTCCACCAGGAAGTTTCATATCAGCGCACACTCCACTACAGAGTGAAAATCTCATTCTGGAAACATCCTCCAGGCTGTGGCTAAGCTATGTCTCCGCAATATCCTTTCTTCCAGGAGTGGTAGTTTTGCAAGGTTCTCAGAAGAGCTTCTGTGAAATTTGGAAAGTAAGAGACGAGGTACTGGCAGAAGTGAAGCTGTGGGGACGGATCGTAAGTCGTACGTGGGTAGCTCAGATGGTAGAGCACTTGTCCGCGAAAGGCAAAGGTCCCGAGTTCGAGTCTCGGTCCGGCACGTAGTTTTAATCCGCCAGGAAGTTTCATATCAGCGCATACTTCGCTGCAGAGTGAAAATCTCATCCTAGACCTACATAGGTCCAACAAATTTCATTTAGGAACAAATGAACCGACATTCTTTGAATACGTTTCAGCTGGACGTTCTTAAATAAAATGCTTCGATTCTCTTCTTTTCTGGTTTTCCCACAGTCCATGTTTCGCTACCATACAGTGCTATGCTCCAAACGTACATTCTCAGAAATTTCTTCTTCACATTAAGGCATATGTCGGATACTACTAGAAATCTCTATGCTAGTCTACTCTTTATGTCCTCCTGATTATTTTGCTGTCTGGGTAGCTTCATCTGCTTCGTGATCAGCAGTCCTGATTGGCTCTTGTCATTTCTGCAACTTCTCTTTACTTTCGTCTTGCTTACATTTACTCTCAACTTATATTCTGAACTCATTAGACTCATTCCATACAGCAGATCATGTGAAGGGCTTATTTCAATAGTGGTACAAGTCCATTACCTCCGCTTTTCTGCCTATAATGCTTCTGAAATTAATGATCCAAACAAACAGAAAGGAAGTTCATCTCTAGCAAGAAGCCATGCTTGAATATTTCTGGTATATCAACTGCAGATTTTTCAGCGCTCATTTAACTTTAGGAGTCTGTATCTCAATATGAACAAAAATGGATTTGCACCACTATTTAAATAAGCCCTTCATGTGATCCTTCTTCAGTTTTATTCAGGATAGCAATGTCAGCAGCGAATTGTATCATGGATATCCTTTCACCTTGAATTTTAATTCCACTCCTGAATCTTTCTTTTATTTGCAACATTACTGAACAGTAGGGATGAAAGAGTACATCTGCCTTACACCCTTTTTCGTTAGAGAAGTTCGTTCTTGGCTGTCCACTATCATTATTCCCTCATGAGTCTTGTACACATTGTGTATTACCCGTCTCTCCCTGTAGTTTACCCTACTGTTCCCAGATTTCGATCATCTTGTATCAATTTATACAGTCGAACGCTTTTCCCAGGTCGACAAATCCCATGAACGTGTCTTGTTTTTTCTTCAGTCTCGCTTCCATTACAAACTGACACTTCAGAATTGGCACTCTAGTGCCTTTACCTTTAGAAAAGCCAAACCGATCGTCATCTAACACATCCTCAATTTTCTTTTCCACTGTTCTGTATATCAGTCTGGCCAGCAACTTGGATGCATGCGCTGTTTTGGAATTGTGTGGATAATGTTTTTCCGAAAGTCAGATGGTATATCCTCAGACTCATACACTGTACACATCAACGCGAATAATCGTTATATTACTATTTTCCCCCAATGATTTTCGAAATTATAATGGAATGTTGTCTATTCCTTCTGCCTTATTCGATCATAAGTATTCGAAAGCTATTTTAAATTCTGATTATAATACTGGATCCTCTATCCAATTTATATTGACTTCCATTTTCTCTTCTATCACGTCATCAGACAAGTCTTCTTCCTCATACAGGCCTTCTGTGTATTCCTTTCACCTATCTGCTCTCTCTTTCTCTCTCTCTCTCTCTCTCTCTCTCTCTCTCTCTCTCTCTGAGTTTAACAATGGAATTCCCATTGTATCTCTAATGTTACCGCCATTGTTTTTTTTATCTCACCGACGGTTCTATTGCCTTTTCTGTATGCTCAGTCAGCCGTTGAGAGAATCATTTTATTTTAGATTTCTTGACAGTTTTTCCTGCAGCCATTTCACCGTAGCTGCTCTGCACGTCTTTATTTCATTTCGAAGTGACATGTGTTTGTGTATTCCTAAATTTCTCTGAAAAATTTTGTACTTCGTTTTTTCATCGATGAACTTAAGTTTTCTTCTGTTACCCGTGCTCTCTTCGCAGCTACCCTCTTTATGCCTCTGTTTTTCATTCCAACTTCTTTGGCTTCCTTTTTTAGCCATATCCATTTCTCTTCAACTGCAATCTGTACTGGCATATTCCTTACCGCAGTATCAATAGTTTCAGAGAACTTCAAGCGTACTATTTCGTTCATTATTCAGTCGTTTTGTTATTGTCACCGTCCTCTTGGCAGTCCCCTCCAGGAAATCCCTATTCTGGATTGACCAATGGAGATATCATCATGACATTTTATCATAATAGGCAACATGTCCTGCGGATACACGTGATGGGTCTTTAAAGAAATGGTCTCCATTGCCTTCTCCATCCTCTTGCCTTTGATCATTGCTGATTCTTAAGCCTTTAGGAACAGTTTCCCAGCCCAAGGGCAAGAGAGTGTCCTGAACCACTTTCTGTTCTTCCACCCTCCGTTTGTTGTTCTAAAATATACGTAAGCGGTACTGTAGACAAAAATTTTGTTTTATACTTTGCAACAGCTGTATATTATTTCTCTCCTGTGCTGGAAACCATTAGAACACACTGCATGCTATAGTGATAAGTTTCATTGGTTCACGACGTTGCGACGGGCTATAAACTACTTATTAACGTTTATCAAAAGTTCCCTTCCTCTAATTGAACTGATTCAGATGGTACGATTTTATCTTTTAAGAGACTATATCCTCTGATGAACGTTTGTGGCAGTGATAAAATCGACATGTGACTGTCAGTATAACGGGGACACCTCCTTTACACCGATAGAAAGTTGCATTACACTGGCGCCCGAGCACGACTTGCGAATCACCTCAAACCCTCAATTGGCCACAAACTTTTACTTGTAATAGGTTTTCATTCTTATATATACTCCGCAAGGAAATAGGCATAGCCGGCCGGTGTGGCCGAGTGGTTCTAGGCGCTTCAGTCTGGAACCGCGCGACCGCCACGGTCGCAGGTTCGAATCCTGCCTCGGGCATGGATGTGTGTGATGTCCTTAGGTTAGTTACGTCTAAGTAGTTATGAGTTCTAGGGGACTGATGACCTCAGCTGTTGAGTCCCATAGTGCTCAGAGCCATTTGAACCATTTTTGAAATAGACAAATGTGGACATGACAACAAATGAGACTTTGATTTATATATGCCACCGAGAATAACTCCGAAAGTATGGTAGTAGCGGACAAGTTTTTGGGACAAATGTTCATGGGTCAAGAGGGACCACAATATGTTAGTTTTTTGTTGCTGGGTGCTGTCGCGTCAGAGATATCAAGGTCAACTTTTTTTTAAATGGGATGCTATATTTTAATACTTACTTTCTAATAGCGGCGATAGAGACAAATCCAATGATATGTAACAGTAAGGTCTTTGAAGGTCAACGAAGGTCACAATGGTGGCTTGAACGTCGATTTATAGAAGGTGTTCGAAGTGACAACTATTGGTATCAATGCAGTGCTCCAGTCTTCTTATCATTGAGTGGTATTCCTCATCACATCGGCACTTATCGAAGTACGTGCTCTGACAATTATCTCTCGTACATCGTGCAAATAGTACTGTAAATTTTCGCCGAATACGGCGTATCCACCTAATGTGCCACTAACATGTAAACACCATTCGACGGTTTCGCAGTACAACACTAATAGGGACGGTAAGACTGGTATCGTCGAATCAAGCGAATTTGAAAGATGTATTCCTTCGAGGAACAAGTCGATATGCTTCTCATTTACGGAGAATGCCAACGAAATTCAGTGAGACGTAGAGACATGCGTTGAAAGATATCCTCAACGTACTCACCCGACATGTCGTACATTTAAGTATGTCTACGATAAATGGAGAACAACTGGATCTTTAACGCATCGAAAACTACTAACGAGAAAACGGAAATTGGTACTTTCGCCACTGTCGTTCGAGATCGTTGTGTTAGTTCGCTTCAAATTGCAAGGGAATCTGGCATGAGCCGGTGTAGTGTTGTTCGTGTTCTGCAACGCCCTAAATACCATCCTTACCATATCAGTCTCTACGAAGAATTAACTGGTACGGATTGTATGCGTCGCATTGAATTCAGATTCAGAGAGATGACACATTTATTAATTCGGTTTTATTTACTGACGAGCCTACATCACGAAACATGGAAAAGTTAATTTGCATAACATGCATTATTGGGCAACTGAAAATCCATGTTGGTTGCGGCAAGTTGCATACCAAAAACTTTGCTCGGTGAATGTATGGTGTAGTGTTCTGGAGGACAGAATTATAGGCCCCTATTTCAACGAAGGAAATCTTAATAGTAGGAAGTACACCACATTCCTGCAAGAAACATTAGGTCTGTTATTGGAAAAAATATCTTTAGGAACAAGGAACAGAATGTGGTATCAACACGATGGGTGTCCGGCACATTTTTCGCTGACGACTAGAAATGAGTTGCAGAGACTATTTCCAAATCGTTGGATTGGACGTGGAGGAGATGTGTCGTGGCCGGCTCGTTCGCCAGATTTCACGCATCTGGATTTTTTTCTTGTGGAAATTCGTAAAAGACATTGTTTACAAAGACGTTCCAACTACTTCTGAAGATATACGAGAGAGAATTGTCAGAGCATTTGGTTCGATAAGTGCCGATGTGATAAGGAATACCACTCAACCCATGATACGAAGATTGCAGCACTGCGTTGATACCAATGGTCATCACTTCGAACATCTTCTGTAAATGTACGTTCTTGCCACCTTTGTGACCTTTGTTGACCTTCAAAGACCTTACTGCTGTACACCATTGTATTCTTCTCTACAACCGCTATAAGAAATAAGTACCAAACTATAGCATCCCACTAAAAAAAAAGAAAAAAAAGAAAAAACAACAATATTTACCTTCATGTCTCTGAAGCGACCCCATATAGCAACAAAAAACGTCATATTATGGCCCCCATTGTCCCAAGCAACTTTTGTGCCACAAACGTTTCAGCTGCTGTCAGACTTTCAGAGTTATTGGCTCTGAGCACTATGGGACTTAACAGCTGAGGTCATAAGTCCCCTAGAACTTAAAACTACTTAAACCTAACTAACCTAAGGACACCACTCACATCCATGCTCGCGGCAGGATTCGAATCTGCGATCGTAGCGGTCGCACGGTTCCAGACTGTAGCGCCTAGAACCGCTCGGCCACACCGGCCGGCTTTCGGAGTTATTCTTGGTGGCAGTAGATAAAGACTTACCCTGTATATCTCGTATGTCCTTCCTCTCGACGGTGCTGTCACTGCTGCATTTTAAGATGCTATTATGGAGTTCGGAAGGTATGACGAGGAAGTAGTTGTAGATACGTATGAGCAGTGCAGCAGGGTCGGACCTCGTATCCGCCGAACTTAACATCTTTGGGTATCTGTGAAGCTAGAGCTGTCTGATGGAGGAGCGGTGGACGTGACTGTCCAGAGAAGGCTTGTTGGAGTCTTGGTGAAGACGACGCACGAAGCTGAGTGTACTTGTTTTGGGTTACTGTTACTACGTTTTCCGATGTGCGCATGTTTCAGCTGCTGGCCCTACGTGCTGGTGCTGTACCACAGGTTTGACGAGAAGTTTTAGCGTACATTTGCGCCACTTGTTTGCCACGCTTGGTCGAAGATGGAGCCTGGGATCTACCGCTTCCTGTTTCAATGCTGAGCGCTCTTTGAAATTTCTGTAACACTCGTTCCTGCCGGTGGCTCTTCTGTGTTCTGTAGCGGTTTAGTGAGTCTTGGCCACATGGTGCTAAACTCTAGGCCGCCAGTTTTGCAGCCATGCTTAGGTAATGCCTGCTTCTGAACATTTGTCATGTGTGCACAACCCTCTCCCTTGTAGACGAACTACTGGATCTATTGTGCTTAATACCTCTTAAACTAAAAACGCAGATACCGCAGGGAGAACTATTTCAGTCTTTTAGTG
This sequence comes from Schistocerca americana, assembly GCF_021461395.2. Classification (NCBI taxonomy): domain Eukaryota; kingdom Metazoa; phylum Arthropoda; class Insecta; order Orthoptera; family Acrididae; genus Schistocerca; species Schistocerca americana. Next base: position 402,176,960 of record NC_060120.1, read on the forward strand.
TGGCCGCTCGGGGTAGCCGCGTGGTCTTGGGCGCCTTGTCACCGTCCACGCGGCTCCCCCGTGGAGGTTCGAGTCCTCCCTCGGGCACAGGTGTATGTGTTGTCCTTAGCGTAAGTTAGTTTAAGTTAGATTAAGTAGTGCGTAAGCTTAGGGACCTATGACCTCAGCAGTTTGGTCCCGTAAGACCTTACCACAAATTTCCAAATTTTTCTTTTTAGTGTTATTTGTGTTTAATTCTTTTACAAGGTATTACGACCTGTATGGGTTGTTTCATTTTAACTGTACAGCTTTGTTTTGTCCAGAAGTTAGCTACTCCTGGTAGTAGTAAACACTGTTGCAGGGAAACATTCGTGTTTTGCAAATCTTATCAAGTTTTAGTTAACAGTCAACCTGAGTAATCTTTCCGATGCACTGAAGTGCTTGTTACTTGTTGGAGTGTTTAACTCAAATTCTCTACGGAGTATTTATTCATGGTTGAGATAACTGCTTGCAGGTGTGTTCACACCTGAAGAGAGACCTTGCATTTTTTGATTAACTTTAACATGAAATTATTTCTCGATTAATCTTTTTGTTCTGATGCTGTTGAATTTATCATACCGGCTTCTGTTCTACCTGAAATCCCTGGACAAGCAGGACAGAGCGGGTGAAGTTATATTTGTGGAAAGAGACCAAAATAAGTTGCTGTCAGTTACACTCAACATATAAATTGTATTTCTTAAAACACACAATAACATAAGCAAGATTTAAACAAATCTCAAGGTTTTAACGAAAGAGCTCCTTTGATTTGATTTAAATCGGCTGAGAGCCACATACGAAACTGCAGGAATTGAGGTATAGGAGTTGTTCTGGAAGTTTCACTTCTTTCAAAAATTTTTTACAGCAATAAAAATAGGGTGAAGGCCACCCATTAAGGAAGAACAGTGTTACAGCTTAAGGCCAAAACAAAGATTTTCCCTGAAACCCAACTAAAGGCCGCATATCAACCAAATAATTTGACGGCTTAAAGCCTAGGCAGAAGGGCTTTCAATTTAACAGGCTGAGGGCCTTATCTTAAAACATTTCATGCAAACTCGGCTGAATGCCTCATACTCAAAAAATTAACAATGTCATGACTTACCCTCAGGAGCAAGATTTTGAATTTTCAATTTAAGAGCGTTTAAAACTCGGCTGAAGGCCACACACTATGGAGAAGAGAATTTCACGGCTTAAGGCCTAAAGAGGAAAATCTTACAATTTTAATGAGCTAAAACTCGGCTGAAAGCCACACAAACTACTTAAGACTAAAAGGAAACCGCTACGTAAAACACAAGGAGCGACGCTGAGAAGGTTCCAAGGGTCTGCCTGGGAAGTAACACTAACGCACGTTTAGGTGAGACAGGTAGCCAGACCGACAACCTCTTAATTGGAACCCAACCCAAACGAAGGCCAGCCGACAAACCAACCAATAAAATCAGGTCTACTCCACCCAAGGAGCAAAACGACAACAAGACGTCAATAGCTCAACGTTCTGGATACTGGTGCAAAATCCAGCCAAGTCAGAATAAACGCCCAAAACTACCAACTCTCCTCAGCTGTCGAGCTACACGCTGCACTGGACGGCAACAGCACGATGAGGAAAATACACTGCCAAAACGACGTCAATGCCCAGAGCAGGTTACCGGTACGTTAACGGCACCAAGGCAGAAGATACCGCTGGTGCACTTCATTAATGAAGGAATTAATTAAGTTAAACCACATCCAAGAAAACGGATGCACTTCTAACCCTCTTCAATGTACACACGTTGTTGCTCACGGAAATCTCGCAGAAAGCAACAACCAGGATCAAACGAAGTGAAGTGATAGCAGTTGAGGCTTGATAGCAGGTTAAGTGAGCGCTGAACTTTAGAGTCCAAGATCGGTGGGCGACGAACTTCGTAACCCTCGCAAGAAGCGCCTCACAAGTCCAACTGCTCGTACACGCCGCCAGTGGCCCTGGCCCGACTCCCTGCGACGGGGACCTCCTCGCTGATCTGCGCCAAGCGACCGACTGCACCACTCGTAAACGGTTAAAGTACCAAACATACGTCGGCTGATGGGACGACCGACCGAACGGTCATTCCTGCTCCAGTCTCCTTCACTCAGACAGTGCATGTGTGTCTCCAGCGGTCGGCAAGTACTGGTTCTCCGCACCTCACTGGTGCTCCGTCTGCTTCGTCGCCGACCGCTGTTCCGTCTGCGACTGCACTGCTGGTCCGTCTCCAACTGACTTCCAGACACACGACGGCCCGTAAATACTATCGGCCGCTCCAGATATGGTACGACAGTGCACTATCGATACGTGCTGCTGCTGCCACTCACGGGCAAGTAAGGCAGGAGGTTAGTGACGCCAGTAAATGGAATAAGAAGACGAGGCGGCAGTACGATAATAGAAGATGACAAACAATAAATAGCATGAACACGAGCCGTGCACGGCTCACTACCCTTGAGTACAGCGTTTCTTTCTTTTTTTTTTACATGTGTCATCAATGAACAACTGTTTTATTCCTGCCTTATTTAAGAGAGGTTTTATGTATGCTGTAATAGAACCAGTGTTAACTTCATGCTTTTTCACCATGTATCGTGTGCTGCAGTTCTACCTTGAAATGAAATGTGCCGTCCGTTTGCTTTCACCCTGATCTCACACTGGGCCGGTTGTTGTCTAAGGAACCTCTTGCAGTAAATTGGTTTGCTTGAATTTGTCGAAGCATAAAGAGAATATCAGCTAGTAAGCGTAAATTGTCAACAAAAAGAACTTATGAAAATTTTTAATTTATTGATTAGCTATATACCATTAATAAACTCGTGGGGGATCGTTCTGAAAGTAAGGCCTCCTACGTTTATGTGGTGACTTTGTATGTCCGTGTCAGATGTCGTCTGGGTAGTGCTAATGCTTGAATCCTCCTCTTTCGTTTGCAGGTGGTTCTGTTGTTCTGTGTTAGATGGCGCCAGCAGAGGTGTGTTTCAAAATGGAGTCTGACGTGGACGCACCTATAAAACATCGACGTGTGGTTGCATTCGTCACTGTTGAAAACACTGCGCCGACTGAAATCCATCGACGCTTGCTACAGATATATGGAAGCGATACAACAGCTGTGACCAATGTGGGGCTATGGGTACGGCATTTTCAAGGTGGTGGAACCAAAGTTACGCGATTTGGTTACAATGTGTGCTGATGATATGTTAACAGCGACACCGGCTGGCAACAACACATTGAGAATCTAAGACGCATCCTAGAAAATATTTTCGACACTCAGGGGTGACCGCCAACTTCAAGAAGTCAAAGTCTGCAATGACAGATATCAACTCCCTTGGACATTTTATTTCTTTGTATCAGAGATTACCTACGAGAAAAAAGATTAGTGGAACAGAGAATGCACCACACCACGCAATAAAACGCAATTGAAGGCATTTTTAGGGTTAGATTCATTTTACCGTCGTTTATACTAAATCAAGTCCGAAATTCAGAGACTTTGTTAAGTAGATTAAAGAAGAATGTGCAATGGTAACGGACTGATGAATGCCAGGTAGCATTTGACAATCTAAAAACCACTCACGTCAGTACACCAACATTACATCATTCAAACATGACAATGTATTATGGATTAATGACAGATGTGTCGCCTTGTGCTAGAAGCCTACCTATTTAGGATTCAGTTAGTGGATGGATTACCTACTTTTTGCACCATAGGTTTTGCAAAACCCTCCACTTGCAAACTGAGTCGAACAGAAATGGAAGCATCGGCAGTGATACGAGCGTTTCGCAAATTTCATTATTATCTGGCTGGAGCAGATACAAAGGTATACTGCGATCATCAAGCACTGAACTTCTTGAATAACTGCAAGTTCTTACATCCACAATTAGCTCAATAGACGCTCATTCTACAGGTACATCGTTTTCAGATTATTTATGTGCTCAGCAAATGAAATATTATTGTAGACTCCCAGAGCAATTAACAGACGCTACCGAAATAGAAGAACGAACAACAGAGATAAAAGTTTGCTTGTGAAGAATGTAGAAAATCGTTTAGAAACATTGTACATCTCTATCGAATTGACCGTCGTTGTGATCATGTTATCCATCAGATCAAGGAGCAAGTTCTTCAAATATAAGAGCACTTTATCAGTTACATTATAATGTTTTATTTCACAGGAGACATCCTCAGTCAAAGAGTTGGTGTGACTGTTTTCCACAAGACTGTGTAGAAACATTAATCTTGCATACACATTCAGTATTGCATCACTGTAGAGTTTACAGGTTTAGAAAAGATTGGAAGATATTGTCATGTTCCTAATCTGAGAAGCAATGTCCAGCAAATAATGAGGACATGCCAAAATGTCAAAAGGCTAAACCTTCAACCAAAGCAGGAAAGGAATTTTTTGAAGAACCACTACTCATATTGGGACCCCTACCTCTGGCAAGAGGAAATGTTAAAAACATTATAGGATTTTACGACCTAGTAACCAAATATATAAAAATGTGTTCTATCAGGATATGTGCTTTGCAGTCCACCATCATGTCTCAGAAATGATTACATTCCATGCATTGGAAAGACACGAGTATTATTGTTAGACAATTCTGCCTACAACAGGTGGAGAAGATATGTACAAAACAGGAGCATTAGGCAAATTTTGGTCTCCGGATTCCATCCGGAAGCCAACCCAATATCGTGGTTGTTTCTTGAATTTAACAGATATGTCCACACATATTGCCATCATGAACAAACGTTCTAGGTGGACTGTTTACAGCCATTTGGAGAAGCAAATAATGATCTGACTTACTCATCAACTGAGGCTATGCCAGTGGAGCTTCTGTTACATAAAAAGGAAAACAATGAGTGGATCAGATGTTTCCCGAAGATAACAGCTGTAGAAGAATCAATGAAGGCCGACATTCAACAGCCATTTGATACGTTGAAGACAAAAGCACGACAAAGGACAAACAGCTATGATCAGCAGTTGAAGGGGACGCAACTATACCCTAAGGCGTCATTACTTAAGAAGGAAACCAAAAATATGCTTTCTTGTCTACTCAGGACCGTATCTGATTATATCAATACGGAATAATGGTGCATATGCCTTGTGTTACCCACGATTAGTAACAAGGTGAAGGGGATGCACCTATCATCATCTAAAACCATACAATTATAAAGACTGACGTAACTGAGCCGTAACTTATAGATGCTTGGCGTGACTACTTTTGCTCGAGATCGCCTATCTCAGGTACGCGGAACCATTTAAATGAGGTAGGTTTCCAGCGAGGTTGGAGGGGGTTACTAGCTCTTCCGGGAGAGGGTAGTACGGCTATGGCGGTCGCAGCGAGCAGTCACCCCTGAAACAGTGCGGGGCCGCTGTTGGTTTGTTGCGACGCAGAGGAGCGACACAGCTGAGTGCGTCGGCATGGCGAGGCCACACTGGCGTTGGGGAACTGGGCTTAGCAGTTGCCAAAGTGGAAGCCTTTGCTGTTTGTGGGCCAGTTAGGCTTTGGTGCGGCTGTGTCCTGTCATGTGACATCACGCAGAATCTTCAACCCTTGTGCTGCTGTTACCGACGATGTGCTTTCCAGCGGGTGAGCCGTTTTAAGTCCGGTGATCCTAAAAACCAAGTTGTAGGCGATTATTTTTTCTGTTGGAAACCGTGTCATGTTGTGATTGCCCTCTTTTACTTTATGGATCAGCAGTGTGCGAGTTCTGCCCCTTCCATGTTGCTATTAGTACTAGTTTGTTGTAAATGTTCATATGTCCTGTGTTAACGGTTGTGCCTTGAAAATGAGTTTGTATGGTGGTGCCACGCACGTACCAAGTAAAATGTTTTAACTTGAAGCTAGTGAAAAATGTTAAGCATCTCTATGTCTCTCGACTCTTAAACTACATTCAATCGGGGATGTGTCGTTATAAACACTGTACATTTCAAATCTTTCTGTTGAACGTTACTGGTATTCGGTGTTACTTAGATTAGTTAAGCCTCTTAATCGCCAGTGCTTCTGTAACTTGTGTAATTAATTACTAATATGCTGTATTTAAAGAGGAAAGGTAGAGTTCGACTAGTCATAATTAATCCTCACCTCCTTGTCTGAAAGCTGATCTATGTGAGCCGCAATACAAGCTGTATGGTGTTTACCGAAATAATTGATTCCTCTGATTGATTAATTCAGTGTTTGTTATCTTAAATTAGTGCTTCGTAAAAGCTTCACGGGTTAACAAGAGTCACAACATTTCGCTATAAATTAATTTGCTTTTCCATATGTTGCAGAGTGCAACTTGTTTGTCTGTGTCGTGTCCGAGGTGGCCTTAAGGGTTGCCACCGTCAGGCGCAGTCAGTGGAGCCTATGTTCTCTCAAGGGTGCCATAGTGTAACAACACAATGTCGATGAGGAAGCGCTTCCTTCAAAAAATTTTTTGTTGTAAGTATGCTGTTTCAAGTCAGAGGAAGTAGAGTTTGCTGAGTCTATTGGGCCCTATGTGTTGCAGAATAGACAAACTAAAACTGTGGTTTGAAGACTTTTTTCCCCATTGTTCTCTAAAATAAGTATATTCTGGTGTAAAATAACGTCTTGCTTAAAATCCCCTTGACAAGAGATTTCTTCTATTATTTATCGAATTGCGATATTTCAGTCTGAAGTTTAAATTCAGTCGAGTTATAATTTCACTGGCCGTGCCTAGATTTGATTTGATTTTCGTAGACAAATATTCTGTTTTATTTTTTTTATTTTTTTTATTTACACTTTTAATGACTGTATCGTTATATTTCACGGGCCAATCGGCGGTGGCTCCATACTATAAATTCAATATATTGTCAGTTTTAGTTTTTCATTTTATTGTTAAATATTATTTAAATAAAGTATACCGACTAAGAACCGATTACTGTTACCTAGATATCTATGCTCATACCAGTGTACCGTGATTTTATGCTATTACATTGCGGTAAATAAAGATTGCTGTTGAAAATCCTCTGTTGGCTTGGTCCTTTCACTCCCCGGGCCTTGAGACCTGCTAACAGGAATTACTGACAGAAAAATGTTTTCTTATAATATTCAGTAATACGTTTTGGGTTTGTGTTTGTTCTCAGTTACATTAATATTCACTGACAAACAAAACTGTGACATATCATTGGCTGAGATTTAATTTTGCCATTGTGTATTATGGTCTTTGTGTTCCGTGTATATTAAGTTTTTGACATTGGTGCAGCAATTGTATTATGGAATTTTTTTTTCATACTATTACGTTAGTAGCGATATATGTTAACTTTCATTGAAGAGAATGTAAGTGATCTGTTCCTGCATTGCACACACAGAATACACACTCAGTGCGTCTCCATATCTTAATCTTAATTACGTCTTACTGTTACTAATACAGAAATCTGGCTGATAGCTATTCGACTCCTTTCGGCATTTTTTTTTTCTCGGCCTTAAGTCACTTTTGCGTGGTTAGGATACCCATACCCGTGAGTTGACTCAGTAGATGTGGAGATAAAAAGGTACATACTAGGGTACAGCCGCAATACATGCAAGTGTCCAACGTAATTTTGCACACTTTTAACTTTCTTGCAGTAAAGAGTGTAAGTACATGCATGAACAGAAATGACTCTGCCACTGTCTGCGTTCTAGACATACAGAAACACTGTTTTCATACAATAAGTTAGTGATGTGATCTCCTGATGTGATCCCCTGTGCAATGACTTTCAAAGACATGTAATGATGTGTGTGAGTTTCGTGCAGTGATGAATATGAACTTCATTTTGAAACTGGTGTGTCAACAAGACAATTCAACTTACAATTTTGTGATAAGCTGTGCCAGTACGTGATTTATTGTGATCGATCAAGAACTTTAAATCAGTGTAACGGATTGTGATCAGTTTGTTTGCACGACTTGCAACGAACTGTCGTGTCGTCATAGATCATTAGATTTCCACGAGTGGTGTGCCACGACTATTAAATGAAGTGGTCACTAAAGGCCTTTTGTGACCTTATGATAATCGAAAGAACATTTTGTCTGAAGTTTTGAATAATTTATACAAACGAGAGGCTACAGATAGTTGTGTTAACAATTCCTAAGATTCTCAGGACTAAACCTGAATCCGAATCTCTAAGTACCATAAAATTCGGGCTGTGAGCATGGATTCTATGTAGGACTCCATCCACGTCTTACCGCCACTATTTACAGATATTCCCTGTCAGAACTCTAATACAATGATTGGTCCATATCCAAATCATCGAGATATTTTCAACAACAAACTGAGGGATGGTTACGGCCCATGTCCAACTCCCAACCTTAGCAAGTCTTGAATAGATCCAGATTTTGGCCGACTGTTTTGCAAACTTCATCATCATCTATCGCCGACACGACGACAGAAGACAACAGTTGTATGTTCAGAAGAATGTTTAGTTCAATGGTTGTGATATGAGACATGAATCTGAGTAACTTGACTAAGTCTAGGACACTGAAAATTTTATCGGACGTTATTCAGCAAACATAATTACTTCAATCAGTAAGCATTGACACTCACATGCAATTCTCAATGCTGAAGGCCTCGATGCGGTTTTCTCAGTCATCCATCCTCGAATGAGAAGGCAAGTTATAAAACAAGACAGGTTTTTTCGAGTGTCGGCAACTTTAACGAAACATAGTGAAAATCAAGAAACACTTAAACCTACATCACTACAGGCAAATATAGATGTAGATTCATGGCTTACTTGATTATTGTCATGCTCATGACATACAAGAACAATGTTTAACTGAACAATGTAATGTAAACTTCCCAACATATTACCAGTGATATGGTGTGGAAACATTCTTTATATATTTTCACACTACATTACTTCCAGTATATCAGGAAGTTGCCTTCAGTAATTAAAAGTGAACTTTGAGTTGTTTGTTGGAGAAGTTCAGTATAGGTTCGTAACTCATTCTGCTGTACTCCTCGGAAGGCTGTTTTAATATCACATTTTATAATGCAACTAGCTGTGTCAGATACTATGCTGTGTATAGGAACCAAAGACATTTCTCCTTGCACAAGAAAAGTGAATATTGTCATTCCATTATCTCTGATTTTTATTATCTCTTTGTTGAACGTGATGTTAATGAGTCCGATTTTGTTCTCTGATAAATCAGAAGGGTATGGGAACTTAAAATTGTGAATGTTATGTATTACAACCCGATGTAAGAGTTAAAAGTTGTATTCAAGAAAGAAATAAACGAGTGTTCATCTGTGATAAATAATTACGTGAGACTCGAACGTGGATATTAGTCTTTCTAGTCATTCTAATTACTATACAAAATTTCAGCTACACTACGTCGACGTGGAGTTGGTGAGACGCTGGGAAGATTGGAAAAAGAACCTGCAAATAAACATGGTGACTTTCAACGGACTCAAGAGCGCAAAAATCAGCCACAACTTTTTACCAAAATATTACCACACGACAAAACACACACACAAGGCGAGTTTAGTTTCAATGGGTATTTCAATACATCATTCGTAAACCAAGAATACATGTTAATTTCGTATATAAGGCCATAAAATGCAATAAAATAACAATATACAGTGCAACACAACAGTGTGAAGGGAAAATAATAGCAATGTCATTAAAGGGATAGATGTTCTTACTTTGGATACTCTTACTCACGTACTGAAAGTTTTGTGGTTTTCTGCAAATCTGCAGAAACAAGTCACTGTTTTCAAGGTTGCTTGGGATTTGGTTTTACAAATTACATACCGCTTACGTAAAGGATCTTTAATTCGAATGGTCAGCAGTATTCTGTCACATAAGGGATTTACGTGAGCTACATCAGTGATCCTTAAGCAAAAACTATCGGCCCGGGACCGGAACGAGTTGATAAACCAATATTCTTCCCGTATGCAGTAGGTTGGCGAACCCCTTACTTATTACATGTGGGAAGTGCATACTGCTGCCCTTTCCTGAGATTTACGGCTTTCAGAAGAGGGGGTGGTGCTTGCTGTTGTGCAGGGCGTTACTAAAGAGCATTGCTTTGACGTTTTATTTCCAGGAAAACCTACAAAATTTCGAGACTTAGTGCGTCAGATCTCTGACGTCATTGACATTGCTCAAGAAGAGCCAGGCGTCCCGAAACAGGGGGAGTCGGGAGTTTCCCAGATGATGCACTGCCATTATTCATGACGTCGCTTGCTCGTAGGGGCAATACTTCTGTTGTGGGGAATCGGGGAATTTTGCGTGTTCGTGCTACCGAAAACGTTAACTGCCGCAGAACAACTGGCACCAAAGGTTAAACAAACGCCTTGGTAATTCTTTTATGCCTAGCAACTGTAATCATCTGAGCATGGGTGGTTTGAACCCACTCCCTCGCTTGCGCAAGAATCAGTCATGAGGCAGTGTGCGATCTTTTAGACACTGGAAGCTCGGAGTCTTACTATTTGTAAGTTTAGTAAGTTATTACCCGTTGTTGCTGGGTGCCGTACTGTTAGAGGGCCACACCTGGTCGTAGTGGGTTCTTTCCGTATTTGTTATGGCATAGGTGATTTTTTGTGGCCTATTCAGGTGGCAGTCATTAAAGGTTTGAGTGTTGATTTTCTCGTGGGTTGCGACTTCGTAAGAATTATGTCTTGGATTATGGGGAAGGGCACTTTTATTTCAGTTTTCCCCCTTCGGTAGAATTTCCCTTTCGTCGGCGTGCACATAAGTCCAGGGTCCATCCGGCGGGTGCGGGTGCAAGGTACGGGGAATTTGGTCTGGGGCATCTGTTGCTGGAGGAAGCCCATCAATGTGGATTGCGCTGCCATAATTCCCACGTGTCCTTGCTGAAAAAATATGTAATGCCAAATAAAATCGAATACCGTATTCAGTTGACAGATCAGATTCCTGTTAAGAACCGCTCTACCGCCTGGAATCTCGGAAAATTAAGAAGGTGCGTCGGGAGGTAGAGAAGATGTTGTCCGAAGGGGTTATATGGCCATCCATTCGATCCTACGCTCCTCCCACTTTTCGTGTGAACAAACCTAAATGTGGAGTTAGTCTCGTCATTGATAACCGTACTTTGAATAGCAAAGTCGTTCTGGAATCGGTTCTCTTGCCGGATTTGCACAAATGTTTCATATGGTTTACCGGGACGAGGTATTTCACCGTTCTGGACCCCAACGAAGCCCATTATCAAATTCCCCTGTCGAGGGAGTCAAAAACTGCGACAGCATTAGTTACAGATAGGAAATTATACCAATTCAGTCGTGTACCTTTCCACTGGAGAAACGGTTCTGCCCCGCTTGCTCAATTCTGTTTCGGGTGATATCAAGTTCCAATTTGCTTACAATTATTTGGATGTCGTCATCATTTATAGCAAGTCTTTTTCCGAACATCTGGACCACCTCCATCAGGTGTTGACAAGGTCTGGGGAAGCCGAATTAACAGTTAAACTCTCGAAAGTTAACGTCGTGTAGTCCGAAATTTCCTTTTTGAGATATTTAGTTTCATTTGACGGGGTTCGAGTGGACCATAGCCGAATTCGGGCTATTCACAATTTTCGTCCTCCAAGAACTAAAACGGTAGTAGCTCGGTCTGTCGGTGTAATAAAGTTTCTAACGTAAGTTCGTACCCAAGTTGGTCGAGATGGCAGGTCCTTTGAATTCATTGCGTATAAAAGGACAAGAGTTCAGGTGGACCGAAAAGTCAGCAGGCTGTCTTCGGTGCTGTGAAGAGAACGTTTCGTACTGCCCCTTATTAGCCGTTCCAAATTTTGATTTACTTTTTATCTTGAAAACCGTCTCGTCAGATTCCAAGATAGTAATTGTGTTGCTGTAGGAACACGAAGGGGAACAACGACGCATTGCTCACACATCACGCGCCTTAACAGGTACTGATGCCAAGTACTGACTCTCCTGTTTGGTACGGAAAAGTTCAAGCTATAGTTAGAATACAGCGAGGCATGAGGCCCATGAAGCCGTGCCAGTATCTCAGTGTTCGACATTTTTTAAATTCGCCACTCGAACCTGTAGGAGATAGCTGACTTGCTTCTAGATCAATTTAATCCTGCAGTAATTAGAGAATATTGGTGGGGAGCGAGGGCAGATGTTCCTAGGAACCAACAAAGGGAAGCGGCGCACTCCAACCAAAGATGCTGGCCTGCCAAATTCCGTGACATGGTATATGTCCGTTACTTTGGAGGTCACAGTAAGTAAGGTAAAGTACCAACCAAGTGTGCACCACACTTTGTCGGTCTGTGGCGCGTGCTCGAGGTGGCAACCCAGTCATGCTACGAATGAGGCATCCGCCTAAAATAGAGAGTGCACATCAGCCATGTTATGCCAGAATATTCTCATTAATGTAAATGTTTCCCTTCTGATCTCCCTTCCTCGGAGTTTAGCTTCTGGGCAGAGGAGGGGGGGGGGGGGAGGGGGGGCCATTAAGCCATATGGCGAGGTCGATACCTCATATCCGGCGAACTTGAGCACCGTTTCTGCGTATCTGGGGAGCTACTGCTCCATGGTGGGGAACGATGAGATGACAGTAGGGAGAAGACTTGGTGGAGTAATGGAAAGAACGCCACACATGATATAGTGTACTTGTTTTGGATTAATGGTGACTAGCTTTCCCGATGTGCGTATGTTCCAGTAGCGGGCCCCGTGTGTTGGTACTTTGGTACAGAGGGTGTATTGCCAGACTCATACCTTCCACACATCAAAGTGGACAGTCGTTTTGTTTCCACTTCTGATGGGATCTTATCTATCCCTTCTGCTTTATTCGGTCTTAAATCTTACAAAGTTTCTTAAATTCTGATTCTAATATTGGATACCCTGCCTCTTCTATATGGACTCCTCTATCTTCTTCTACCACATTATCAGACAACATTTCCCCGTCATAGAGGCATTCAGTGCACTCTTTCCACCTATCTGCTCCCTCCTCTGGATTTAACAGTGGAATTCCCATTCCACTCTTACTGTTACCATCTATGCGTTTAATGTCACCGAAGATTGTTTACTTTTCGATATGCTGAGTCAGTCCTTTCGACAACCATTTATTTTTCGAATTCTTGACATTTTTCATGCGGGCACTTCACTTTATGTTCCCTGTAATTACTGTTTATTTCATTCCTAAGTGACTTGTGTTTCTGTGTCCTTTAATTTCCCTGAAAATTTTTGTACTTCCTTCTTTCATCGATAAACTGAAGTATTTATTCTGTTACCCATCGTTTCCTCGCAGTTAGCTTCCTTGCCTCTCTGTTTTTGATTACAACTTCTGTGACTGCTCTTTTTTGAAATGTACATTTCTCTTCATCTGAACTGCCTTCTGAACTATACTTTGCCGCTGCCTCTATAGGCTCAGAGATCTTCAAGTGTACCTCTTCAGTCCTTAGTACTTCCGTATTCCACTCCGTTGTTCATTGCTTCTTCCTGAATAATCTCTTAAGCTTAAGGTCCCTCTTCATCACTACTGAACTGTGATTTGAGTCTATTACTGATAATGGGCACGCCTTACAATCCAGTATACGTGCATGGTCGTGATGTAATGTGACTGCAACCTTCCAGTATCTCTCCAACTTTCCCAGGTATATCTCCTCTTTTGTGATACTTGTACGTAGTATTCACTATTACTAGGTGATATTTATTCCAGAACTCAATTAGTCTTTTTGCTCTCTCACTTCTAGTACCAAGCCCACATTCTCCCGTCACTATTTTCTCTACTCCTTCCCCAACAACCGCATTCCATTCCCCCATGGCTATTATGTACTGACTTACTCTTTCAGTAACCTTCTATATTTTCAATATCTCTTCATCTAAGACTTGCCGGCATGCGACGTCAGCATGTGTAATTGAACAATCATTGTTGGTGCCGATTTGCTGTTGATTCTGATGGGAACAATCCTGCCACTGGACTCTTCACGGTATATCACTCTCTGCCCACCTTCCTATTCATAATGAATCCTACTTCCTTTATAGCACTTTCGGCTGCTGTTGTTATTACCCTACACTCATCTGACCAGAAATCCTTGTCTTCTTTCCATTACATTTACTCGCACTGTATCTACATTGAGCCTCAGCAGTTTCCTTTGCAAATTCACGTTCATTCTTCTGACATTCCACATCCAGGCCCGTAGAACATTACCATTTTGTTGGTTATTCATCTTTTTCTCATTGTCACCTCCCCATTGGCGGTTCTCTCCTGGAAATCCGAATGGGGGCTATTCTGGAGTCATTTGCAAATGGAGAGATCATCATGACACTTTTCCAGTGACAGGCCACATGTTCTGTTGATACACATGTGTGTCATTAACGCAGTGGTTTCCATTGCTTTCTGCATCCTCATCCCAGATTATCACAGACACACTTGATTTACTTTTCATGATGTTATTTCGTTTTTGAATTCATGAGGAAACTGACGAAATCAATGGGCTTCGCCGGCCGAAGTGGCCGTGCGGTTAAAGGCGCTGCAGTCTGGAACCGCAAGACCGCTACGGTAGCAGGTTCGAATCCTGTCTCGGGCATGGATGTTTGTGATGTCCTTAGGTTAGTTAGGTTTAACTAGTTCTAAGTTCTAGGGGACTAATGACCTCAGCAGTTGAGTCCCAGAGCGCTCAGAGCCATTTGAATGGGCTTCAAGTTGCACACCGTCACAGGTGATGAACTAGGAGTTTACTCTGTTTACTTACATGTCAACACGCAAAGTGTAACTAGTCCTCTGGTTTTCGCGTAGCTACATTTAGAAGGTGAATATGGACTGGGGATAAGGAATGAAAGAGGAAGCCGCTTCGTAGACTTTAGCACAGAGCATAGCTTAATCGTAGCTAACACTTGGTTTAAGAATCATGAAAGAAAGTTGTATACCTGGTAGACATATGGAAACACCGGTACGTTTCGGGCAGAATATATAATAGTGAGACAGAGATGTAGGAATCAGGTTTTAAACTGTAAGATATTTCCAGAGGCAGATGTGGGCTCTGAGCACAAATTATTGATTATAAACCGAAAATTTAAAGTGAAGAACCTGAAAAAGGATATGAATTTAAGGATACGGGACCTGGATGAACTGAAAGAACCAGATGTGATAGAGAGTTTCAGAGGGAGCATTAGGGAACGATGCGAGAAGGAGGAAGGAATAAAGCAGAAGAACAATGGGTAGCTTCGAGAGAGGAAATAGTGAAGGTAGCAGAGGATCAATAGGTAAAAAGACTAGGGCTACTAGAAATCCTTGGGTAACACAAGATATATTGAATTTAATAGATGAAAGGAGAAAATATAAAAATGCAGTAAATGAAGCAGGCGAAAAGGAATAAAAACAACTCAAAAAAGAGATTGAGAGGAAGTGGAAAATGGCAAAGCCGGAATGGATACAGGACAAATGTAAGGATGTAGAAGCATGTATCACTGATAAGATAGATGCCGCCTGCAGGAAAATTAAAGAAACTTTTGGAGAAAAGAAAACCACCTGTATGAATATGAAGACCTCATATGGAAAACAAATCCTAAGCAAAGCAGGGATAGCTGAAAGGTGGAAGGAGTATATAGAGGGCATTTAAAAGGGCAATGTACTTGAGGACAATGTTATGAAAACAGAACAGGACGTAGATGAAATGGGAGACATGACAGTGCGTGAAGAATTTGACAGAGCACAGAAAGACTTAGGTCGAAACAAGTCCCCAGGAGTAGACAACATTCCGTTAGAACTACTGAGAGCTTTGGGAGAGCAAGCCACGACAAAACTCTTCTAATGTATGAGACAGGCGAAATAGCCTTATACATCAAGAAGAATATAATAATTCCAGTTCCAAAGAGAGAGGGTCTGAAAAATGCCAGACAATCAGTTTAATAAGTCACAGTTCTAAAATACTAACACGAATTCATTACAGACGAATGGAAAAACTGGTAGAATTCGACCTCGGGAAAGATCAGTTTCGATCCCGTATAAATGTGGGAGCACGCAAAGGCAATCCTAGGATTATGGCATTCGTATATATACAGAAAGGTTTTGATGATGTTGACTGGAACACCCTGTTTCAAATTCGGAAGGTGTCGAAAGCCTTTTTACAATTTGTTTAGAGATCACGCGGCAGTTATAAAAGTAGAGGGGCGCGAAAGGGAAGCGGTGGTTGAGAAGAGAGAGAGACGGGGTTGTAGCCTGTTCCCGTTGTTATTTAACCTGAATATTCAGCAAGCAGTAAAGGTAACAAAATAAAAATTTGGACTAGGGGTTAAAATCCAGGGAGAAGAAATGAAAACTTTGCTGTTTTCTGATGACGTTGTAATTCTGTCAGAAGCAGCAAAGAACTTAGAAGAACAGTTGAACAGAATGGACAATGTCCTTAAGGGAGGATATAAGATGAGATCAACAAGCAAAACGAGGATAAAGGAATGTAGTCGAGTTAAATCACCTAATCATTTTATGTTAATTATGTAATTGCATTTGTACGCTATCCATTACGTAACTTGTGAGACGATACAATCTATGTGCTTTAAGTTGAATACCGTTCCAACTGATCCATTAATCGGTTTAACATTTGACATTAAATAATCATGTATAAGTGACTGCTTATGATAGACGGTTGAATACCTAGGAATCCGTCCGCTGTGACCGAGCGGTTCTAGGTGCTACAGTCCGGAACCGCGCTGCTGCTACGGTAACAGGTTCGAATCCTGCCTCAGGCATTGATGTGTCTGATGTCCTTAGGGTAGTTAGGTTAGTACCATAGTGCTTAGAGCCATTTGAAAAAAGGCTGTGAGCACTATGGGACTCAACATCTGAGGTCATCAGTCCCCTAGAACTTAGAACTACTTAAACCTAACTAACCTAAGGACATCACACACATCCATGCACGAGGCAAGATTCGAACCTGCGACCGTAGCAGTTATGCGGTCCCGGACTGAAGTGCCTAGAACGGCACGGCCACCGCTGCCGGCCAGCCATTTGAACCGTTTGAGTATTTAGCAATGTGTGATATGTCGATGTGGCATGAGTTGTACTAATCTTTGTGATTGAGCTTCACGTCACACAATTTTGCGTTGTCGAGTGTTTTACCGTGTCTGAGGGCATAGGAAATTGTTTTTACTGTAGCCCTATTGTTCTGGTTGCTGTTATGCGTAGCATCAATAACTATGAGGAGGTGCCATGCATCGATTTAGGTTCACAGTATACTTGAACATCCAGAATTTAGTATGATTTATCTGAATCATTGTTGCTGACTTTATTGTAGTTGAGGTGCAGTGATCAGGGGCCAAATACATCAGAAAATGCATGTGTTGTAACGTGTGGAAAATTTTCACACGAAACCTAAAGTAAATTCTTATCACAATTTTTCTGGTTAATAAATGCAAGAAAATCATAGTCCAAAGACGAAGCCTTGTCGGGTGCCATAGGTAATGACTTTCCATGTTTGCAGGAAGCAATAGCTTAGTGGATGAAGCCAACCTATTGACACGTGGTACGACTTTTGAATGGCTGATGCTGTTATTTCCTATTTGAAGCGCAAACCACAGAATTTATTAAGTGGTACATTCCTCGAAACGGCTTAGGACTAGCAGTAAATGACTCGAGAGCAGATGGCGGAGGTGTGTCGGGGCCTCGCCCGCCGGCAGCGCTGGGATCGAGACGTTTCCTGGCCGGCGGTCAGCAGTTAATGCGGACCCACGATGACGGCCGGCGGCCGGTGACAGCGGCGGCAGCTGCGCCGTGATGAATGGCGGAACCAGTATTGTGTGCCGGCGGCCGGCCGCCGTGATTGATGCAGTCCACACCCACCAGCGCCGGCTGCAAAGTACTCGCCTTGCTCGCCGCCGCACTCTGCGCCGACGTCGCGTGACGTGCTTTTGCAAAACGTCGCTACGTTTCCCTATTCAAAGCACATTTAAGACTATTTTCTCCCTCTATCCATCATTTTTCGTCTGTCACGGTCCGGAAAGCTTTCCACTATATTCTGTCTTCGGAATTTTTATTGTGGCAGAAACACTATTCTCACTTTCGATGGCGAATATGACAAATATAGAGAAAGATGAGGGAAGTATTGAGTATGAACTTAAGATGGTCTGTGTAAGGAAGTCACAAGGCGTAGTCGAGCACCCATTCGATCACATGCCGAATCTGCGAAGTTAATGGCCCTTCTCTTAGCACCGATATCTTCCGTCCAGTACAGTTTTTCACTCTGCAGCGGGATATGCCTTGATTTGAAGCTTCCTGATAGATTAGAAATGTGTTTTCGAACGAGATTCGAACAGGGGACCTTTGCCTTTATCTGGCAACCTCTCTGCTGACTGAGTTATCCAGGTACGCCCGACGAGCCACCCCCTCAGCTTGACTTCTCTCAATACCTCTGTCCATCTTTCGGTGACGTTGTCCTCCATACTGCGCAGGAGAAGAACAAAAGGGATAAAGGTTATTTCGGTGAAATGGCTAAGCTACAGGCTACGGGGCCGTTTCCGGAAAAAGGGTTAACCTCCAAGGTATACGGGTAACTTCTGTGGAGTTTGAAAGGTAAGGCCGACCGTTGTGGCCGAGCGGTTCTAGGCGCTGCAGTCTGGAACCGCGCGAACGCTACGGTCGCAGGTTCGAATCCTGCCTCGGGCATGGATGTGTGTGATGTCCTTAGGTTAGTTATGTTTAAGTAGTTCTAAGTTGTAGGGGACTGATGACCTCAGAAGCTAAGTCTCATAGTGCTCAGAGCCATTTGAACCATTTTGAAAGGTAAGAGGTACTGGCGAAGGTAAAGCAATTGGAACCTATCTAGAGTAGTCCGTGGATAGCGCAATCGTTGATAATACTCTTGGGAAAGGCAAATGTTCCCGGTTTGAGTCTCGCTGCAATGCAGAGTTTTATTCTGTTAGGATGTTTCGAACCAGCGTACACACCACTGAAAACGAAAATTCATTTCGGAAACAATCCGGTAGGCTGTGGGTAAACCATTGCTCTGCAACATAATTTTGTCGGGCGTAGTGCACGGAACATACGTGAAGATCATAAATGTACTGGAAAAAGCTCTGGGGGATCGAGTCCCAGCTCGGCACACAGTTTTAATCTTCCACGAAGATCCAGTATCCCACGAGGCTGGAAATAAGCAAGGGGCGATATTATCATTAACAAGAGTCGCAGGTTAGATTAGCAGAGCTACAGATCTATTCCGATGACATCAGTTTCTTGCAGAATTATCATCATTTTCAGTGTTTGCTTAGACAAACTTGCTTGTTCCAGTATTTCAGGTTGACTGCATCTCTTCTTCGAATAACGAACATTTCTTTTCCCTTGGTGATCTTGTAAGTTAATTTAGATATTAGTTCATCTCACAGTATCTGAACATGTTCATGTCAATTTGATGTACTCCTCTATCATATGAAATGTGCTTTTGACACCCACTTCATGTATAATTACACTATTCTTTTTCCGACCTTTGAGTTGGTAACCAACTGGTGATCTTAGGAGTTTTCCCTGGTGCTTCAATCCTCTTCCGTTGAGAGGCGGTTATAGTCCAAATCTGTGACCCATGCAATACATCTGGTACTGCCATCATATTGTAAAATTTTAGTAGTATCTCTTGCCCAACTCTTGTAGCTGTTTCGAATTATAATACTTGCCACCTGTTACAATTCTGGCAGTTTTAATCCGTCATCATTGGATGAAAACACTGAGATCTCGCATCCCTGTCATTTATACTGAGGTGACAAAAGTCATAGGATATCTCCCATCGCCCCATGTTGTGCAGCAACATGAAGACAATTTGGCACTTAGCCAACTGACATTCAGTCAAGATGAAGCAAATCAGTAGGATCTGCCAGAAATATGGACCATTAGGCAGCGTGTCTAGTAGTGTATTTTAATACGACAGTATGCCATCTTAGGCACTGTATAACACATAAAACCCTTGATAATGGCACTTTGAAGCCGAAATCATGACTGTGTAATTGTAAATGTAACACTGTAGATAAACAACAGTCTAATGCCAGTACTGACTTTAAAGAAAAACCGAGTAGACTTCTTGTCACGCTAATGGACTAATACACATAGACGACTACACATTTATTTCTCAACATTCTCAGGCAACGAACTTATTTCTATCGACAAGGACCGGCTTGTTGATACTGTCACTACAGAATGTTCGACTTTGTTGACAGAGCTACAACCTGACCTCTGATTGCACCGCTTCATCACTATCAAATGAAATCCTTGAAGGTTTTCTTTATATTTCGTAAACAGATGAAAGTCGGATGGGGCCAAGTCTGGAATTTATGGAGGATGATCGATGACAGTGAATCCAAGGCGTCGGACTGTATCAGATGTCGCAGTGCTCGTATGTTGTCCGGCATTGTCTTGTTAATGGAGAGGGTACTCCATGTGTGAACGAATTCTTCAGATTCGTGCTTTCAGTTTTTGGGGGTCCGGTAGTACACCGATATTCTTACAATTCGCACCGAAATGTTACACGCTACGATTCGGAGGCATATAGCGCTGGAGGGCTGCAATTTACGTCGGCAAAGCCGGAAAGCCGACCAAAGAATGTGCATAGGATGTAATAACTCATCTTGACAACAGAATAAAAAATTCAGAGACATTACTTATCAGTACGATCCCGTACCAAGGCTCCTTACCCCTATACCGGTGAAGCGGATGTTTGTCTTATTGTCGTGAAGTAAAAGTTTTTTCGATTTTCTGTATCCAAGGCTTTATTCTTCTTAATCTCACATAGGTAGTTCAATGATTTCTGATTGAGTATTGGAAATTTGCCAGGAAATTATATGTTTCTTATTTTGGTAGAAGGCTAAGCTAATTAAATTACGTACTAATAGCCTGGTCAAAATTATTTCTGGCAGCTTACTATTTACCTGCCTCCTACCTACCAATTTCAATCTATCTATGTCAAAAGAATACACTCACATGGACCTCTCTCCTCCTTTCACCTGAAGAGACAATTTTCACGATGACACTATGTACATTTTTCATTGTTATGTCCACATGTTTTCCACACGTGACTTCACCGACGATAACCTTTAAAGAAGATGGGTGAACATATGTTCACTCACAGACCAACCTGAGGACACCTATGTAAATCCCGAAGATCCTACCTGTAATGTTCGGATGCCAGGTGCAAGTCTCTTTATTTGACGCCATTTCGGCGACTTGATGACGAAATGATAATGTGGACAACACACACACACACACACACACACACACACACACACACACACACACACACACACTGTCCCGAGCCAAGAAAATTCGTAAGCCGCGCCGGGAATTGAACGAGGAGCCCCGTGATCGAGAGTCAGGAGCTGCTGAGTACCTCACAGTATAAAGTAAATGGTGAAATAACATCTACTACAACCTGCAGTGCAGTGAAAGAGATGAAAGTGGCCACGACCAAAATACGCCGAACCTAAAGTCTCTCCTAATTAAGTGTCAGTGACACTTGTTTGCAGCTCTACAGTTAACAGACTGACGCAAGGTGAGGTGGGGGCAAACATCAAACATAGCAACCATTTCAGGCGGTAGATTGACGCTTCACTGGAGAAACGTTGTCCTATAATGTAAACAGGCGTAGGCTGAATGCTAAAACAACAAGGCGGGCGCAAAGACCTCGCAACAGTTCTTTAAATAACTGACCATTTGTCGTTGCTTCAATCTTCCATCGATTTCGTACTGAGTAAATGGAGGCGAAACTGCGTACTGCGTTGTTCGTTTGATTTCCTCTTTAGCACGCTCCAGGTCTCGAAACAGCACGGAGAGGAAATGCCCTGACTCCTGTGTCAGATCATTTTTCTGGCATTTCGTTGCACGTGTAACGCTTGTTTAACAAACACAGACCTGACCTTTGGACTGAGACGTTTCATTTACTCGCCTCATCCAAGAGATAATATGAGCTACTAAATCGACTGCAGTATCAGAGGAGCAGAGATTTACGTAAAACCTCTAGATTTTACGGTCCTTTGGCACTGCCTTCAGTTGACAGAGAGGAAGAGAGCGACATTGTGTAGCATGAGGAAATATGATTTTCATCCTTTTCTTCGTAATAAAAGTTAATTTTATACATTCTAAATGTATTATGAAAGACCTCAGAGGAAGACGAGAGCAAATCATTTCAACAGATGTGATTTGAATCTGAATACTCGTTTGTTGCAAGTCTCCACGATACTCTATCATGAACTCGAACCTGCATAATATAGTCAAGTCTTCGCCTCAATGCATCGCTTCCTTCCTCCTACATCTTCTTTTGTAATATTACTCTCTGATGACTCAGAAACACTAACAAACGAATCATTCGTTTAGACAAGTGTTGCAACAAATTCAGTTCCTACCTGATTCCACTCAATATCTCTTCATTTGGTATATGATATATTCACTCAATCTTCAACATTCTGCTGCAGTACCATGTTTCAGCAGTTTTTATTTTATTTACGTTTGAACTGTTTACCGCCCATATTTCTCTTCAACATAAAACTACGTTTTCCCTATTACTATATTTATATCTAATCTGTATACTAGATGCTAACATAAATCTTCCTCCGCAAATTTTTCTTTTCAATTGCTAATCGGTCTTTCATACCCTCTTTACATCTCCTCTAATCGGTTATTAAGCTCCAAACAGCAAAATATGTAAAACACTTTGCCTTCCTTGCTGATCTAATTCCGTCTGCAAGCTACTGATTTCCACTAAATTCCATTAGCATTGTTTTATCTAGATTGATTTCCGTTGCATAAACTCTTTTCAAAACAATGTTTACTCCATTCAACTGATATTCCAAGTCTCTGCTGCTGCTGACACAATTACAACGTCGTTTTCTAAACCAAAATTATCGTTTTTTCTTTTTCTTCTCGTTGAAGTTTAACTTTTTTTCCAAATCTCTCCTTTGCTTCCTAAAACCACCACTTTCCCTATGATGGGTATTAAATGATTGTGTAACAGTCACGTCTGTTTGCACCTGCTTCCTTTGGAATTGCGGTTATAATGTTCTTCTCTGAGCCTGAGGGTATTCGTCTGTCATATACCTTCTATACCACGAGGAATAATTATGCAAAGTTAACAGAATCAAGAATCCGTGTCGTGCTGTCCACACGCCTGCTGCTCCCACGTGTTTATTTGGCGTGGGTGTGACTTACAGGCTCGACCGCAACACATTTGTCTTTCCATAATGATTTTGTGGCACTTGAAAACGAAGCTTTAAGCTTCTAAACCTGTCCTGCAATAAATAAGTAATTACTGGCAACCAAAACGGTTTTCTTATTCTAATAACAAGTTACTCGGTTGCGGGTCTTCGGCTGATCAAATCGTTTTGTCACGTCTGGTTCCCCGAAAGATTTAAAAAAAGATAATGTCATCTACTGCAGGTGCCTCACATCGACTTATATCTTTCAGTGCTCTGCTAAATTCTTGTCGTAGTATTGTATCTCTTACCATCAACTATAAACTTTTCATTTCCTTAATACGGTTTACAAGTTTCTTTCTTTTATATACCCCTCTTATACATACTTACCACCTTCCAACTTTAATTCCTCTCTTTCGTATGACCTCTTTCCCTCTGAAAGCACATAAAATGTGCTATTTTAATGAAAGTCTATTTCTGGTCTCCTACATGCATGAATTAGCACTTAATACATTTTGAATTTTTACTTTCAATAAACTTTTACAGATGGTATCACATTTGTTCCCGGGGGCTCACCTGTTACATAGTATACATGAAATGAAAAAAAAAAACACATTTTATTCTTAATTTGCTAATTTAAGCCTCAGCTTAAACTAATATTGGTTTTTGATCACATACTGTGAAACATCAAGAAATAGTTGCGTTCACTTGTGACGGATATAAATACTTTGCATTCGGCACAACGAATAAAGGTGATACCCTTACATCCTGTGAATCTAAATTTGGATCTGCAGTTCCGGTAAGAATTTCTTATTTTCTTATATGTGACAAGTATAAATCGTTTGATGACTAGACTGAACTGGTGGAATCGCCTGAGGTGCTCTCGGACCTTTGGACTCATGCTGTACACTATTTTCTTCTGGTAAGCTCACATTTTGTTCAGCAGGTGTCTTGTAATAGAACATGCAATATCAAGTTTAAATGCGTAATAATGCATTATATCCCTTCTTGCCGGTTTATTTTGGATAGCATCCTGTCTGTATTCTAGCCAAGCAGCAGCTATGGTGAAGTCCACAAAATGTTAATTTATCCTTACTGCCCATTTTTCCCCCTCCCCCGCTCCTCTCACTGCATGCTTCACTACAACCCCGTAAACTAGAAGTACTCCGCCCATAAAGGAACTGTACTGTGTAATAGCGTTTGACCTAAGGACGCTCATATGTTTTTAATCATTTTTCATTTTCAGACTAGTCTACAGACAATTACAGTGTGAATACAACGTCAATTACGCTCTTTGCCAACGCAAGGTAACACATGCTTCTGAATTACACAATCGAACATCGTTTTGAGTGCCCCAAATTTACCGACATGTGGTACACAGCAAGGGACGCGATTCGACTGATCAAGAGAACGAACACAGGCAATATACAGGTTTCTAACGCCGTGACACCCAAATGGAAACCAAAACGATACGCAACGACATGGATCATAGCATACACAGTTCATACAATTTTTGGACCTAAATTAACGAGCAACATACAATGTCTGACATACTTATGGGATGAAAACGAGGTTCAAATGGTTCAAATGGCTCTGAGCACTATGGGACTTAACATCTATGGTCATCAGTCCCCTAGAACTTAGAACTACTTAAACCTAACTAACCTAAGGACATCACACACATCCATACCCGAGGCAGGATTCGAACCTGCGACCGTAGCAGTCGCGCGGCTCCGGACTGAGCGCCTAGAACCGCTAGACCACCGCGGCCGGCGAAAACGAGGAAGTAACTTGTCATCCTTAATACAGGCTTACGGACAAAAATTTCCTCAATATTCCAATATGTAGAGCTTATGATACTATTTTGACATGAAACCTCATGCAAAACAAAAGAGAGGAAATGTAATGTGAATTCTTCAAAAGTGTCGTCTAAGAAATAACTCAGTGGACAATTTCTTGAAGAATTCCGTACAGAAGTCTTGTAATGTATATAATTATTTTTCGTATGAGTCTGTTTTCTGTTCTTATTGAAACTACTAAATGCTGAATAAATATCTTAAAATAAAAAAAATCCGACACAATTCGAGGTAAATGCCGCAATAAATGTAGCTTTACTGACGATATATGTGAGATTATGAGTTACTGGGCCAGTAGTAAGGATAGGAAATTTACCCACGTAGGAGGTCGATTACAAAATCGTCGTTTGAATTACTTTTGCATATTTGACACAAATCCTGAATTCCACAAGAAATACGCAATGTCTTACAGGGAGCCTTCCTCTCAAACTACTGTGTGCTTTCCTATTTATATGTCGCATAATCTCCCTCCCAAGATGAAATTAGCAATATTTCTGAACAATCTGGTGGGTTACGACTCCCTTCATGCACACCATCCACGAATTGAATAAGTAGAGATGAGTCTGCTACATTACGTGCTCTCCACCATACACCGAACGCTGGCCTGTGGACGAGAGATGTAGATATAGATGCAGATGTAGATTTTCATTATCAAACCACGACCTCCACACCCCGGAACCATTGTCTTCTTGTTAGCATGGGTTAGAATGTACATCCATCTCCTGTGTGAGTGGGAATTTCTGTGGAACATGAATACGTACAAGTAAACCTTGATCTGCTGGAAAATAGTGTAACATTCTCAAGAACTGTATTCAGTAACACCAGTGCGTGCTATGGAGTTGTAATGTTAGTGAGTCATTTGTTACGATCGTCAGCCCTCGCCGGGAAGATCGCCAGGTCACTCACCAATTGAACACGGACGGGACTTTATGAAGCAGGAACTTCATTGTTCTCCATGACCTGCAAGAACCATTGCTGAATTGCAACGAACGGCGCACAATGCTGGGTGCTATTTTTCGCAGGATGCATTTCGGAACCTTTATGATCGTTTGCATGCGAGAATACACGACTACGTTGCGACAAGAGAGGGTACAACATTGTGTATTAATACAACTGTTTGGGCACCTTTTACTGAAACATTTGTGTTTCATTTGGTCTGAATCCATTACCTTACGCTGTTGAACTATCGGCCACCTCACTTGTCAGTAAAATTTAGGGATGCATTTTTTCCGCCAGTGTAAATTAGAGAAAGAACCCAACAGTAATAGGTCCCGACACTGGTGGAAGACTTTAGGAGAGTTGTTTAATTACCTCGGGATGGCACTAAAGCCAAAACAGTCCTCAGACCAAGGATTGGTTTGAAGATCACAGTCAATTCCTAGGGATGTTCATATTACAAGTGCCTCCGTCCGACTTCTGAATTGACTTGCCCTGCACGTTAAAGTGAAACTAAAGTATAATGTGCAAGGGGTGAAAAATGAGATAAGAGACAGAAAAAATTTCTGGGGTGGACTATGGATTTACTCCTCAGCGTTTGAATTAGTAGCCTATAATCTGTCCACCGATCAGGAGCCGAACTAAACGAAAACTTACACTTGTAATACATAACAGGGAAGGTAAATTGAAAACTTCTGAGACTTTAATGAAGAGTCGCATAGTAGCACGGTGTAACACCGTCTCTAGTTTTGATAACGCCTTCAGTTCAACCAGGAAGACAGTCCAAAAGGTTCCTCACGTAGCTGTAACCAACTGCAACTAATCATTAATTATAAGATCTCATAAAGGTTCCAAATTACGGGGATGCTGAATTCTACGTTTCACCCGCTGTCCCAAACCCTGATTTTTCTGTACGAATAAGACACCATGACTTTTGGGTCGAGACAGACAAGGTGACTGAGTGTTCTTTTAGCCAGGAGAGTGTGAACACAGCAGTTGTCATTTTGGACACAACAGTGTAGTTGAAGAGTCCATACAATTAGCTGAGAGGTCAACGTGTCTGACTACCATACAGTGGGCCCGGGTTCGTTGTTGGCCGCGTTGGCGACATTCTTCGTTCGGGAACTGGGTGTTAAGTTGTCTTCGTCATCATTCATCATCATCGACATGACACGCCCAGTGTGTTGTCAGCCGCACTTCACCAGGTAGTGGCACCCGGCCGTTAATGCCATGCGATTATTTTATTTCATTCAATGTAGAGTGCGACGCTTGATCACCGTCAATAATGACACAAATATCCTGGTTCACAGTGAGAGAGACTTGAACGAACGTGTGCACTTCGTGGTACAAAAGAAAGCCCAATAACATCCCAGACCTACCGCCAGCCAGCTTAACATCCTCTGCGAAATACACGCCGTGTTGCGAAGAATAGTCGCTTTGCGAATAGATGACGTATCGAAGATGTTAATAAGAGATGCATTGTTTCTCGGTGAAATGGTATGCTGAGCACAAAGCACACAACTTACAATGCTCTACAGCAAATACTCCTACATCAACATTGTAAATGGTAAATTCACAAAATATGAAAATATCTAATGAAAGGTCTTGTCATTATAACCATGCTGATATTGGTGCCGCAGAGGAATTGTAAAAATTAGTCTCATCGTATCATGGTAAGGTCAGGGGCAGTTCACTATACAGTTTCGGTATAACCATACCTGTAATTGTTCAGCGTCACACCAGAAAATATGAAACGTATCGTAAATAATAGATTTAAAGCGAAACCCTCACATGCAAGTCTGACTTTTTTGGACCTCGTAGATGGCATTCAGAAATGACTTCACACAATGTTTTGGATGAAATTACAGTCCCGTATTTGAAGTGTTCGCAGCTCCACCCCGTAATTCTTACCCGGTCTTGCAGCTTCTCTCATTACTGTGGCTTGTCCTTCAATCAGTGGAGCTAAGAATTACAAAAGATCCCAATTAATATGTCCAGTCCTCTATAATCAGTCCAGTGGCGTAGACACATCTTCAGTTAACTGGGTAAGACAAGGAGCAAGTCGCCGTCTGAGCTCGACATATTTCTAATTCGTTATGCAAGCTTTGCAATCATGCTTCTGCCATTCATGAGCGAGGCTTGCTAAAAATGCTCGTTTTACAAATTTGTAGTAACATGTGTCGTCATATTTAGACATGCCCTGTGTGCAACAGCACCATTTTGTCCAGTGCTTGTGAGCCGCGCGGAGTGGCCACGCGGTTTGAGGCGTCATGCCACGGTGTAATACCACTAAATTCTCGTGTGGAGTTATTCTTTTTTTCTTTTGTTTGCCCTTTATACAATTTTAAATGACTCACGTGGTGCAAACATATGGTACATTATTCTATTGGCATACTATTTCTCTCTCCGTTTCGTATAACTGAGCTACATCTTTTACAATTTGGTCCTAATGAATTTTTTTATTACTCTCTCTATTCACCGTTAATAACTCCTGTTCCTCATCATCGGTCGAATCCTACTCAACTGAATCCCAGCATGCTGGTGTTTGTATCCGATTACTCGCTAAACCTACTTATTATTCGATTGAGTCACTTGTGGTTGGTCTTCGTATCGCTCATCTCGTCAATTCTGTCTTTTACCTGGGTTTGGTGGCCTCAACTCGATTTCCTGTACCGTTTCATTTCGGTTGTTTTGTCCTGCTGAAGCTTGATTTTCCCGATCTGGCCATTTCATTTCCATCTGAGTAACTTGGATTTTGTTTTTGAAAATCTCTAAACCTTCCGGTTTCGTTTGCATGGGGACTAATCACGGATAGTAGTTACCACAGTAGCTTCTAGAACCAAATCCGCTATTGTAATCCCGCGGCCCACCAAAACCATAATTATTGTTCGTCCTCTGTGCGTTTCCAAAACCACAGTTATTATTGTTATCCCATGGGTGATTGCCGATTACCTAATTATTATTAAAGAATGATCGGTTGCTGTTATTCTCCCTACCATTGTTTTCTCTGACTGAACGTTGTTTCTTCGCGTCATCTACATTGAAAATGACTTCAAGTTCTTTTAACATTCCTTTAAATGCTTTTATATTATCTCCTGTCCTACCAACCAATGACTGCTGATAATGTAACTGTAACTTCATCGTGCACGTACGTATCAGTTACCCACCACTGAATGGATTACCTAAACACTGATTCTTTTTTTGTCATTTCTTCGAAAAATCTAACTGGTTTCTTTCCTCCTGAATTTACGAACAAGTCTTTCTGTAACAAATCATACTTTATTCTATTTTGGGTTTCTGTGGACCAATATCGCTCCAAGAATGTGGATTTAAATTGCTCATATGATTGACAGTTTGCAGCTACTCTTTGCACAGTCCATATGCCCACAAATGAAGTCAAATTTAAGTCTAAGTGGTCAATGCTCTGGTAAACAGATGTGGAATTGATTTATATATGTGCTTGGATGTAAGCCGTTCCCGCTTTCTTTGTAATGATGGAATTTTCTGACTGTCAAAAAGTGACCATTATCAAAATTTTCTATTCCACCATACAGCGTTTGTGTTTTCTCAACCTTATCCTTTCCCTTCAACTGTGTCATGTTTTCTCGTGTTCGTCCTACGACATTTGGGTCTTGAGATGACATGTTTACGTCCCATCTAGCATCGTATCTATGCAGTGGTGAGCAGTTATCTAAACCGTACAGTTCCCCTTGTGTAGGATTGAAAGATTCGTTTACATTTCTCGTTACTGGTTCAGTGTTTTGCTTTCCTATTTGATTCATTTGGACTTGCGGTCTATAATTTGCTGTACTGTAACTTGGAAATTGCGGAACTGGTACATGTGTGGCCGTAACTTGCTCTGTTCTCACGTCACTCGCATATTCGGAGGGTCGGCTGCCTCTCCACAGAAATGCCCGCGTTTACCGTTTCTCGATTCATTGTCAGCTCTGACCGCACATTACCTGCTTCGCTCACCTGTGTTAACTGTTCTTTTCCCATTGGCTCCTGTTTAGTTCCGGTAATCATTGACGCAACCTCTTGTGGATATACGACTGGAATTTCAGGACGTTTCTGTGTCTGCGCTGCTGCTATGGAAGATTGAACAACTGACTTGTTTACTTCTGGATTTCTGTCCATCACTATGTCGGGCCGGCCGCGGTGGTCTCGCGGTTCTAGGCGCTCAGTTCGGAACCGCGCGACTGCTACGGTCGCAGGTTCGAATCCTGCCTCGGGCATGGATGTGTGTGATGTCCTTAGGTTAGTTAGGTTTAAGTAGTTCTAAGTTCTGGGGGACTGATGACCACAGATGTTAAGTCCCATAGTGCTCGGAGCCATTTGAACCATTTGAACCACTATGTCGGATGATACTACACGGCTCTCGATACACTGTTTCAGTTCTGTACGAAGCTGTTCATACTGTTTCTGATTTTTCGAAACTATGTTTTCAGTGCATGTATCGAATCTTTTTAATGCAGCTCGCGTGACACTTTTTCTGACATTGAGCTCTTCCACGATTTGTTGCACCTTACCAGACGTCTTACGTGCTAAGTTGTTAACTCTTTAGTTAATATTAGACACTGAATCCTGCACCTGGTCAACGTCAGAACGCATCTTTATCTAGTCAGCCATTAACGATTGTATAAGCTCGCGCGAGTCTCTCGCCTCACTCCGGATTCATTGACCTCTGTTCGTAGTTTTTGTTGATCTTCGAGGACTTTTTGGAACCCAGCATAGGTTTCAAACTTGAGATCTTTTAAGGCAGCATTTGTCTCCCTTTTTAAGTTTGCTCTTTCTGTTTTTAAATCTCCTAAGCATGCATTTGTCTGCTTTGCGACCATAGTGAGTTGTTTCAATATTTCGAACACACTATCTGGCTCTTCGCCATCGTCATCTGTCACTATCTGATGTAAATTTTGCCGTTCGCGTCTTTCACGTGGCGTCTCATCGTCTCCCGTACATAGTGCGAACGCACTTACACACATTCTTTCTGTTGGAAACTGTCCTGTATGATTTAGAGTCACAATATTTGGTTCAACGTACTGAAGTTGTTCGTCCTCTGATTCTACTTCTGACCCACTAGCTCCTTCATTTGTTTCAGTTTGTGAATTCTCAGACTGTGATACCAATCGTGAAACTCCTACCATTCCCTCTCTATTATCACTACGTTCCATTCCGTGACTCGCACTTGATGCTTTTTGTTGCACATCAATCTCTGTCCTGTCAAGATCTTCAGTTTGCCCTATCTGCGATAATCTCCGTTCTTCCGCCATCTCCGACTTTCTAAGTAACCTCTGTCTTTCTCGAACTGCGCGAACTTGCGCTCTTGTCAACATCAAAAAATGGTTCAAATGGCTCTGAGCACTATGGGACTCAACTGCTGAGGTCATTAGTCCCCTAGAACTTAGAACTAGTTAAACGTAACTAACCTAAGAACATCACAAACATCCATGCCCGAGGCAGGATTCGAACCTGCGACCGTAGCAGTCTTGCGGTTCCAGACTGCAGCGCCTTTAACCGCACGGCCACTTCGGCCGGCCTGTCAACATCAAGTTATATAATCTTACACGTTTCCAAAATATCATAGAAAATTTTTTCGACTACCTACACACATCATTGTCAACGTTGTTCACTGTTTGCAGAATTTCAGCCCAACTCAACAGCGCCGTGAAAAGCTTCGCGAGCTTTAGTAAGGCTGAAGGTATCATGTCCAAAATTATCTTTAAAAGTGAAAGCATCTAACCTAAATTGTTTCCTTGTTTGATTAGCGAAAGTATCAAAGTTAAAATTGTTCCAAATTAATTATTCAACAAACCTGCATTTGCGAACTTATTTCGTGCACTCCTCCATTTTGCCAGTAATGAAACATGTATTTGACTCAGCAATCAAATTTAAGAGAATAATGGCGTTTGTGCAATGTCATTAAGATGGTAATGAAAATTTAACTTTTGGCCCTGATGTTTACTTAACGAAATTATATCTTGACTTGAATAATGCCAGTTGTGCTACGGCATAAAATTAGTTATTTGAAATAACTTTGCACTGATAACCTTAGTTATACCAAAATCGATTTCAGACCATGAAGTGCACACATGTATTACGTAGAGGCCTCATTTTCTTTACATTCTTTCATTTGGTGGGTAACTTTACTACTCATTTTCATATTCTGTACAAGCAAAGGATGTGGATTATAATTCAGGCTTCCTGCATCAAACCTTGGACATACAAATCCTAACTCTGAACATTATCTAACAAAAACCATTTTGAAATCAATTTATAGCTTCTCCCATTAACGAGCTAAAGTTTGAGCCGTGTACAACCTGAAAACTGCGTAGCGTGAATCCTACCTTAAAGCTGTTACCACATGTCTGCTCCCTCCAGGCACCTAGCTGCGATTGTGGAGTTTCTGTTACTGTGCATGCCCGGTTCTCTTAATCATCAAAGATCCTCCTACTCAAAGATATTATACTCACTCCACATTGCGGTTGGCAACTATCGACCTTATTTTCTGGATCTACCCTGATCATACCTTAGCACAAATCTTTCAAGGTCATGCTCAGGTACTTTTATATGATCACCACCGATACCCTACTTGTTAATACAACTCTTCTACACTTTGGATCCCACACTTACTGTATTCTGATCACTATATATTTATATACCTTGGGTAGCCTCATCACAAAAACAACAACAAAGAAAGAAAAAAAAATTCGAAAACATTAATTTCTCTTTCTAATTTTGCTAACTGCCATCCAGGCAGACCTGTTGCCATCCTACCAGGGTCACCATTTGTAAGGTTATGGTTAGGTGGTTTCTTATTCTATGACTGAACACGACTGTGTAAGCTGTAATGAAATTGTTTAATATTGCAATTTTGTCACACAAATACATGCTTTCACACAGTTTACAACACGACAATGTTAAGACAGTTGTCAAAATGATGTATCTCGGCCTCGAAAGTGAACTAATCCAAAACTCAACGGTATTAAATGGGAAATCTCAGAGAGTTAAATAATCCTAAACACTACAACATTACATTTTAACTAGAAGTTTCATTAAAAAAAATATTTTTACAGTTACTTTATGATGTTGTCCAGTACTACGATATATCATCCAATTCCAGTTGAAAGTTCAGTACTGTTTTTAAGATGACAATCAAGTCTATGGAGGATTTACCGAAGAATGCTCGAGTTTACAGTGGACGAAAACATTAATTTCTCTTTCTAATTTTGCTAACTGCCATCCAGGCAGACCTGTTGCCATCCTACCAGGGTCACCATTTGTAAGGTTATGGTTAGGTGGTTTCTTATTCTATGACTGAACACGACTGTGTAAGCTGTAATGAAATTGTTTAATATTGCAATTTTGTCACACAAATACATGCTTTCACACAGTTTACAACACGACAATGTTAAGACAGTTGTCAAAATGATGTATCTCGGCCTCGAAAGTGAACTAATCCAAAACTCAACGGTATTAAATGGGAAATCTCAGAAAGTTAAATAATCCTAAACACTACAACATTACATTTTAACTAGAAGTTTCATTAAAAAAAATATTTTTACAGTTACTTTATGATGTTGGCCAGTACTACGATATATCATCCAATTCCAGTTGAAAGTTCAGTACTGTTTTTAAGATGACAATCAAGTCTATGGAGGATTTACCGAAGAATGCTCGAGTTTACAGTGGACACAAACTGGTGAACCAACAAGTTTACACCTCTGCACTCAATGTTTACCTTTGCTGCGATGAGTTGTCGTCTTCACGGCTACTCTCGCCCACTGAAATTCCTATAAAATCTAATTCAACCTTTGCTGAATTTTCCAGCAGAAACTCTCCCTATGTTTCTCGATATGCAAGAAAACATGAACTCATCCCTTGTCTCAGTCTATGGCGATATACACGCGCATGGGTGGAGCAGTACGCGTATTATAATGCCCTCTCAGTTCTCACAAGAACAATTAATGAACTGGCTGGTTCGTTTCTTCACAGTTGGAGCTCAATGATCCCGTAACTAATTTCTAGCTGGAGGTCAGCCGCTGTGAATGCAGTGTTCACACAAATTTCTCCTCTACGTCATACAGAGCGTTATGCGCTCCATTCTGCATTTGATGCCAGTTCAGAGAAGATTCCCCCGAAATTTCCGTCTTGTCTTTCTCATAGCAGAGCTGTCTCTCCACCTGGGTTCTTTCGTTCTCCACGTCATGGCTTTTTTCGACGAATAGAAGCGTTTCTCTTATTTTGGGGAAACTCTCTCCACCAACCGCGAGGGTCCTACCAATTAACTGCGTCGAAATCTCTGCACTTTACTCCTTCTCGGCGCGTTTCCGACAACCGGGCGTTTTGTGCCTCCTCCAGACGCCTAAAGAGTTACAAGCGTCTATCACATGTGTACTAACTGCTGTTCAAAATGGTTCAAATGGCTCTGAGCACTATGGGACTCAACTGCTGTGGTCATAAGTCCCCTAGAACTCAGAACTACTTAAACCTAACTAACCTAAGGACAGCACACAACACCCAGCCATCACGAGGCAGAGAAACTAACTGCTGTTCACGTGATCAAATGCGTCACTGGTTTTGTTTGTATCCCTTTGGCATTCCGAAACGCTGTTTTCTAAAGCTTCTTTCTGTCCTACTTCTGGTGGTCTGTTACTCGCCCTGCAGTATGCATCGCCTGTCCGGCCGCTGACCCGCCGCGGGACGCGTCTCTTAAGAGCTTTCTGTAGTGCCTCCCGGGGTGCGGCCTCTGTGTCTGCCCGCACTGGCTTCCACACAACACATTTCCTCTCGCTGCTTTTCTCACCTTCTGCTCATTGGCATGTATTATGTAGGAGTCGTGTGTTAATACCGTTGACTGAGTGTCATCTCTTTTGAATTACATACTTACAGGTAAATCTGCACATTACCGCTGAAGAAAGTTAGGTGTCATATTCGTCTCCCCCTTGCGATGTATAAAACCCTTGTGTAAGGTGCGAAATTGACCTTCATTTATTCTGCCACCTTACAACAGACTGCATGGCCGCTCCAGCCGGATGTTCAAAACCTCACTCAGGCACGGGTGTGTCCGTTGTTATTAGTATAAGTTTAAGTGGTGTGTAAGTCTAGGGACCGATGACCTAAGCAGTTTGGTCCCTTAGGAATTCACACACATTTGAACATTTGAATTCCAGTGCTTGGGCCCTTCCGGTGTGACTTGTCAGCTCAGTGGCGGTCGCCTGCCCATGCCGTTGGTGGCATGAGGGCGCAACCAGAGCCGCGCTGTGTGCCGCAGTCAACTTCAACGACATAGAAAGTCCAGGCGCTTTCATTCGATTAGCGCAAAATATATGTAGGTATCGGTGGCTCTGAAGCTTAGTTATTGTGATTATCAAATGAAAGTACAGCCCTGTAACATCACACACTCACCGCCGACCAGATTAACATCTTTCTCGACATACGCGGAGTGTTCCAAAAGATTGTCTCTATGTGATTATATATACCGCAAAATACATAAAATACATAAAAATTTATGATTGAATAAAACTCCGCATGAGCAAAACATTACGATCTTGGAACATGTTTAGGAGAATGTGTACACATAACATTAGAAGATGCAGTGAGAGTTCATAGATCCATAACGTCTAGCATTGTTGAATTTGTAGTAAGAATTCATGTATCCATAATATCTAGTACTGCCTATGTTAAACTACACAGAACTCTGCAATGAATTTGTGGAACGCAGTGGCGGAAGAGTAAAATTGGAACACACTGTGGGAACGACATGTTGTTACTGTTACGAACACCGGCCTTTGCCTCCGAGTAGTGAGAATGTTTGACCTACCTTTCGAAAATCCGCAGAGGAGAAGAATGTAGTTACATCCCCTTATGAAAGATAATTGCTAATATTTCTGAAAAAAATGATCTAATACTCTTAATTGCCTCCTATTAAGCGGAGAACGACTGTCGGTAGATTTACCAAAATACATATCGTATTACGCTTTTGTATGTAAACACAAAACACTCATTATATATGACAATTAACCAATTCAGTGGTAACTTGGTAAATCCGGTGAGATCTGTATTACCACCAATCTATGCGGAGGTTGCCATCAAACGCCACAAGAAAAAAAAAAGGCTCGGAATAAAAACTAAAGGTGACAAGTAATGGATCTGCAGAAGGAATGGGGCCTGAGTAACAAGGAATAGAAATAATTTACGTAGATGGACCTATGTATGCTGTGAAAGCCATAGAAAGCAAAAAAGTATCGTGGAGTCCTACTGGACAATAGAGTGGCTTCCGACATACTTGCAACATAAGCTTGTTTCACTTCCTTAATTGCTGTTTATTTTATTATTGTTGTCCAATCGTATTTCTTCAGCGATGTTAACATTTTACTTGACCCTCTTTCACTACCAAGTAAAAGGTGATAAATTGTTTCTCAACTTCGTAACGCGTCCTCCTTTTTTTTTTTTTAATTCTGACTTTACAGCCTTGTAGTTGTCCTTTCAACAGTGAAATTAATTTGTCCTTAATTCTTTTAATTTCCTAGTACTTATCCATTTGTTTTATATCCTGTTAAATAGCTCCCTAGTACATTTGAACTAATATTCTGTCGTTTCGTTGTACCAAAAGTTATTTTCTTTCAGATTCTGCCCATATCTTCGAGAAAGACTCTCAGTTTTCTGATCTTGCAGCTCTGCAACATTGAATTCTCCAACTAGAATTTCATGCTATATCTCTTGTTGTTCCACATTTATTGTCGTTGTATAAGTAGCTCGATCTGGAAAAATCACGGGTATGATTTCAGCCCGCAGGACGCGGTCAAGACGTAGGTTCTGTTTAGCCTGCTGGCTCATTGGTTTGTCGTTGGAGTAAGTCCAGCAATGCACCACGTTTTAGTCTTTAATATGTGTAAACACGGTCCGTAGTAGACTGTAACGCTATGTTTATTTACTGGTGCGATTAGCTAATTTCGACTAGGGGTCATTGTCAAGCACCTTTGTAATATATGTATTTCATGTCATTTTCAAATTACCTTTAAATACTAGTAAAAAGTAGTCATATTCTGTTATTTACTTGCAATAAACAGTGATTTTAAAATGATATGAAAGTCAGATGTTACAAAAGTGCTTGATTGTGACGCTTAGTTGAAATTAGCTGCCCATGATTAAGTAAACATCACATTACAGCCTACTGCGAACAATGTTTAACTTTATT
Source organism: Schistocerca americana (assembly GCF_021461395.2). Taxonomy (NCBI): domain Eukaryota; kingdom Metazoa; phylum Arthropoda; class Insecta; order Orthoptera; family Acrididae; genus Schistocerca; species Schistocerca americana. The sequence goes on from NC_060120.1 coordinate 402,213,983, forward strand.
ACGCCTCTGTGAATCCCCTCAAATATAAATACTGTAAGTGTTATCCCTGAATGCCACAGTTAATTCTGTTTCTTCTTTTTTTAGTGAGAGGAGCACAAGGAACATTCAGAACAGATCAAAAAGGGAATTTAGCAACATAAATCAACGAAGAAGAAGGGAGACGTGATCGAATAAAGCCCCAAAACAAAATCCTTGAAACCACATGGAATTCCTGCACAATTTAACCTTATTGTCTTGCAACAAATGAAGAACAGACTTTTACGTGTGTGCAAGAAACTAATAAATACCAAAAGAAGCTTAGAAGGGGTAATGGTCTTAGTTCCCAAAAGCCCAGAAGGTAAAACAGTTTGGAACCTACGGCAAGTTACACTGCTGATCATAGATTATAAAATAGTAGGGTAGATCCTTCCACATGGTACAGAAACGTAGGACATATTATAGGGCCATATCAACAAACCACTGCAAGACGTAAACGAATGGAGACACACATGTAAAATAACTACGAGTCTGTAAAGTGCCTCTTTGAAGACCATACAGGATATAAAGTTTCTACTTCTATTGATCAGTTTAATAATAAAGTATTAAGTAATAGCGTAACAAAAATAACGGTTAACCGACAGATCAAGATGCAAACCTCAATGTGACATGGTTCCCGAAGTCAATGACAGTGTTCGATATTGTGATCGAATACTTTCACGACATTAACAGGAAAACTACAGGACTTACGCATAACTGTGTGAAGGTAGTATGCAGCGCATACGCAGATTGTGTTGGATTTGGGAAGAAAGTGCATGATGTTCTACAGATCATAAATAGATATGAACTGGAATCTTCAGCTAAAGTAAATTTGAAGAAACCCTGCGTACTTGATCTGGGTAAAGATATACAAATGCAGAATCAAGTACACTTAACGAAATAAAGAAAAAGGAAATGCCTCCGCATCGAACTTAGAAGCAATATACAACACACGATCACTGCAAACTATAGAGAATAACTAACTCACTCAGACCTGCCGACACAGGTATTACGATAGACAACCAAACGAGATCTAGAAAATGATCTTCGTCAATATCTATACAATACACAAAATTAGTTAGGTGGCACTCATTCTGTGACTACAGGCATCAATGACGAACAAAATTATGTCGGTGATAGAATACGTCGTCACCCGAACACTCGCGTTCAGAGTCAACTCTGATACATTATCACTTGCCATTAGCCACCGAGAAATTTTTTTTACTGATGTTCGTAACAAGCCCTAAGCTATGTACGTGTTTAATACTTACAGACAACGAAAAATAACCTGAAATAATCGGCGTTATTCTCGGTGGCAGTAGTTGGTGACTCAACCTGTAGACTTCCCAATGTTGGTGGGATTAGCCTGGTATACAGCACTCAGCAGGAAAATACTACAAACTCTAAACTCCGAAATGTTAAATTAACACATCCTCCAAGATGCCCTCTTGCAACTTGAGCGATAATGTGGGACATAAACGCGTGTGGTAAAATTGTGCGAGAAATATGGTACGCTGACAAACAAGAACTTGCCATTAACAGAACCTCCAAAACCCAGACGGAATACTGCATCCTAACGCAAACATAAACGCATTTGATAGGATGAAAGGACAGAGTTTTTACTAGGTTTTACGTACAACGGGACGTCATAGAAAAAACTACTATGTGATTATTTGTAGAACACAGAGAAGTAAAAACTCCTACAATGAAGTAAAGGAATAAAAAAGTGAAAAGAAGTGACGGGAAGGAAAAGAAAAATCTCTGTAACGTTTACAAGTGGAATGTGCTGCGAATACATGGAAAGATAGATCCCTTATCATTTAGCTACAAAATAGCAGGTCAGCAACTTGAAGCAGTTAATTCCACAAATTATCTGGGAGTACGCATTAGGAGTGATTTAAAATGGAATGATCATATAAAGTTGATCGTCGGTAAAGCAGATGCCAGAATGAGATTCATTGGAAGAATCCTAAGGAAATGCAAGCCGAAAACAAAGGAGTAGGTTACAGTACGCTTCTTCGCCCACTGCTTGAATACTGCTCAGCAGTGTGGGATCCGTACCAGATAGGGTTGATTGAAGAGATAGAGAAGATCCAACGGAGAGCAGCACGCTTCGTTACAGGATCATTTAGTAATCGCGAAAGCGTTACGGAGATGATAGATAAACTCCAGTGGAAGACTCTGCAGGAGAGACGCTCAGTAGCTCCGTACGGGCTTTTGTTCAAGTTTCGAGAACATACCTTCACCGAAGAGTCAAGCAGTATATTGCTCCCTCCTACGTATATCTCGCGAAGAGACCATGAGGATAAAATCAGAGAGATTAGAGCCCACACAGAAGCATACCGACAATCCTTTCCACGAACAATACGAGACTGGAATAGAAGGGAAAACCGATAGAGGTACTCAGGGTACCTCCGCCACACACCGTCAGGTGACTTGCGGAGTATGGATGTAGATGTGGATGTACACTGAAGTGACAAAATTCATCGAACAGCGACATGCACACGTACAGACATCGGTAGTATCGTTCACGAAAGGTATAGAAGGGCTGTGCACTGACAGAATTGTGATAGATGTGGAAAGGTTGCCAACGTTATTATGACAGCACAGCGGGAACTAACAGACTTTGAATGCGGTGTGGTAGTTGGAGCTAGACATAAGGGACGTTCCATTTCGGGAATCGTTAGGGAATTCACTATTCCGAGATCCGCAGTGTTTAGTGTGTGCCCATAGTAGTAAATTTCAGGCAGTACCTCTCACAAAGGACAACACAGGGACCGACGGCATTCACTTAACGTCCAATGGCAGCGGCGTTTGCGTGATGTTTTCAGACAAGTAACACTGCGTGTAATAGCAGCAAAAGTCAAGGTGATACGTACGACGAACGTATCTGTTACGATAGTACAGTGAAATTTGGCGTTCATGGGCTACAAAGCCCCAGCGGGCTGGTGACCATATCGGTTGGACCTTAAGCGACCGGGATACCATGGCCTGGTTGGATGAGACCCGATTGGTAAGAGTTGATGGTAGGGTTCGAACAGACCCCACGAAGCCATAGACTCAAGTTATTTACAAGACTCTGTGCAAGCTGGTGGTGTTTCCACTATGGTGCGGGCTGTGTTTACATGGTCCTGGGCCCTCTGGTCGAACTGAATCGATCACTGATGGAAATGGAAATGGCAATGTTTATATGGAGTGAACTAGGTCCTCTGGTTATGCTCGGCTACTTTGAGTCCATTTGCAGCCATTAATGGGTTATGTTCGGCTACTTGGAGTCCGTTTGCAGCCATTCATGGACGTCATGTTCCGAAACAGCGATGGATTTTTTTATGGCGACATTGGGCCATGTCACCGGTCACAATTGTTGCGCCCGCATCTCGTGGTCGTGCGGTAGCGTTCTCGCTTCCCACGCCCGGCTTCGATTCCCGGCGGGGTCAGGGATTTTCTCTGCCTCGTGATGGCTGGGTGTTGTGTGCTGTGCTTAGGTTAGTTAGGTTTAAGTAGTTCTAAGTTCTAGGGGACTGATGACCATAGATGTTAAGTCCCATAGTGCTCAGAGCCATTTTGAACAATTGTTGCGATTCTTTTGAAGAACATTTTGTACAATTCGAGGGAATGATTTGGTCACCCACTTCGCCCGACATGAATCCCACTGAAAACAGATGGGACATAATCGAGAAGTCAGTTGGCGCACAGAATCTTGCACAGGCAACACTTCTCAATTATGGACAGTTACTGAGGCAGCATGTATCTGCACCGGGCGAAAGGAGGTGCGACATGATATTAGAAGGCACCACATGACTTTTTTCACAACAGTGTAAAGTTCTGAATTACTATATCTCTTTTTATTTCCTGTTTAAATTACTAGAAATGATAAAGAAAAGGAACTTTTAACTTTATTTGAAGAAAAGGTACTTAATTCTGTAAGGAACAAGTATTGGGTCTAGGACATATCCTGGATGTCTCTTCTATCTCTACCACCTCGTATATATCCGAAGCGAATCAAAATGAGAAAAATACAATTGGCCAGGTATGCACCTATGTCAGGGGTTCACAGAATAAGAAGGAAGGCGAAATCTATAATTGTAAACAACTATCTCTTTCAACACAAATTTACGATTTTTTAAATGTATCATTTCAATGTAGTCTTTGTGAATAAAGACTAGAAGTAAAATTAGTGGCGTCAGACGTGTTTTCAGTATTATAAACCTCATAAATTCGCAGCACGTAAACTGTAACTGATGAGAATGGAGCCACTCTTTCTGCCTAGTGCACAGTGCAAGGGTTGCTTACAGCGGGCTGAGGACGGAGCAGGCAACCAGATTTATGGCGTTACAGAATTTCGGCAGTAATCTAATTATTCCAGGAGGTATAATGTTTAGATCAGTGAAACCAAGCCTGTCATCACTAATTGTACCTATGCTTATCATTATCAAAGAAAAAAACAAAAGCATGCCATCGGAAAAGGAAAGAACTTCGCGTTGAAAGTGGTTTGTTTACTTGTAGGGGATGTGCATTCCTAACCATGTGTGAGACCCTTACATATGAGCCTCCCTGTTCAAATACATTTTCCACACTTTGTTTCATTTCGGAAATGTATGAGGTGGCAAAGTCAGGTGGGTTTCCCAATGTATGTAGCTACTTTATGGAGAGATATTTCAGTTTCATGACGGATTAAAAATTTAATTTATGAAATAAGATTTTCAGAATACAAGAAGATGTTAAGCTAATTTTATGAAGGAAGAACTCTTCATTTTTCTTTATTACGGAAAAACTAATGACGGAGTAGCCACACTGAGAAGGCAACTACTGTCCAGCGAAGCTAAGGTTTTACAAGGGAGGCTGGATCCCTAAACAGAACAAAAGAAGTAGTAAACTAGCATATGCTGATCCAAAGATGTCACGTTCCATCTCCGATCAGTCTTAGGATTGTTTCTGTGACTTATCAGTTCTTTCACATGTAGCAATGTTTAATGCGAAAAATGTGAAATCGCGCCGTTGTTCGGTCCGACTATAACTTTTTGGGTTAGTCGGTTCATAGGTCGTAGGAAAGCAAATGCACAACAGCTTGTAATAGGTTCATGCCAAACAAAGCACAGTGGCGTTAAAATATTCGGTTGGATGACATCTTTACTCTCACCGTGTTTTCTTACGGTGTTTCACCCGCGTTAGTTTATGTAAAAAGGATCATTATTGGCGCAGATAACGTTAAATTTCACAACAAAATGAGTAACGCCTTTGCGATCTGCTTGGAGGTTTCGTTCCTTGAGACGGAAACAGGAGGCACATCGCGAGCCTAATGTATTTTCAACAGAAAACAGCTCCGTGTAATATGGGGACGGCACAATTATGCAAACGCACTTTGCCCGGCATAGTCGTGTGAAAATACGGAGCTTATTCGGTGTACCACATGATTTACAGCGGTCGCTGCCCCGCCGGCTAGTGGATAAAGGCTGCAAAGCTTTGGGGAGTAAAAGCTGGAGGGCTCTCAGAGCGGGTGAGAAAACAGGCCGGCCGGTCATAAAACGAATGAGCCGCCTCGTAATAAAAGGAAGTCCGGCTCTAACTGCCAGGGTAAAGCCCGGTTACAAGCCGGCGGGAGATACACGACAAACTGCGAACGCCTCTTAAATACGGCGGAGCGCGCCAGCAGCTGAGGCACGTCTGGAAGCTTTCAGCGCTTCTGCCCCGTGGCGCACACTCTGGACGTGAGTGTAAAGCACTCCGACTCCACTAGCGACGTATCCGATTCCTACATACACGAACATTTAGAACTCCGAATGAAACTTTAAATTGCTAATGATCATTTCTGCTACAGAATTTCGTAATCTTAATTTGTATTCACAATGGCAACGATTGACCCAACTTTAAAAATACACCCTAACATGACGATCTTCTGTCGATAACCCAATTTCTTTGCAATACACTACTGCTTCACGGCTGTTCCTTGTCTTGTTCCTGCCTGCATACTCAGATCATGTCACTAACCATTAGAATGAGGAATATTCAGAAGGCCCTTACCGTTGTAAGTAATAACTGTAGAAATACAGGTAACAATTTTATCAAAAGTATAAAGTGTTACTCAACTTGTCTTCTTCACGGCAAGTAGCAATTTACCTTTTTCATAATACAGTTGACATTTAACCTGGACTTTCTACTGAAGGAATATAGAACTTAATAAGTAAACAATGCAGCAAGTCCAAGTAATCAAGCATACAATGAGTGACAAATGGAAACCAAAGAGAGAGTGAGAGCTGTAAATGATTGTGCTCCATCCTTAACAAAGATGATGTGCTAAGTAAAAGTTGAAACACAGCGAATATTTTTAAAAATACTAACGTAGGCCAGACCTATCGCCAAAGTTCGAAGGCACAGAATTCACTGACATCTCTTTAGAACGATTTGATCGTGCAAAAGTACCACACTGAGGAAACATCAGACGTCACAACGTGACCATGATGACATCCAGACATACTACAAAAATCGATGTGTGTATGCGTGTATGTATATATGTTTATGTGTATCTGTATATATTTCACATCTCCTCCTAAACCAGTGGACCGATTTCAACTAAACGTGCCTCGCATATCACTTACTGTCAAGCAACAATCGCTGTGGTGGTGAAAATTACCTAAGTATTATATTAAGGAGGTACGACGTCACAAACAATAAGATGCCTGGATTATTGCCGCATCATGCATGGCGTTTAAATGTATTACATTTGTGGTGTTACCTCTATTCGCAAAAAAAATCGTAAACAGTATCGATATATGCCGCTAAATGCACCTACAAAACTATATTCCAATACCACATATAGTTCAGAAGTGCTGATGTCACAAACAATAAGATGCCTGAAAATCTCTCGCTGTGTGCATGACTTTTAAATTGATTACTTCTTTGCTGCTAACTCTCTTCGCAACATATTTCAAAGATAGTATCCACAGATGCCTCTGAATGTACTTACATAAACAGATCATTGGTTAACATATAATTCAAGAGATATTACGCCATAAACACTGAGATGCGTGGCAAAATGCTGTATCATGCATAAAGTTTTAATATATTTATTCTTTTCTTCTAAGACTCTCCTACAGTCGAGTTAACTTAAGGAAATACGTGACACCTGACAGCGCTTTTAACAGCTGTCAACTGCGAAGCGCAAATGGCATTACCTGAAAACAATAGCCGTCTATATAACTATGAAGAAGCGTGACCGTAGAGACGTTTATAAAATGGCGTTTTAGATACTCGAAACGGTTGCGCCCATCGTACATCAACTGTACTACAAACACAATTCAGTATCTGTTTTCGTTTCCAATAGGAAATTGACGAAATGAGTACACGGGAAATGCCGTATTTGTCAGTAAAACAGTAAATTCGGCCTAGGTAACATATACTGATGATCGAAAACCTCACGACCACCTGTTTAATATTATGTTGGTCCACTTTTCAAACAGAATACAGCAGCGATTCTGCTTGGTATGGATTGAAGTCCTTGGAAGGCTTCCGGAGGTATGCGTCGCCATGTCACCAGCCAGATGAGGCAAATCCCGTGAATTAAGGGCCAGTGGTTTGCGTTTGCACAGCTGGCAACCGATATATGTTACAATGGGTACAGATAAAAGGCATTTTCTAGTCAAGACATCAATATGATATCACAATCATGCTCCTCAAACAACAACAGCACGATTCTGACCTAGTGGCACAGACATTTATCCTGCATGAAAATGTCGTCGCCGTAGAGGAAGGCATCGAATATGAAGCGCTGCAGTTGGTCTACAATAATGCTCACTTAGTCCACAGCTGTCATGGTGTCTTCCCTTACTGCCACAGGTCCCATGGAAGTCCAACTCGACGTACTCCATTGCATCTTTGGCACGGCGTAGCCGTTCGTCTGGACGACGGCGTATAAAGACAAAACAATCTAGAAATGCGATTAATTTGACAAGGTGATCCATGTATATTGATCCACGGTGAAAGCTCAGGTGATGCTGTGCCCACTGTAATCGTAACTGACGATATCGTTAGGTCAACACGGGAACAATTTGAGACCGTGTGCTGTGGAGCTCCGTGTTCAACAACGGCCTTTGAACGGTGCCTTCCGAAACATATGTGCCTGAATTCTATTCTTTAGTCACATCTGCTGCAGATCGCTGCGTATCCTACTTTACACGGCTGGCTATATCCTCTGGTCTCCACGCCTCGTAATGAGTCTTGGACGTCCAAAACCATATGGCCACAGAACACCAATATAGTAGACGTGCAAAGACCACGTTACTATACGGAAACACAGAACGACACTAGCGCTACTTGTGGCCTGGCTGTTAACTTCAATACGAAAAAATATGGCGCGAAAATCTCTTATGTTTATTTCTAAATACGCGAATTTTTCATTTAATCTTTGAATGTGGGCCGCATAGTGCAGTAATAAAGGTTTTGAGACCTTGCAAAGTAATATGCAAAAGAAATCTCAATCAAAAACCAACAGTAACTACTGGTAGCTGCAGTTTACATTGTGAAAATTTTCGTAAATTACGACGTCGCCATTGACTGTGAAATTTTTTTGAAAAACTCAATATTGCAATTTTGGCCGTGTGGCCATTATCGCGTGGAAATAAATGAGCTTTAGCACATGTCAGACTAAAAAATCATCTTACATTGCATGCATATATAAATTATTTTTAGGTTTCCACATATCCTAAAGCACATTATGTCCACTCGCATGATCGAAAGTGGAATAATAGGTTACACAAGTAAATAACTGCACAGCTAAAGGATAACCAAGAGGTCATTTACAAAAAAATCTGTGCTACAAACCAAGGATGTACTGTAAAGTCTACAAAATCCGAGTTATTATTTTTTTCTGTTGATTCTTATTTATGGATATTCAGTCATCTGAAATTGAACTTCTGCACAGTTCAAATAAATTTATGAAACACACAAAATACTACTTTACATCAACTGAAAAACAAATTTGAAGCAGAGCGGTAGACACTCCATGAATGTAGCCAAAATGTTTTTGCCAATGAGACACGCAAAGAAAATGAACTGCACTGCATATTTTTTTTTTCTTTTTCCCCAAATTGGCAGTTATTTTGGCAACACCCATCATGTTTAAATAATGAAAGAAGACGCTGGTACAACATTTATTTTTAACATTTTTATTTTTTTACTTCCTCTTTGAATACTCTGTTTGGTACACTACTGAAAATTAACACAAATTCTCCTTGACAGCACTTTATTCATTATACTTTTAGAGTCCCATCATCACATCTAGAAAGTGTTATGTTCCTGCTGAATAACCAGATTTTGTCATAACAAATCAAAGGCATGATTTTGATACAAGAACATGTAATTCTCTGCTTTGAACACAACATTTGTATAGGTATAGGGAGCTTACTCTAATTGTACTCATAATAAAAACTGAAATAAGTCTTTTAACATTATTTGAACTTCTTTTTAAGTTGTTGCATACACAATTTCCTCTTGTTTATAAATTTCTTTTATTTCACATACTTGTATATTATAAATGGAATACTTGTCTTCAAAAGTCTCTCTTCAATGTCATGTTTATTACAAATTGTTGTATGAGAGAGATGAAATGTTTTTTAAAATTATCATGTAGTCTTGTTGTGTGACCATGACTATTTAGATACTCATAAAGCTGATCATGGAGTGTCCTTAGAAAACTCATGACTCTTTCACTTGCATATTTCAAATGAGAATGCTCCTCACTATTCTCTTTAAATGAGGTAAACAAATGATTTTCTGTCACAACAGAGGAGTAGAGACTGGTATTACATGTTTCACAATCATCTGGTACATCTATGGCTTTTAGTACATAGCCTGCTACATAGGCTAAGGCTTATTGATCTTCTACAGACTCGATGATACCATCTGAGTAAGAATAAATTTGCTCAGGTGTATCAGTGTCATTCATCTCACATTCACTTAAATGTTCACTCCTACCACTAGCTGCCAAAAACTGACACAAACTGCTCAAGGGAGTGTAATCATCATTTTTACAGTTACTTACACTCATGGCTTTGAAAGGCGAAGTCATATGATTGACAACACAAGTCTTCTTAGGTTGTACAAACTTAAAACAAGTTGGGTTTGTATTAGCAATACCATGTTGTCTTATACAACAAAAGAAATTTTCTAAAGCATCTTTACTGAATGCTTTTAAATTTAAGTACTAAAGCCAACCACTTTCAAGGTCTTCCACAAGAAAATAATAGACTGTAATGTAATCTGCCAACCTTTTATGACGCTAAACATATTAGTCTTGTTTCTTCCTATTTTTAAATCTATTATTTGCCAGCTGCCTATTTCCCTCAATATGCTATACCACATTTCTAAATGTGGCGAATTTTCTGATAAAGCACACCTAAATTGTTTTCCACCCCTGGGATATTGCTCATTACTGTTGAGTGAATCAAACAGTTTGTCTACCTTTTCCACAAACTCAGCTGTGTGTATAGCTTCAGATGGTAATGTGTGAGTAGAAACACATGTTTCAATTGCAGCTGCAACAGTATGGCTCATTTGTGCAACAGCAACTTTTATCTTCATTTTTACATGGGAATCCGAAAAGTTAAAGTGTTGTGCTTTCAATTTGGGTAGAGTTTTGAGCATTTTTTTTTATCCAAAAAGAACAGTGTACTGATGTACTCAAACCTTGCTGCTTTGTGAGGTTCAAATTGAATTTCATTATCTATCAAAGCATTTCTAGTGTTTTTGAGCAGATGTGGTACATCATAAATGGTAACAATAGGTTGATTATTTACAACAAAATGAAATACATTGGGCTTCAACAAATTTGCTTCACACAGTTGTTTAAGAGCTTTTTGGTTTGTTGCATTCTGGTCACATACAGTACAAACCACTTTGAACGCAATATTCTGTAGTTCACTTATGATGTGAACAATGAGTGATTTCAAATGGGTGTAGTGGAGAGTGGTTGCGGTAAAGTAATATGCTAGAACTTGTTTCCAAGTTCTGTGAATGCCTTTCAGCATAAAAACCAATGCTTGACTAGCAGCTACTGGTGAACGTCCTAAATGACCCAAGTCCTGATACCCATAGATTAGCTGTTTGTGTGCATCATAGTACATACCATCATCCAGAGAGATTTCATCACAAAGTAGAGCACAATACTTGTCATTTTCATGCATATTACTTACTTCCCCTGCTAAAAAGTTTAATAAAGCTGGATTAAGTCCTGTATCAAATGGTATGTGGGAAAGTACTCCCTTGAGCAGCCTGACAGATGGAAGGGAGAAGTATGTGGCCAAATATCTGTACAACTGGGGACTACACTTATAAATAGATAAAGCAAATGCCTTATCTTGTATAGACCACCGTACTGCTGTGGGCTGCATATTGGCATTTCTTAACTGACTATTAATAAAAGCTTTAGTCACATCATTCAACTCTTCTTCAATTAACTGAAATTTCCTGTCATCGTACAACTCTTTTAGAATTTTCAATTTATTCCTCTCATTCTGTAGCTATTTTTTTTTCAATTTACACACTCTGGAAACTGTAATTCTATGCAGTTTATACATTTTGTGTTTTCTTGGAGTTAAATCACATTTAGAAACGCCAGATCCCATTATACCTGGACTACTTTCAACATCATAAACTGGTGAGGATAAAGAGCTGTACTCACCATCATCTGTGCCCTGTAAAGGGGGACTGCTTCGTTGTATTACTGTAGATTTTGCATTGTGACCTGTCACATGCACACTTCTATTTGCAGGCGATGTGGTGAAACCGCCACCGCCACCGCCATCACCACCACCACCACCACCACCAGTGTAACACAGATGGGTGGGGGGAGGGTGAAACAACACAAGTTCCATGTGCTTTGGAACAACACCAGGATTTAGCCTGTGTCTAGTGAAGTTCACAAAATCTGCTTCATAGAAACGATCCTCACACACATAATAATAACTACAGCTGACACCTTCATCTATATTACAGATCAATTTCCACTTCTCTAAATCTCACTTTTTGATGCAGCTGGAAATTTATAGAAATGTTTATTCTTGTGTTTGGAATTTGTTTTTTCATAACAACTACTCCTGCATCCGTGAAACCTGCACGAGTATTTCAATCTCAAACTGGATTCATCTCTCCCTGTATGATCCATCCTCATGTGTCTGAAATGATATTCAAACCAAAAATTAAGAACGAGAAAAAAGATCAGGTATGGCTTACATTGATTAATGTTAAAGAAAACTCAATGTGAAATTAATTTTGCTATCAAAAATCATATTAGATTATGTCTAAATGCAGCTATCCTGTACTGAAGTATTGATGACTGTTACCATGGCTTGTAATCTGATGTGGTATTGCTACAAAATAGTGAAAAAACATAACAAAAGAAATTCTCATTTCTACTACAGATATGCACATCACTCTATTTATAACTGCGTGAGCGTAGTTGCACTATATTCAACGCTACTTCGTTAAGCAGTGTTATCAGACAGTAGAAACACTGCTTATTGTACCATTTCAGTATATTTCAGCATCTAGATACCATGATAGATACCAAATTCAGCTGTACATTATCAGTAACAGTTACAGCTGGAAATCTGTATTACATTGTGTTGAGCATTAAAGTGCGAGAAGATTTCTACTGCATTCGATATTGCCACAATAATACGTGTAAATGTCCAACTGCTTGAAGGACCTGCTTTGTGTGACTTCCAAACAAATGTCAAATTATGTGAGAACACAACCTTTGTCGATACAACAGCAACAAACACTTTTTACCTGGATAGAGTGTTATGTACTGTACAGAATATTTACTTTCGAAAACGGGAAACAGAACACACTCGAGGCCACACGAATCAATTGTAACACGTCCAATATTTGGTATGTAATAAACGGCACAGTAAATGGTACTTATTCTGTCACTAAGATTACATCGTGGCAAAAAGGAAGATGAATCAAAGCCAGAATTATATTCCATTACAGGATTCGGAAAGTTGAATACCAACTATGTCAAAAGCTGCTAGCATGGGATTCTCCATGAAATACAAGGAAATGTGAACAGAAATAAGAAATATACTTACCATTTAAGTGAACTGAGCAATGTAAATTGTATTTCTTTGCAGGAACAAATATACAAGAGTCCACAGAACGTAATGTGATGATACAACCTCGTGTTCTATATGAAACAAAAGTAAAAAAGTAAATATTGAATCATCACACCATCAAATATTACGAATGCATCCAAAAATAAAGCAGAATAATAGCAACATACTTACAATGCAATTTAAACGAAGAATCACGATCACGTTGCTACGATACCAAAACAATTATGGAAGATGTAAGTCATCCAATAAGAACTCGAGACTATAGATTGCTAAACTCGCAGCGCTCCAAGTGGCCTGGGACCAAACCAACGTCGTGTTACCGGAAGTCCACATATGAGTTTCACCCCCCTGAGTTCATCTGTTAGCACAGGAAGAACAACTGAACCACAATTATCACAAATAACACAAAAAGATTATAATTGTCGTTGTCCATGAGTGTAGTTCTCTGATAATGATTTTAATTCACGCAGAAATTAAATTATTGCAGAAATAATGAAGTAATTTTCGTCATTTTTACACGATACAGTCCTTTTATACGTAGTATCGATAATATTTGTTGAAGTTTGTTCACTTAGTTCATTTTAACATTTTGTGGCTAGAACATAATGTTGTGGATATTACATTGTCCCTTGGGCTGAGAAAAAAAATTAGTTTGTATATTGTATTTTTTTTTTTTTTTTTTTTTTTTTGAAGACCACGATATTCACATAGGTTCATTGTTCTCATGATGCAAATATTCCGATACACTATTTTTTAATACATGACACAAATAGTGTTGAATTGAGTATTTAAATGGCTTCAGTAACTGTATAGCCTCGGAAAAAGCGGCGGATACTTCCCGGATTAACTTACTCCCCCTCATTTGGGTTCACTGGACTCAGAAAACCGGGAATAAAACCATCCAAGAGGCTTCAAGAAAATACAGTTACCTACTCCCAATTATCAGGCTTGACATGAAGACATGTAATACGTTGAAAATGCTAATTTTATACTTCAGTTAATTGTATCTGATGTAGAAAATGTCTTTTATGGTAGTGTTTCATCAAGGTTAAAAGTTCAAAAAACAATTCGCAGATGGCGTCGTGGAACCGCCCCCCCCCCTCCCCCCCCCCCCCCCCCCCTGTCGAGCCTCTGGATCGCAGACCTCTGCAACGCCCCCGGCCGCGTGGATGGAGCGTCGGCTGCATCCTGATTGGATCTGCTGCTGTCTGCAAGTAGTACTGCAGCAGGTCCTCCTCTCTTTCTACGTCCCTCGCGTACAAGATGGGTACAAGAAATATCGAAACATGGGTGTCAGTGACAAGATAATAATTATATTCATCCTGTGAAAGAAGTTTTTTAAGCTCAATTTCACTTTCATTCACACGGATGGAAATAGTTTAATTTTGGAGGATGTGCTGTATCTTTACACTGTTCATTTAAATGTAGTGATTCATAATTAGGTTTAACACAGTATGCACATATGCGACACTGCACCGTTGTTCATACAGGTGTCCATCGTGCGCTCTGTTTATTTCCTTGCCGTACGTAAACATTTCCGCGCAGGCGCTGCGTAGCGAGCGGTGCATTATATTGTTGCCGCGCGGCTGGCTGCACAGACTGTCACATAATATTCGGCACACGAATAAGACTTATAACACTTTAATGTGAGGTCTTCAGTTCTACGTTGTTACAAATGCTGTTAACAGGTTTTCAAGGTCCATGTCACTGCTGCCAACATTTAACCTCTATGAGTGTTCATGTGTTCTATGATCACAGTTCTAATCACTGTTTATAACTTTTTACAAAAAAGAACACAGTTTTTCACGCGTCCACTAGACTTTTTTAGTTCTTGTGAAACACGCTTCACTGTCCTGATTGCTGCCAGTACTACTCAAAGTACTCGACAGAAAATCTTATATGTAAATGACACTTTACAAGATAGTGAGGTCTTGTACATTGACAAATCAATTCGTATTGTTACATCAAGATAACAAAAAACGTAGATGTCACATTAAATATAAGACAATATGAGTTTAAAATCTGATACACTGTTCTGACCATAAGATCATTATTGAACTGTGTAGATATCAGTACATGAATGACTACAAAGAAACACTGATAAATACACTCCTGGAAATTGAAATAAGAACACCGTGAATTCATTGTCCCAGGAAGGGGAAACTTTATTGACACATTCCTGGGGTCAGATACATCGCATGATCACACTGACAGAACCACAGGCACATAGACACAGGCAACAGAGCATGCACAATGTCGGCACTAGTACAGTGTATATCCACCTTTCGCAGCAATGCAGGCTGCTATTCTCCCATGGAGACGATCGTAGAGATGCTGGATGTAGTCCTGTGGAACGGCTTGCCATGCCATTTCCACCTGGCGCCTCAGTTGGACCAGCGTTCGTGCTGGACGTGCAGACCGCGTGAGACGACGCTTCATCCAGTCCCAAACATGCTCAATGAGGGACAGATCCGGAGATCTTGCTGGCCAGGGTAGTTGACTTACACCTTCTAGAGCACGTTGGGTGGCACGGGATACATGCGGACGTGCATTGTCCTGTTGGAACAGCAAGTTCCCTTGCCGGTCTAGGAATGGTAGAACGATGGGTTCGATGACGGTTTGGATGTACCGTGCACTATTCAGTGTCCCCTCGACGATCACCAATGGTGTACGGCCAGTGTAGGAGATCGCTTCCCACACCATGATGCCGGGTGTTGGCCCTGTGTGCCTCGGTCGTATGCAGTCCTGATTGTGGCGCTCACCTGCACGGCGCCAAACACGCATACGACCATCATTGGCACCAAGGCTGAAGCGACTCTCATCGCTGAAGACGACACGTCTCCATTCGTACCTCCATTCACGCCTGTCGCGACACCACTGGAGGCGGGCTGCACGATGTTGGGGCGTGAGCGGAAGACGGCCTAACGGTGTGCGGGACCTTAGCCCAGCTTCATGGAGACGGTTGCGAATGGTCCTCGCCGATACCCCAGGAGCAACAGTGTCCCTAATTTGCTGGGAAGTGGCGGTGCGGTCCCCTACGGCACTGCGTAGGATCCTACGGTCTTGGCGTGCATCCGTGCGTCGCTGCGGTCCGGTCCCAGGTCGACGGGCACGTGCACCTTCCGCCGACCACTGGCGACAACATCGATGTACTGTGGAGACCTCACGCCACACGCGTTGAGCAATTCGGCGGTACGTCCACCCGGCCTCCCGCATGCCCACCATACGCCCTCGCTCAAAGTCCGTCAACTGCAAATACGGTTCACGTCCACGCTGTCGCGGCATGCTACCAGTGTTAAAAACTGCGATGGAGCTCCGTATGACACGGCAAACTGGCTGACACTGACGGCGGCGGTGCACAAATGCTGCGCAGCTAGCGCCATTCGACGGCCAACACCGCGGTTCCTGGTGTGTCCGCTGTGCCATGCGTGTGATCATTGCTTGTACATCCCTCTCGCAGTGTCCGGTGCAAGTATGGTGGGTCTGACACACCGGTGTCAATGTGTTCTTTTTTCCATTTCCAGGAGTGTAATTCCCTCAGCATCACCCGACTTAATTAGACTACATTCCATTATCCTTGTTTTGCTTTTGTTGATGTTCATCTTATATCCTCCTTTCAAGACACTGTCCATTCCATTCAACTGCTCTTCCAAGTCCTTTGCTGTCTCTGACAGAATTACAATGTCATCGGCGATCCTCAAAGTATTTATTTCTTCTCCATGAATTTTAATACCTACTCCGAATTTTTCTTTTGTTTCCTTTACTGCTTGCTCAATATACAGATTGAACAACATCGGGGAGAGGCTACAACCCTGTCTTACTCCCTTCTCAACCACTGCTTCCCTTTCATGTCCCTCGACTCTTATAACTGCCATCTGGTTTCTGTACAAATTGTAAATAGCCTTTCGCTCCCTGTGTTTTACCCCTGCCACCTTTAGAATTTGAAAGAGAGTGTTCCAGTCAACATTGTCAAAAGCTTTGTCTAAGTCTACAAATGCTAGAAATGTAGGTTTGCCTTTCCATAATCTTTCTTCTAAGTTAAGTCGTAAGGTCAGTATTGCCTCACGTGTTCCAACATTTCTGCGGAATCCAAACTGATCTTCCACGAGGTCCGCTTCTACCAGTTTTTCCATTCGTCTGTAAAGAATTCGTGTTAGTATTTTGCAGCTGTGACTTATTAAACTGATAGTTCGGTAATTTTCACATCTGTCAACACCTGCTTTCTTTGGGATTGGGATTATTATATTATTCTTGAAGTCTGAGGGTATTTCGCCTGTTTCATACATCTTGCTCACCAGATGGTAGAGTTTTGTCAGGACTGGCTCTCCCAAGGCCGTCGGTAGTTCCAATGGAATGTTGTCTACTCGGGGGGCCTTGTTTCGACTCAGGTCTTTCAGTGCACTGTCAAACTCTTCACGCAATATCATATCTCCCATTTCATCTTCATCTACATCCTCATCCATTTCCATAATATTGTCCTCAAGTACATCGCCCTTGTATAGATTCTCTATATACTCCTTCCACCTTTCTGCTTTCCCTTCTTTGCTTAGAACTGGGTTTCCATCTGAGCTCTTAATATTCATACAAGTGGCTATCTTTTCTCCAAAGGTCTCTTTAATTTTCCTGTAGGCAGTATCTATTTTACCCCTAGTGAGATAGGCCTCTACATCCGTACATTTGTCCTCTAGCCATCCCTGCTTAGCCATTTTGCACTTCCTGTCGATTTCATTTTTGAGACGTTTGTATTCCTTTTTGCCTGCTTCATTTACTGCATTTTTATATTTTCTCCTTTCATCAATTAAATTCAATATTTCTTCTGTTACCCAAGGATTTCTACTAGCCCTTGTCTTTTTACCTACTTGATCCTCTGCTGCCTTCACTACTTCATCCCTCAAAGCTACCCGTTCTTCTTCTACTGTATTACTTTCCCCATTCCTGTCAATTGTTCCCTTATGCTCTCCCTGAAACTCTGTACAACCTCTGGTTTAGTCAGTTTATCCAGGTCCCATCTCCTTAAATTCCCACCTTTTTGCATTTTCTTCAGTTTTAATCTACAGGTCATAACCAATAGATTGTGGTCAGAGTCCACATCTGCCCCAGGAAACGTCTTACAATTTAAAACCTGGTTCCAAAATCTCTGTCTTACCATTATATAATCTATCTGATACTTTTTAGTATCTCCAGGGTTCTTCCATGTATACAACCTTCTTTCATCATTCTTCAACCAAGTGTTAGCTATGATTATGTTGTGCTCTGTGCAAAATTCTACCAAGCGGCTTCCTCTTTCATTTCTTAGCCCCAATCCACATTCACCTACTATGTTTCCTTCTCTCCCTGTTCCTACACTCGAATTCCAGTCACCCATGACTATTAAATTTTCGTCTCCCTTCACAATCTGAATAATTTCTTTTATTTCATCATACATTTCTTCAATTTCTTCGTCATCTGCAGAGCTAGTTGGCATATAAACTTGTACTACTGTAGTAGGTGTGGGCTTCATATCTATCTTGGCCACAATAATGCGTTCACTATGCTGTTTGTAGTAGTTTATCCGCATTCCTATTTTCTTATTCATTATTAAACCTACTCCTGCATTACCCCTATTTGATTTTGTGTTTATAACCCTGTAGTCACCTGACCAGAAGTCCTGTTCCTCCTGCCACCGAACTTCACTAATTCCCACTATATCTAACTTCAACCTATCCATTTCCCTTTTTAAATTTTCTAACCTACCTGCCCGATTAAGGGATCTGACATTCCACGCTCCGATCCGTAGAACGCCAGTTTTCTTTCTCCTGATAACGACATCCTCTTGAGTAGTCCCCGCCCGGAGATCCGAATGGGGGACTATTTTACCTCCGGAATATTTTACCCAAGAGGACGCCATCATCATTTAACCATACAGTAAAGCTGCATGCCCTCGGGAAAAATTACGGCTGTAGTTTCCCCTTGCTTTCAGCCGTTCGCGGTACCAGCACAGCAAGGCCGTTTTGGTTATTGTTACAAGGCCAGATTAGTCAATCATCCAGACTGTTGCCCTTGGAACTACTGAAAAGGCAGCTGCCCCTCTTCAGGAACCACACGTTTGTCTGGCCTCTCAACATATACCCCTCCGTTGTGGTTGCACCTACGGTACGGCTATCTGTATCACTGAGGCACGCAAACCTCCTCACCAACGGCAAAGTCCATGGTTCATGGGGGGGGGGGGGGGGGGGGGAGTTATATGTGTATAGACCTCCATATCATAAAGATAATCTTTTATGATAGCCGGTCGTTCACTGAATACTTCATGGTATCTTGATGATAATTTTGTTAAATGTCCAGCCTCTGAAGCATCAATGCAAGTTACCTCTTTCATCTTTTTCTCGATTGTTGCAGCTATGTCACTCTTATAATTGGGTGTATCATTGCTTCGGTTATTGTGGCACTAAAAGCTATCAGATAGATTATATAATGGTAAGACAGAGAATTAGGAACCAGGTTTTAAATTGTAAGACATATACAGGAGCAGATGTGGACTCTGACCACATTCTATTGGTTATGAACTGTCGATTGAAACTGATGAAACTGCAATATGGTGGGAATTTAAGGAGATGGGACCTGGATAAACTGACTAAACCAGAGGTTGTACAGAGTTTCAGGAAGAGCATATGGGAACAATTGACGAGAATGGGCGAAAGAAATACAGTAGAAGAGGAATGGGTAGCTTTGAGAGATGAAGTAGTGAAGGCAGCAGAGGATCAAGTAGGTAAAAAGACGAGGGCTAGTAGAAATCCTTTGGTGACAGAAGAAATATTGAATTTCTTTGACGAAAGGAGAAAATATAAAACTGCAGTAAATGAAGCAGTCAAAAAGGAAAACAAAAGTCTCAAAAATGAGATCGACAGGAAGTGCAAAATGACTAAGCAGGCATGGCTAGAGGACAAATGTAAGGATTTAGAGGCTTATCTCACTAGGAGTAAGATAGATGCTGCCTACAGGAAAATTAAAGAGACCTTTGGAGAGAAGAGAACCACTTGTATGAATATCAAGAGCTAAGGTGGAAACCCAGTTCTAAGGAAAGAAGGGAAAGCAGAAAGGTGGAAGGAGTACATAGAGGGTCTATACAAGGCCGATGTACTTGAGGGCAATGTTATAGAAATCGAAGAGGATGTAGATGAAGATGAAATGGGAGATATGATACTGCGTGAAGAGTTTGATAGAGCACTGAAAGATCTAAGTCGAAACAAGGCCCCGGGAGTAGACAACATTCCATTAGAACTACTGACAGCCTTGGGAGAGACAGTCCTGACAAAACTCTACCATCTGGTGAGCAAAATGAATGGGACAGGAGAAATACCCTCAGACTTCAAGAATAATATAATAATTCCAATCCCAAAGAAAGCAGGCGTTGACAGATGTGAAAATTACCGAACTATCAGTTTAATAAGTCACAGCTGCAAAATACTAACACAAATTCTTTACAGACGAATGGAAAAACTGGTAGAAGCCAATCTCGGGGAAGATCAGTTAGGATTCCGTAGAAATATGGGAACACGTGAGGCAATCCTGACTCCACGACTTATTTTAGAAGCTACATTAAGAAAAGGCAAACCTACGTGTCTAGCATTTGTAGACTTAGAGAAAGCTTTTGACAATGCTGACTGGAATACTCTCCTTCAAATTCTAAAGGTGGCAGGGGTAAAATACAGGAGCGAAAGGCTATTTACAATTTGTACAGAAATTAGATGGCAGTTATAAGAGTCGAGGGGCATGAAAGGGATGCAGTGGTTGGGAAGGGAGTGAGACAGTGTTGTAGCCTCTCCCTGATGTTGTTCTATCTGTATGTTGAGCAAGCAGTAAAGGAAACAAAAGAAAAATTCGGAGTAGGTATTAAAAATAATGGAGAAGAAATAAAAACTTTGAGGTTCGCCGATTACATTGTAATTCTGTCAGAGACAGCAAAGGACCTGGAAGAGCAGCTGAACGGAATTGACAGTGTCTTGAAAGGAGGATATAAGATGAACATCAACAAAAGCAAAACGAGGGTAATGAAATGTAGTCGAATTAAGTCGGGTGATGCTGAGGGAATTAGATTATGAAATGAGACACTTAAAGTAGTAAACGTGTTTAGCTATTTGGGGAGCAAAATAATTGGTGATGGTCGAAGTAGAGAGGATATAAAATGTAGACTGGCAATGGCAAGGAAAGCGTTGCTGAAGAAGAGAAATTAGTTAACATTGAGTATAGATTTAAATGTCAGGAAGTCGTTTCTGAAAGTATTTGTTTGGAATATAGCCATGTATGGAAGTGAAACATGGACGATAAATAGTTTGGACAAGAAGATAACAGAAGCTTTCGAAATGAGGTGCTACAGAAGATTGCTGAAGATTAGATGGGTAGATCACATAACTAATGAGGAGGTATTGAATAGAATTGGGGAGAAGAGGAGTTTGTGGCACAACTTGACTAGAAGAAGGGATCGGTTGGTAGGACATGTTCTGAGGCATCAAGGGATCACAAATTTAGCAGTGGAGGGCAGCGTGGAGGGTAAAAATCGTACAGGGAGACCAAGAGATGCATACACTAAGCAGATTCAGAAGGATGTAGGCTGTAGTACGTACTGGGAGAGGAAGAAGCTTGCACAGGATAGAGTAGCATTGAGAGCTGCATCAAACCAGTCTCAGGACTGAAGACCACAACAACAATAACATTGTGACACTTTCGTAGGTGCTCATATTTAACACTAACAATTTCTGTTTGCTGACAGAAAGATACACTTCTCTTGTCAGCGGGAGGGTCGTACTGAACTCCCGATTCAGCTTCAATGTCATTGGTCGCTGTTGGCACTTAAGTACAGATGTTCCACGGGCGAGATCAATTACAGGTTCTGTGTCCCGTAAAAACTCAAGACCCAGTAACACCGGTATCGACAAGTTTTCCATTAATAGGAACGTGCATAAAACGCTATCATTTTCAAAGGAAACTTCAACCTGTGTATGGTGCTTTATACTCTGCGTTTTCTCCCAGCGTTCCTGTAACCTTACAATTCGTAACAGGCAAAACTTCCAGTCTTTTAATTTGCATTACCTTCTTGAAGAATTGTGTATTCATTACTGATACACTCGCGCCTGTGTCGAGGAGAATAAAAGTTGCTACACCATTGATGGTTCCAGTGACACTTGCTTGAATATTCTCTTCTTCTTGCGTGTCAGGGACAGCAGAATCTTTATAGAGTTTATCTTCGATCCTGTTACTATCCTGATAGCGAATCATATTTATTTTCTATTTTATTGACCTATCGCCTTTATTCTTGGTCGCGGTCACCTGGTGGAAGCCTACAGGGACCGAGATTAGTTTGTTGGCTTCTTATACTCTGCTTTGTTTCCGAGGGTACCTCCACTATTTTCACATTTTGTGAGTCTACAGTCGGAGGTGGCCTACTTGGATCCCACCATTGTGGATCCTGATTATTGGTCATGGGTACAGTCAGTATATAATATATTGGCTGACCTGGATTCATAAAATTTTGTTGTGGCTGCCGATGACTTGGAGTTGGTTGTCACCAATATTCATTGTCACCTCGAATGTTTTAGGTTTATCCTCGTACGGACTGTCTGATCTATTGTCATTTCGTCTTTTACGATCACTATTTTTGTTTTTATTATTAGCATTTTCGTTATTATACTGCCTCTGATTACCAATCGGTTGCTGGGAGTCATTGGACTTCTGATAATTATTGTTATTATTTAAATAGTCAGAATTTTGGTTGTAGGAATTTCTACTATTATTATATTTCCCATTATTATAAGTCTTGTTTTTATTTTTCTTGGGACTACCTTCGCCCCTATTTCCACTGTTTCCATTCCAGGAAGCTTTTCCATTATGACTATTGGTACTACTTCTCGCGTCAGAATTCTTCCTGGCGTCCTCTTGAACTATATCTAGGGAATCGATCACAGATAAAAATTCTTTCAAACCCATATCTGCGACATTGAACAATTTTTCTCTAATATGTATCGGCAATCTAGCTTTCAATACACGTAACAAGTCCTGTGTGGTTACTGGCTGATCCCAGTACCGTGTCATATTAATATATTTTTCGAAATATTTTCTTAAGGAACCTGTCTTCGGATTATATATTTCTGCATTATAAACAATCTTTCGCTGTCGTTCTTGAGCCGACGCTGACCAGAACTGATCGAGAAACGCCTTTTCAAACTCACTGAAAGTCTTGCAGGTTTCTGCGGCATTTAACGCCCAGAGCGATGCATCACCAGAAATGTGAGAAACCACAAACTGTATTTTCTGTTCCATCCAGGAGTTTGGAAGAACACTTTTGAAGTTCCGAATAAAAACTACTGGATGAATATTTTTCTTACTCTCTCCGTTAAATATTTGGAACTGTCGATGCTTAATCAAGCTTTCTTCGTGCATCAAGGTAGTTAAGTCCCTGGAGTTATTGTCCTTAGCAGACGGTGTACTAACTCTATTACAAGTACACTCTGCTTCATAATTCGAGTTCATTGGTAACACATAATGCAGGGGCATTATGTGCTGATTACCAAAACTTGGTCTAGCTTTTGATGCATTAAAGTTCGTTGGCAGATTTTCACTGATCTTTTGCCTGTCATTACCAGTGTTTTCATTTCTGAGTGCTGACATTGTTTCAAAATTTTGATTTTCAATGTTCAAATCCTTGTTTACTTCCGTTCAAACTTGTTTTTGAATTTCTGTGGGGATGTCATTCTGCATTGACTCCACAGTAGTAACCAAAGCTTTGAAGTGGTTTTATAATTTATCGTGCGAGGTGCCGGGGCAAGCAGTGTATTTAACACTAAATTCTTCTAGAGTCTACATATGTAAATGATGCTCTAAGCCCCCCCTATTCTAACTCCGACTTTTGCTGTTGCACATTGATTAAAAAATATACGCGAGCTGACTGTAATCAACCCTGCAAGTGGAGTAGAAAAGAGTTTGGCACCTGCAATAATTTAATTTGATAAATAAGTTAAATAAAGGAAGGTTTCATTAACGTAGTGAGAAATGATGGGTTCCTCTACTGATTAACAGAATGAAAGTTCTGTCCAAAATAACAATATGATTTATTAAGACTAAACGCAAAATAATAAACAAAAACACATGAAACATTTATAATACGTCAAATTGGCTCAAATTGGATACGCAAACAAACGCTGTGAAGGTGAAGTTGTCCCTAAACTAGATTGTGAGGTTTATGACGAAGTGGTATGTGGATCCAATTCCTTGCCACTCAAATCTTAAGAGAGACACACAGCTAACCCACATTAATTGCTGCTACCCAAGACAGAATAAAATTAAAAAAAGACAAACAGGCGCGCTCTGCTGAGCTCTGATTATCACCTAGGAAAATCCCTATCTGCCGGTGCTGCAGACATACATTACCAAACTGTCTTCTTAACTGCCAGAACACGATCTGGCGTGCCGGAGGCGATGGCAGGTTGCTTTGACGTCCTCGAGCGAAAAGCGAGAGCCGACTACTCTAGAGCATCCGTACGTGCCAAACACCGAACATTCCCGCCCCCACGACAGTGGCCGTGGTTAAACGTTCCAATCAGCAACTCGAAAACCGGCGGAAAATTCCACTCCATTGCCGGAGCACTACCATTCCACCAATGGAGATTCTTGGCGCCAATTTCTGCGCTGATTTTGCTACGTCACAGAGCTATGCCCTGAGCAAGCCAATCACAGTTACTATTTTGCAGAAAGAGCGGGACTTTTCCCGCCACAACTGCCTGGGTACACAAGTCATTCCCACGCCTCACTGGTAGCCCGCCAGAAAGTGTTTTAGCTAAGTTTCTGCAAAGTAATGGAACCTCTAGCCCAGCCGCTACTTCAGGCCCCTCCGGGCGTGTCTTTTGACAATGTCGGCGTCTGGAAAGCATTCACTCGACTCCCTCACACCCTTTCAAAATCAGCAGAGCCCGCCTGTCACCGGACCACCCGGGTGATGAGAGACGCTGCGTGGGAAGTCCGCATGTGAAGGAATAGCAACTTTCCACCGCATGCAATTAGAGAGGAGAATCGTAAGATAGAAATATGAGAGGGGGCTCATGCCACCTCTCAGTCGACTTCAGTTTGAAGACTATTGACTTGAACTTGTATGGTTGTTATTGGTTCGATAACAGTTTTTGTAGCACTGATCTCTTTGTTAAAATGAGTAGTGATAGCTTTATCGCGATCGACCAATACCTGATTTATTCTGTGAACTATCTCCTTATCTCTCTCTACAAAAATACTTTTTATCTGTTCCATAAATTTCTTTTCACGCTCCTGGTCCCTGAGTTCGCGTTGCTTTTCACGCTCTTGGTCCCTTCAATCCTGCTTGATATTAACCTTTCAAAGAGTGATGATAGCATATCGTGTAGTGACACAGCTTGAGGATTGCTAACTTCTTTCCCTTGCCCAGTAGAAATATCACATTAATTTCTAACTGTATGAGTGCAGGAATGTCTGCTTGTTTTGAGAACTCCTCAGTTTCACTTTCGCTTGTGATATCAGTTAATGGATTGCCATCACCAATTATTAGATTTTCTAGTAATTGCCCAGAAGTGTGCGTAGATCGAACTACTTGAGGATCTGATGCCATTTGTGTATCAGCCTGCTCATTCGGTTTTATCTGCTATTTTGTCCTAACCATTTTGTCACTAATCTTGCACAATATATAGAGATATCTTTGACAATGACCAGATTGACACAAAATAATCTTATATCTAACACATTTACATAGATAACAAACAATAACTAAAATGGTTCAAATGTAGACACAAAATTTTACCATATAACTATACTTGAAAATATTTCACTCGCAGCCGGAATGCAAAAGTACTACTATTTAATACCGCCGTTACTGTTGCTTTTTTTTTTGACACACACAATCAGTGAATTTCAACTACGTATGCCTGGATATACAGCGTGTACATGTGCAGCTGTTCGTAACCTTTTTCAGCAGTTGGTGGACAGCACAGTTTAGCCGCTCTGTCATGTCTCTGACACACAAAATCAGTGAATTTCAACTACGTATGCCTGGATATACAGCGTGTACATGTGCAGCTGTTCGTAACCTTTTTCAGCAGTTGGTGGACAGCACAGTTTAGCCGCTCTTTGATGTCTCTGTCTCCAGACATATTCACACGTACACCAAGTCCAGTGGTGAAATAAAGTACAATACAAACATCAATATTTTGTCATGGTTCACTCCACTTGTAAGAAATCACAATATTAAATAAATAAATATGCATTCGTGGCGTCACGTTGGGCGCCAGTGTGGCGGAACCAGTTTATAGTATTTCGTGATTTTAATTACTTAAAAATGATATTTCAGGTAGACCAAAAAAATATAAAACCAGTTACGTATTGTCAGCGTAAGAATTCGTTTGATCTCAAAAATGATTATCCGGGCTAATATTTGTCACTCTACCAAAGAAATCTCCACTTGACATTGTGTAGAAATGTCTGTAAATTCGTGTGAGTGGCAGTAAGTTGCATATCATTTATCAGATTTTACACAACTGTAACTTAACATGGAAGTACTTTTCTCTGGCAAAACACTACCCGCGCATAACACTGACGTATGTCCCCTATTAAAATATTTCATGTAAATCGTCAAAAATAATTAGGCTTCATACATGAGCAATTAAGAAATTGATATTAGGTAACGTGCTGTGAACACTATTTTTAAAGATTCAGTCTAAGTTGAATTCAGTCTTTTAAAGTAGATTCGGGACCACCGGTGCACATTTATTTCCATTCATTTATATCTAAGAACATTTATGTTTGTTAAAATTCTCGATTTAAAACTGCCGTGGGGATATTTTTGCTAAGATGGTGGCAGACAGACTATAGCCAGTTTGTCTATTGTTATTCTCGATTTATGTTATCAAGGTAATATATGTAGATAAAACTCTTTAAGTCTTTTATCTCTATTCTTTAGCATTTAAAATCATTTTCAATGATAAATAACGACATATTTTTTATACAAGCTACTAGTAAACTCCGCTGTAAGTTATTAGCGCTAATGGCTGCGCTCCTAATTGCGGAACTGAAAATTAACACTTAAAAACATTAACTGGATTGGATTACAATTGAAATAAATAAAAATCCACGTCCAGACAATAGCGACTATTTTTTCAAATAATAATTAACAGTATATAGTTATAGTTTTTTCTCTTTTACAGGCATCCACACGTCTCACGTCCGCACAGTCCATCCGTTAGCACAGCAACTGAACCACAATTATCACAGATAACATAAAAAGATTATAATTATCGTTGCCCATGAGTGTAGTTCCCTGATAATAGTTTTAATTCACGCAGAAATTAAATTATTACAAAAATAATTATCGTCATTTTTACACGATACAGTCATTTTACACGTAGCATCGATAATATTTGTTGAAGTTTGTTCACTTAGTTCATTTTAACATCTTGTGGCTAGATCATAATGTCGTGGATATTACGCAGCTGTCATGCGTTCCCGCGAAATTCATGTCAGTGACAGCGCTAGGCTGTACACAGGTACAGACCTTTGCTAGGACGCTTGTAAGTTAGAAACTTGGAAAGGTACTCTATCCAATGATGAACTGTATGTCTGTTTCCTGTATACCTTGCAGTTTTTGCGCAGTCGACTTCTGAAACGAAGTACTTTCGAATAACTGTGAACAGCACCAGGCCTGAAACAGCTTCCAGATGAGGGTAAGCAGTCTAATTATGTATCCATATTGAGATTTAGACTACTCAAAGGCGAATCAATGAAAGAAGACCTCAACAGTGTTACAGACACTGGAAGTTGGGAAGAGATTGCGAGCAATCTCTCAAAGAAGCCTATTACTTAATTACTTTGTTCACTGAGTGTAATACACTACAAAAAGGAAGTATCGTAATATACTACAAAACGAAGGGAAGGGGTGATAATTATATTTTCCTATATCCAGACGGATTTTAGCATAGTGATGGAAAAGCTATAAATACCCTCTAAGTGTGCTTCAGTGGGAACAAATACTTGTTAGCGACATTTTACACCCGAAAGGTGTCTGTCATTACATTAACAATTATAAGCAATAAGATAATTGACAGAATTCACTAAGAACCTATGCTTCCTCCTTCAAAAAGGAAATATAATGCGAGAAAACTGAATCTATTAAAATGGATTGAAAATAAAATAAGCACTCCTTCACATCTGATCACCCTGTAAAATAAACTTTGACTCCTGACTGAAACTCATAATTTATCCTACCAATAAAAATACAGGCACGGCACCTCGAAGAAATGACTTTCCTAACAACTTGAATAAGAGTGGGTGATAACGACAGCAGACCTGGCCTGGTGCAACCAGAGCTCCGTCAGTTCAGAATAAAATTCGAAGGCTGAGCGCGTAACAACGTTCCTAGTTGCTAAGATAGTCGCTGGTTGTGGATGTAGTTATCTGATGCTCCCGCCGCATTCACATAAGACTGTCGGGAACTCCATCCCCCACCATGCGAATCTGGGTGGCTTTGCCAGATGTAACATGGAACATATTTTTCCAGCAGGTTGACAAAAGTAGCATTTCAGTCTTACCGTCCATCTCTCATCAGTCTGCAAGCAATTAATTATCTTATTAAATTAATACTTGAGGGGAAACAAAATATTACTTATCATATTAAATTAATGCTTAAGGGGAAATAAAAAATTATGCAACCTGAACGCTACAGCTTAGTTGCTTCCTTCCGTGATCGCACGAAACTTTTAGACTGCACATGGATCCTTGTAGTGATAATTTACTATATCATTCTATGTTATTGCTGCTTTAACCGTCAATAAAACTCAAGCTGGGAAACGTGAATCTTCAGCGAACCCTTTTAAGAACTATTTACAGAACGACAATGTGGCATGGTTGTCTTGCAACTTGAGAGTTTGCACAGGCCTCAACTCATTTGGGTAAAGTAAGTGCTTGTATAGAATTGACCATGCAAGACTCCCTGCCCCATGTCTATCGAGCGATCATTGTAACGTCTATCAGGTCTGTTCTTATAGTTATGTATTATCTTCTGTCTACACGTAGCAGGAACAACATTTGTTCCATATGGACTGCGACATTTTGGATGTCATTCAGCGTATATGAAAAGTATCTCCTGACTAACAATCTGCGCTAAACAATAATAAAATATCAATTTGAGAACTTCATATGCTCTAGAATAGTATTCAGCAAAGAATCTTCACTAAATCGCAGTGTATTTCGGAAGAGTTTCTCGACTCAGTATACCATTTACACGTTCACTTATCTAATTTTACAAGCATTCATCAACAAAATAGCAGCGGTAGGTATTTTCTGTTAGCTATGTAAGGCATTTTACTGTCCGAATCACCACACTGACCAAGATCAAATGAGGTTTTATGGAACTGATATTAGAGCCAACGAAAGGACGTGATATCTAAACAAAGAATGCTTCATGTTGTACTTAGTTATGTAACCAACGAAGTGACATTCTTCTGAAGAATCACTTTTGGGGATCCACAAGGGTTAGCCTCAGGTCCGTTTTCGTTTCTCATGCATGTAAAAAACTTTCCGATTAATATACAACAAGCATATGACATTAGTGCTGTGATCAGTCCAAAGACACATATAGCAACAGAAAAAGTTGTAAATAATGTTAGTTAATGTCCTTAAAAGTGCTGTTGGGTGATTTTCTATGAATGGTTCCATTCTCAAATTCAAAAACGCACATACTGAGTTCTGCACTCTAAAGCTACTACACCAATGATAAGTGAGGAAATACTGACTAGGGTGAAAACTTCGGAAGTTTTAGCTGTCAGTGCTGGAGAGAATTTGAACTGGGAGAAACATAACTTGGAACTCATAAAACCACTGAGTTCAGTCACATTTGCACTTCGAGTAATTGCAGATCTCGGGGAGGACTAGTCAGAAAATTAACATATTTCCTGAATTTGCATTCAATAATGTCAAATGGAATAATGTTGTAGGGTAGCTCACTTTTAGAAACGGAAGTCATCATTGCTGAAAAACGTACTCTAAGAACAAAATTTCGTGCTTGCCACGATTATCTTCTGGTCATATGTGTAAGGAATAAGGCATTTTTACTGTTGCTTCACTGTCACGCATTCCCTCATTAGGTTAGTGGTGAGTAACTCACAAAAGTTGTAAATGAACTATGACGTACATAATAATATTATGAAAAGAAAAGTTTACATTAATTATTTCAGAGTAAGGTTATGTTCACCCCATAATCTGAAAAATGTTGCCATCTAAATTTTTCATCACTATAATACAAAATGTTTGAGATACAATGAAGTTAAATCTGAAAGCAAACTGAGGAAGTTTCTAGTTAACAACTCCTTTTGCGCTGAATTCCGTTTTTGTAACGTGAAATAGGTGTTCCGTAGGAATTACTGAGCCACATCTGTATTCAAAACGTTTGTAAATGGTCAGCGTATCATTATATTCACTTATGAACGCATAATGTGAATTTGAAACGACTCTTTCCACATCATTGCAATAAATCGTACAAGTGATCCAGTGAACATAAAACAACAAACGACGTTTGGAAATTGCCGCGGGGAATACTAACTCCCAATTCCACTGTTTACATTGTTTCCACTCTAATAAACCACCATACACACTCTACTGCCAGTACGATATATATGGTATATAGTGAGTGGTTGGTGTAAGAGACACGTGTGTTGTGTCAGACAATAGTCTTAGTTCCGTATCGGTAATTACAGAGAGGGGAAAAACATACACTACCGAGTACTGACCATTCTCGACAGAAGTCTCTGTTTCCGAACACATTTTCATAGGTATATTTTGGGGTTCCATATCTCAATCGGTAAAAATGGAATCCTTATAGTATCATGTTGACTAAATCTTCCGTCGGATCTCGGCAAATCAACACTATAATAAATTAAAAGAGCTAGTTAGCTTCTGTTCTACTGTGTTAATTTATTGTTTCAACCGGTTGTTGGCTTACAAGGCCATCACTAGACATTTACTGACGATCGTCCCAAAGAAATTAGCAAGTTTGTAAATAACATTGGAAAAGCAGTTTAACATCTGCATTGAAGACAAACGCAAGTCGTTTACAAACATTGTAACTTCTTTGGCGACAATAATATCTAAGAAGATCTTGTAAGCCGAGAACCGGTTAACACAATAAATTAATACTGTAGAACAAAAGCAAACTATCGCTTTTAATTTGTTTATGTAATAGGATCACTTTGTTGTCCGTCTGTCTGTCCTACTGTTAACGCCCCTTTCTCTCAGTTATCAAGGAGAAGTTCGGCTCAGGTACTGAAGTCTAATTTTCCTTGTGGATGTAAGAAATTTGAGCATCTAAGTCAACGTAGTCAAAGATATGGCCATTTATGTCACGTATTTTTACACTCGCAAACTCATTTATCGAAACCTATAGAGTACTTCCCTTTCACCCAGAGATATGAACTTTGGCAAGAAGAAAATTTTTGCAGTATAAGACAAGGGGGAAAAGTCCAGAACTTGTTAATTTGTAACTGTACTACAGAAACACATTTGTTTTCGTCATGTGTTGTCTGTTTATCTATTTGTCCGTCTCTTAACCGTCCTACTACCAGGTTATTGGGATAACTGAGTCCCACTGGAGTCATAAAAACCCCAACAAATTCGCACAGGAAATATTTGCATTATTTTAATGAAGTAAAAAAAAAAAGAAAACAAAAACATACATTTCATTTGTACAGTGTAAAGTCATCATTCTGTTTTCTTAAACGTTAGATTCAAGAAACAAAACGAAACGTAAATAGATGCCATACTGAACCCAACGGTACTCAGTGCAAAAGACCATGAATAAATTTCAACATATTGTAAACGTAAAGCTAAACAAAACAACATTCGATACAATTTACTCAGAGGGACAAATTAGCGTATGTTGAAAATTGCTTTGAAAACAAGGGAAGTACGTATTTCCAATGTGCTTATGGAGTCATTTGACCCCAGTGGTACTAGGAAGGTTAAGTCCCTTTTTCTCAGAAACAGTTAGAGATATCAACTTGAAATTTATGTCAAATACTTACGTCTTTGGTCCCTTGGCGGTGTAAGAAATCTACGTGTCTACGTCAATGCAGTCAAAAAACACGACCGTCTGCAACGACACCTTTTTGTTGGGAATGGTTGAAAGTATCAAGTTGAAATTTACCTAAAATACAAAAATCAACGGTCCGTTGCCAGTGTAAAAAATAATTTAAGTTTCTAAGTCAATGTAATCAAAATTTACGACCATATGTGTCACACATTTTGATACTCGCAATCCCATCAGAACCTACAGAGGAACTCTTTACACCCTTGTCGAGCTTAGTAGTGTTGCGGTACAGTGCGTGTGTGGCAAACCAGAAGTTGTGGGATCGAATCACAGTTAGACCATGGATATGTCATTCCTGGTTTTAACCTATTCCTAATCCCTCAACAATATGAATCGTCGCCAGAATCAACATGCTGTACGGATTCCATGTTAAACTGTAGGTCCCCTCTCTCCACTTGGATAACTGGGGGTGGTTAGGGATGCACAAATCGCTGAAGAGGCGTCCAATAGAAAGATTTGCAGCAGGCCACTGAGCCAAATGAAATAGGTATTATTATCTGTATAATTGGCATGACGGAATCCTATGAGCGCGAGTCCTACTCGTATTTGTCTTTTTTTTCTATTTATGTCCTGTACTGTCTCCGGCAAGGATGCGTAGTAGAGAACGGATAGATGGAAAGAGTACATTGAAGTTCTCTATGAGGGGGAAGATTTGCCCGATGTGATAGAAGAAGAAATACGAGTCGATTTAGAAGAGGTAGGGAATGCAGTATTAGAATTAGAATTTAAGAGAACTTTAGAGGACTTAAGATCAAATAAGACGGAAGGGATAGATAACATTCCATCAGAATTTCTAAAACGATTGTTGGAAGCGGCAACAAAACAACTATTCGTGTTGGTGTGTAGAATATATGAGACTGGCGAAATACCATCTGACTTTCGGAAGAATATCATCCACACAATTCCGAAGGCTTCAAGAACTGAAAAGTGCGAGAATAATCGCAGAATCGGCTTAAAAGCTCATGCATCCAAGTTGCTGACAAGAATGATATACAGCAGAATAGAAAAAAATTGAGGATGTGTTAGAAGAGGATCAGTTTCGCTTTAGCAAAGGTAAAGTCATCAAAGAGGTAATTCTGACGCTGTGGTTGATAGTGGAGGCAAGACTAAAGGAAAATAAAGACACGTTCATAGGATTTATCGATGTGGAAAAAGCGTTCGACAATGTAAAGTGGTGCAAGGTGCTGGAAATTCTGAAAAGAGTAGAAGTAAGCTATAGGGAGAGACGAGTAATTTACAATCGGCACAAGAGCCAAGAGGGAATAATAAAAGCGGAAGGCCAAGAACGAAGTGCTCGGATGAAAAATGGTGTCAGACAGGGTTGTAGTCTTTCGCTCCTACTACTGAATTTGTACATCGAAGAAGCGATTATGGAAATAGAAAAAAGCTTAGGCAGCAGAATTAAAATTCAGGGTGAATATCAATAGTACGACTCGTTGATGACATCATTATCCTGACTAAAAGTGAAGAAGAATTACATCATCTCCTGAATTAAATGAACAGTCTTATGAGTACATAATATGGACTGAGAGTACATCTAATAAAGAGGAAAGTAATGAGATATAGCAGAAAGGAGAACAGCGAGAAACTTAAAATCTGGACTGATGGTCGCTAAGTAGATGAAGTTAAGAAATTCTGATACCTGGGCAGCAAAATACCCAGTGACAGACGAAGCAAGGAGGACATCAAATGCAGACTAGCACTGGCAAAAAGGGCATTGCTGGCCAAGAGAAACATACTAGTATCAGACATAATTTGAGAAAGAAATTACTGAGAAACCACGCTTGGAGCACGTTATTGTGTGGTAGTGAAACATGGAGTGTGGGAAAACCGGAACAGAAGAGAATCGAAGCATTTGAGGTGTGGTGCTACAGACGATTGTTGAGAATTAGGTGGAGTGATAAGGTAACGGATGAGGAGGTCCTGCGTAGAATAGGAGAGCAAAGGAAAATGTGGAAGACACTGACAAAGAAAAGGCACAGGATGATAGGATTTCTGTTAAGACATTAGCCAGTGACTTCGACGATAATAGAGGGAGCTTTAGAGGACAAAAAGTGTAGAGGAAGACAGAGATTGAAATACATCCAGCAATATGAAATACTTTCATTAAATTCCATGTGTAGCTGTATTTGTTTAAGAAATATCCTACAAGTAGATCTATGCTGGCAGAAATACAGTATGAATTATTTCGACAGCTGTTCCTTCCATGTATTTACCATTAATAATCATACGTACTCGGCAGCTGGGAGGCGTAATGTCTTTGAAATAAGAAAGAGCTGTCTGGATGCCTAGAGAATTCTTGTGCAGCACTGACATACTTTGTAGGAATGTGTTTTGAGGACTTTGCCTGTCTGACCATAACTGCTAAACTATACTAAACTCCGACCGAACAGGCCTTGTAAGGCCCAACGGTACCGACCGGCCGCCGTGTCATCCTTAGCTCACAGACGTTACTGGATGCTGATATGGAGGGGCATGTGGTTAGCACACCACTCTCCAGGCAGTTTACGGGACTGGAGCCGCTACTTCTCAGTCAAGTATCTCCTCAGTTCACCTCAGTAGGGCTGAGTGCACCCCGCATGCCAACAGCGCTCGGCCGACCGAGTGGTCACCCATCCCATTGCTAGCCCAGCCCGATACGCGCTTAAGTTCAGTGACCTGATGAAAACCGGTGTTAACACTACGGCAAGGCCGTTGGCTTGACCATAAATTGGGTATAAAAATTTTTCCATAGGTATTTCCCTGGTATTTTCTCGTCAATTAACGGAATTTGTTAGCCCACAAACAAATATATGAATCTCGGAACAACCATTGCACACGGAAACTCATCGCCTTCGATAATATTCACTTTTGGTGATAATGGCTAACAAACCCTCCCACATGGACAGATGGCCATTATTTTGCTGAAAAGTTCTCCAGAAGTCATCTGTCAGGAGCTCATTCCTCCCTGAGCGTGATCTGTGTTCGCCTCTCGGCTCCGAGGACGTTGACGTGCTAAAGAAAGCTCCGTTTCGTCGTTCCTGTGGTACTATAAACTTCACACTCTGCTGAGAATAAGAGTACAAACGAGACAGATGTTTTATGGTTGTAATGTAGTACCTTACGTTCCTTTTGAATTAGGTGTCTACTAGAAAATGCAAGCTCTCTAATACTGTCCTGCGCAGATAGGAAAGTTCAGTTTTTCTCTTACATTTTTAACATTTTCGTTAGAGTGCTTAAACAATGAAGTGAAGCATTTTTTGGCATCTTACTGAAATATCCACACTTCTCTTCGTCTTCTGTTTTCAAGGATTACGCGGTTCGCCTCCTCAGTCCACAGAGAAGTTTTCAGAAGTGTTTCGTTGGTCTTCCACATTCTCTTCTACCATTCGCCTTACACGATAAAATTTTATTTGCCGTTCTTCCTTTTTGCATTTTGTTGAGATTAGGGGGACATCATTCTTTATTTTATTTCCCTTCATCTTCTATTTTAAAAGCCTTCACGTTTTCGTGAGGTAATGTGTTAAAGATAAAGCACAGATCTCTGAAGGTCATACCCGTACGTTGAGTAATAGTTTGATCGCCTGCTAATACCGCTGTATTTGAATGTGTTCTTTAATTTCTTATCATTCCTAAACTCTCACTCTAACTACATCA
The DNA here is from genome assembly GCF_021461395.2 of Schistocerca americana. Taxonomy (NCBI): domain Eukaryota; kingdom Metazoa; phylum Arthropoda; class Insecta; order Orthoptera; family Acrididae; genus Schistocerca; species Schistocerca americana. The sequence goes on from NC_060120.1 coordinate 402,249,869, forward strand.
TCTAATCAAATGCTACGGTATGTAGAGAATAAGCTCGAACTCTAAAATACTGCGTGGTTCACATTGATTTCTCCACAGCAGTTTTTTATAATATTATTTTGGTTCCAGAGTAGGAGATTTCTAAGTGATCGACAAGATTAATATATCGTCATTTAGTCATAATGCTACATAGAATGAATTTTATGGCTATACCATAATTTTCATATTCCAAGAAGGCAAGTCGTCTCTCAATTCTGTATTTTCCTTTCTTTTTAATTAATATTTTTAAACAAGGTTGTTCGCCTGTTCACGATTTAGCCTCCCCAAACTGAGCTAGATAATCAACGAACAAACAGACACAAATTGAAATTTTTATGAAAGATTTTTCCATAATTTTACTGATGGTATTATAACTCTGTTTTTGCAACTAGAAGAAAATATATTGAGCGAGCAGTAAAAAACAAAAGAAAAATTCGGAGTAGGAATTAAAATCCATGGAGTAGAAATCAAAACTTTGAGGTTCGCCGATGACATTGTAATTGTGTCAGAGACAGCAAAGGACCTGGAAGAGCAGCTGAACGGAATGGATAGTGTATGAAATGAGGATATAAGATTAACATCAACAAAAGCAAAACGAGGATAATGGAATGTAGTCGAATTAAATCGGGTGATGCTGAGGGAATTAGATTAGGATATGAGACGCTTAAAGTAGTAAATGAGGTTTGCTATTTGGTAGGAAAAATAAGTCATGATGGTCGAAGTAGAGAGGATATAAAAAGTAGACTGGCAATGGGAAGGAAAGCGTTTCTGAAGAAGAGAAATTTGTTAACGTCGAATATAGATTTAAGCGTCAGGAAGTCGTTTCTGAAAGTATTTGTATGGAGTGTAGCCATGTATGGAAGTGAAACGGGGACGATAAATAGTTTAGACAAGAAGAGAATAGAAGCTTTCGAAATGTGGTGCTACAGAAGAATGCTGAAGATTGGATGAGTAGATCACATAACTAATGAGGAGGTATTGAATAGAATTGGGGAGAAGAGAAATTTGTGGTACAACCTGACTAGAAGAAGGGATCGCTTGGTACGACACATTCTGAGGCATCAAGGGATCACTAGTTTAGTACTGGAGGGCAGCGTGGAGGGTAAAAATCGTAGAGGGAGACCAAGAGATGAATACACTAAACAGATTCAGGAGGATATAGGTTGCAGTAGTTACTGGGAGATGAAGAAGCTTGCACAGGATAGGGTAGCATGGAGAGCTGCATCAAACCAGTCTTCGGACTGAAGACCACAACAACAACAAGAAAATGTTTCCTTTCCGCTACATCTTAATTCCACCTATTAATTACCGAAAGGATGTGATATTTTGAGAGAGCATTTTTCAGTCAGTTTATCATAAAAGGATGTAATCACAATAAATAATTTGTTCCTAACAGAGGGGTTAGCTCTTTGACTTTGTCTAGTATTTTAGTGCTAAGGATTGTCTTTGAGATGTATTCATTTAAGTGTGGTTTTTATTTTATTATGTTCCAGTGATTAATTCACAGTTTTGACGTTTCCACAAGTAGTAATTAAGCGGAAGCCTGCTCGAGGGGTATTAGGCGACTTTTTAGATGCTCGAGGAGGTAAGCATGAAACCCGTGAAACATGTGTCTGCGGAGCAGTGTGCGTGTCAGCTCGCGTCGGGAGCGGAAGTTATTCGTCCGACTGTCGAGTGTCGGAGGGTGTGGGCTCACGCAGGGCGGCTGCCGGCCCTGGTGAAGGTGAATCACCCCCCCCTCCCCCCCGTGGTCCTTCCACGGTGCCTGCAGGGTGCGACTAATGCGGCGCGTCACGCCAACCCGCGCCCCACCAGACGCCGCCGCTGTCCGCCCAGCTGCGGTCTGGTCGGCCCCTTCATAGCCGTCTTTCACCTCCTGGCTGCTACACCATTGCCTGTGGGTGACTTCTCCTTCGCGCCTGCACTAGTCAATTGACATGGCCGCAACAAGACTGGCACCCTCTTCCACCTATCTCCATCATTTCTCCTTTTGATGTTATGGCCTTGCCCACGTACACAACTCCTCCTCACTTCAGGTCTTCCCAATGTCCTCCCCAACACCTATCTTCGTCATCAAAGACACACGGACAACGGACGCCAATATTTATAGCCCACCCTCCCCCTCTATGGAACATCTAATTGGCCTCCTCCGCCAAACTCATTTTTCACCAATGCAAGCCCTACAGCTATTTTCAGCAGAGCTCCTTTCTAAAGAACGTCACCGTTTTTGTAACATATTTTCAATAATTTTTTCGTTTTTATATTTGTTTTTCGTCTTTTGCTTTTAATTTCAAAACATAAACAGAAAAAAGTCAGCAATTTTGTTACGTTAATTCCGTTACAAATTCATCTTTCTATAGGTTGAAGAACATCACTCTTTCGCCTTTTACGCATATTTGTTTCTCTTTATATGTATTTCAAACATCTTAGCTGAAGAACGAGATGCTGTATCGCTAGCCGCCCACCCTCGGCCTATATGGGGTGAGGCAGATGGAACAATAATGAAGAAAACATGTCTTCTGAATGGACTTTCACTTTGTAGGGAACTGTGCGATAACAACGAAATTCCTGGTAGATTGAAACTGTTTGCCCGATCTTTAGTGTTTTCTTCAGCAGCATAAATGTTATTTCCTTAAGTGAGTTTAACCAAATAACAAAGGGAAATAAAATTTGGGTTGCCGTTTATCACCATGTTTCCTTTTAAATTTTCGTCTCGTATTTGCTTACTTTTGCTTTGTGCTAAGAGTTAGTTTTGCTTGTGTTGTGATTGCTGAATTCTATTCACTCGAAGCTAAGAGCTTCACTTTTCCGGGGCAAGTGATTGTATCAACTGAGCTACCCGAGCGCGAATCACTGCCCATCCTCATAGATTTACTCCTGATAGTATCTCATCTCGTGTCTTTCAAATTTCACAGATGTTCTCCTGCGAAACTTGTAGGACGACCACTGATGGAAGGAAGTTATTTTTAGAAGTTATGAAGTGTACTAGCGAAAGTAAAGCTGTGATGGCGGATTGTGATTCGTGGTAGGGCAGCTCAGCTGTTGAAGCGCTTGGCTTTTCAAAACTCTTGTACACGGAGCTCACACCATCTCCGACAGGTACAGTCTCCAACAAGAATTGGACCATCTGAAGACCGTGTTTCGGAGGAACGGTTACAAGGAAGGGCAAATTCGGAACGCTCTACATCCCACACCTGCAGCACCGGCGGAAACTGAGGATGAACCTCAGGAGGAGGCGGCCTTGGTTATTATTCCGTTTTGTGTGGTTTTATCCAGAAAAATTGAGCGCATTTTACGTAAACACCAAGTGAAAACCATCTTCCGTCCTCCAAGCAAAACGAAGAGCCTTCTTGGTAGTGTCAGGGACAAAGATACCTTGCCAATGCGGTAGTGTAAACATAGGGCAGACCATTCGCAGCATTGAGGACCGATGCCGAGAACATCAACGGCACACTAGACTCCAACAGTCGGCGATCACTGAGCATTGCCTGTCGGAACTCCACAGCATGGATTATGAAAAAAACCAAAGTCCAGACACAGACTTCCAAATACTGGGACTATGTCATCAAAGAAACCATAGAGATCAGACTAAGGGAGCCAAAACTAAATCGTGACAGCGGTTACATCCTTAGCAAGGCATGGGAACCTGCGATCACCAGGATTAAGGAGAAAAACGATATTTCCCAGAGTGTACCGACTTCAGGGGAGGAGGAAAGAATAATGAGAGCGGTGCCAGCAGACCCTCCTGAAGAGAAGACCGAGGACGCAGCGCCCAGACGGCGGGAGAACGGACGCTGTACCTGGACCGCACCGACTCATAGGAAGCGTCTGAGGGAGGGGGATTGTCCTATATATACCTGGCGCCGGCCCCCTGCCGGTCGGTACATCATCGCATCTGATGATGACAACATGGTCGACTGCCGAAATATTGTGCCCTATGCATACTCATACCAGGCCGATCACCCGAGATTTATTTCGTCATTCTGACATTACCCATATGTGACCTGAGCAAAAAGATGTAAATTTGGATGTTCGTAAGTGTTCGTCGTATACGCTACCAGTTACAATGCTCAAATTCTCTTGTAACTGATTAAACGACAGGCTGTACTTTGAAAAGCCTCGCAGTGAACAAATTTTTAAGGCTGACGTACAAACGAACGACATACAGACACACCGGAAACACTGTACCTCGTAATCGACGAGTAGGATGACTATGGTACGCAAACAAAATAGATTAACTTTAAAAAAGAAATGAATATTCAAAAACACAAACGGAGAGCACTAGTCGCATTTACGGAATGTTCAAGGAAATACTAGTGTTATCTAACATAATAGAATATTTTACACTTATGAAGTTCTTGAGGAGTGTAATATCTGTGGAGAGCCCCATGGAAAGTTTAATCACCTTTCCAGATCCAGAAATAATGGAAAGTATTCTGCAGAATAGGTAGCGACGCTTAGTGAATCTATTTGGAAAACGTGCTATATAAGGGACATTTAATGAGATTTGACTATAGAAACTCGTAGCCAGATCGTTACTTACAAATCCGTGAGAGTTCATTAGTAAACTGCGGCGCTGAATTGCATTTTTAGAGTGCAAGCACTCTGAGTGCTACTAAAGCTTTCGGAAGATCACGAACACGATGTGACCTTTCTGCAGGAACCATACTTAATTTCAGACAAAATCCCCAGCACGCCTAACGTGGAAGTAATGTCTAGTGGTGGCAGAAACAATTACTATGACTTCACAGTGACATCGTAACGGTTAGTAAAACCAAACAGCCAATCGCATAAGAGTAGTTCACTGGCCGTTAAAGTGAAACAGTCCAGTGAGTATGTACCCTCCATCTCAGCCACCTTCAGAGGTACCCGACAGAGCAGTATTATTCATCAAAAGGCATAAGCTTCACTTAAATTGTGGAAACAGGAGCATGATCTAAAGTATCCGTAGGATCTAAATTTAGCACTGTGTTCGACAGTATCTGAATGTCATGCATTATTCATAAAGAAATACATAGCCGCACACACACACACACACACACACACACACACACACACACACAAATGCGAGCGCACACACACGCGCACATTTATTTGAATTTCCTGATCATAGTGCAGTATTTTACCGACCCTTGAAACCATTAAAACGACACAATCAGAGAGTTTCCTACGTCAAGGATAATATCACTCTCATCAGCAATTGGATAACATGTACATGGAGATGGAAACAACGAGATGCTTTTCCCAGTAGCTTTATCAAGTCCTAACATGTCTGACTTTGCGGAAATTTGATACACATTGCAAAACGGTTTAACTCGTTGGTCTGCATGTGATCACCTAAACTTCTCTATCAGCAGTAAATTTCTTATCTCTCTTTCTCTGTTTTAAATTATACTAAAAAAAACTTTTTTCATCCCTCAGGAAAATGGAAATGGTTGCTTTATGTTACAAAATTAAGACCCTAAAATTCAGCCATCTCAGAAAATTTCATCCCACAAATGCGAACACAGCATCAAAATACCTAAATGGTGTGATAACACTAATTCTACATCTCTATCTCTGTATTATACGTTGCCATGCTGAAACGTAATGACTCCGAATTTTTATGTCAAAGCTCTTAAAGACTTTTAAATAACAGAAACGTTGTTAATATTCTACATTTTTATTTGTAACGAAAATAGCGCCTACTCTGCACAGACTATGAACCACACACCATGGAATTTAGCTGTATGCCTGTCATTGCCGACACTCGCAAATAATGTGACAGATAAAAGAAGGAGAAGAAAGGCTCTAAGTACGCGAAACCGGTAAAGAAATAAATTTTTTTTATGCAACTGGTTGCTCATTATTTCGGTACATACAGCTATAGTTGCTGAGGATGGATGAAATAGTAATGCATTCTTATTGTTCGTGCCTACGTAACTCCAGCCCTCTGTCACTGGAGGGCTGCGAATTGTAGCGTGAACCATGGCGGTGTGTAACGTAACTATTTCGGTGCGTGAGAAACAACGTGCTGTAAGCGAGTTTCGAATTCGAAGAGTTCGTCCACACATTGAGAACCCTCTCCATCAGCATGAGTTGTCAGACCACACTCGAGCGCTGCGGCATCTGCAACAATCGAACCTCACGTGTTTACTCTCATCGATCATCACACAATAGACTCGGCCCCATCCCATCTTCATCTTTTTCCAAAACTTAAAGCACATCTTCGAGAAATTCAGTTTGATAGAGACGACAGGTGAAGTAGTGGCTACGCCAAAAAAGTCACAGATTATACAGTTATGGTATCCAAAAACTGGTATCTCGTTGGGAATGGTAATAAACCTTTTTTATTTAAGAATCTTCAGATTTTTCACATAAAAATTCTGAGTAATTACTTTTCAGCACGCCCACATACTTCAGTAAAAAATTTATCTCCAATACTATAGAGCTTTATCAGTACATTTCATCTTCCACGAAAGTAGTAACGATTACTGGAAGTTATGAAACTAGAAACGCACTCCTGTAGTTTCATATGTACTGTCTGAGATAAAAAATAAAGCACACAAAAGAAGAGGAAGAAACGAAATAAAACTGATTAGTTTGGGAAGGGTGCTGTAATGCCATTTTATCCTCTACTGAGGCGAGATGGCCAACAAACGTTGTTACCGATCCCTGATATTCCGGATACTGGCATTGACTTCTAAACTGGTCCCACATGTGTTCTATTGGGGACATATCTGCGGTTACAACTGGCCGTGAGAGTACCGCAACATCATGCAGGTAGTTCATGGATGCATGTGCCATGTGTAGACATCTATTGCCCATCAGAAAAATGGCACCTCAGTTCCGTCACATGAGTGGTAACACGTGAGGACGCAGGGTGTCTGTGAAACACCGTTATGTTGTCAAGCTTTCCCTCACGCACTATCAGACACGATCTTAAGTCATATACGATGGCTTCTCCCACCAACACGCCAGGAGTGACATTGTTGTGCCTCCGGAAAACACTGAGAGAAAGGCACCTCTCTCCATGTCGACGGCACATACGTAAACGATGGTCATCCCATATAGTTTAGGACCGGGGTTCAAAAAATGGTTCAAATGGCTCTGAGCACTATGGGATTTAACATCTAAGATCATCAGTCCCTTAGAACTTAGAACTATTTAAACCTAACTAACCTAAGGATATCACACACAACCATGCCCGAGGCAGGATTCGAACCTGCAACCGTAGCGGTCGTGTGGTCCCAGACTGAAGCTCCTAGAACCACTCGGCCACTGTGGTCGGCGACCGAGGTTCATCCCTAAACATAGTGGGATGACTTTCATCAGCAATCCATGCTTCCTGGTCACGTCATGACTCAAAACGCGGCCATTGGTGCAGCTGTGGTTATAGCCTCCTACGCAAGGTACGGTATTTTCGTAGTCCAGCTGTTGCCAGACTCCGACCAATGACGTGCGATAACACCGAATGTTGTAAGTAGTCTATTACTTGGGTTCGGATTGCAGCCGCAGAAGTAAAGGGATAACGAAAGCACTGCAGGAGATCCGTACAGCCGGCCGGTGTGGGCGTGCGGTTCTAGGCGCTTCAGTCTGGAACCGCGTGACCGTTACGGTCGCAGGTTCGAATCCTGCCTCGCGCATGGATGTGTGTGATGTCCTTAGGTTAGTTAGGTTTAAGTAGTTCTAAGTTCTAGGGGACTGATGACCACAGATGTTAAGTCCCATGCCGGCCGCGGTGGTCTAGCGGTTCAGGAGCTCAGTCCGGAACCACGCGACTGCTACGGTCGCAGGTTCGAATCCTGCCTCGGGCATGGATGTGTGTGATGTCCTTAGGTTAGTTAGGTTTAAGTAGTTCTAAGTTCTAGGGGACTGATGACCACAGATGTTAAGTCCCATAGTGCTCAGAGCCATTTGAACCATTTTGTTAAGTCCCATTGTGCTCAGAGCCATTTGAACCAGATCCGTACAAACATACCGTCATTTGACCATCGGACGGACTACCGTATGAACGACATAGAAATAAGCATACGTGGCACAGAGAAGAAAACAAATAAATTACCAGGTCCGAATGGAATCTCAATTCGATTTTACAAAGAGTCCTCTACAGCATTGGCCCCTTACCTAGCTTGCGTTTATCGTGAATCTCTCGCCAAGCACAAAATCCCAAGCGACTGGAGAAAAGTGCAGATGACTCCAGCATATAAGATATGAAAAGGAACGGACGCACAAAATTGCAGGAAATATATTCCTAACTTCTGTTTGTTGTACAGTTCGTGAACACATTCTCAGTTCGAATATAATAAACTTTCTTGAAGGTAAGCAGCTTATGTCCACTAATCAGCACGGTTTTAGAAAGCATCAGTCGTGTGAAACTCGGGTTGCCCTTTTCTCACATAATATACCGAGAACTATGGAACAGGCAGATTCAATATTTCTAGATTCCTGGAAAACATCTGACACGGTGCCCCACTGCAGGCTCTACGAGCATAGCATAAGTTCTGGACATGTGACTGGCTCCAAGACTTCGTAAGTGATAGACCGCAGGATGTTCTTCTCGACGGGGAGTGTTTCGGGAACTCAAATGGGAATGGCTACAGGGAAGAAGGCGTTCTTTTCGGGAAACAATATCGAAAAAATTTAGAGAACCGGCAATTAAGGCTGACTGCCTAAAGATACTGCTCCCGCTAACATAAATCACGCGTAAGGGCCAGAAAGATGCGAGAAACTGGGGCTCATATGGGGACGTATAGATAGTGGCTTTCCCCTCGTTCTGTTTGCGAGTGGAACAGGAGGGGAAATGCCAGGTAATGGTACAGGGTACAATCCGTCATGCACCTTACAGTAGCTTGCGGAGTATCTATGTAGATGCAGTTGTTGACAAAATCCTTGGTGCAAGAAAGGCAAACCTGCCTTGTAGTGGTCAGACGTGATAGACAGAACTCGATGATCGACTATGCCTGTCACATATTTCCTATGCAGTACAACATAGGGACACTGTCACGTCAAAATTCCTCATAAATCGGAATACTGAACGACTTAGCCTGTCGACCAAATGGAGGTTTACAAGTAGACCTCCTTCAAACATTGCCAGGTGCTAGTAACGCTGTCTCACATGAATTTGTGGCAACCGTTTGCCTTTCACAGTGATCAGAAAACATCTGAGGCTGTTCACGCCCCTTATGTACCATACTAAGCCTAGTAACAGCACTAAACAGGAACAACACAATGCGCTCCGGTGGCCATGCTACCTACCGTGGAGAATTGCGACTAGATAGATAGAGAGAGAGACATTCAGCGATCAGAAGCGCTGCAGACCACGCGCTGCTTCCACAAACTGCCTTCATTCCTTCTTGTTTTGTGCCCGGTTCCTCCAGCTGTCTTCAATTCTCAGGGCTGCTAGTTCCTTCGCCAGGTCGTCCATCCAGCGCTGCCATGGTCGTCCAATGGGGCGTATGGTATTTGGTTTTTCCGCTAGTGCCATCTTCGCCTGTCTTCCATCTGGCATACGGGCTACATGGCACACCCATTGTATTCTTTTGCTCTTTATCTTCTGTAGGATAGTTGGTTGTCGAATCAGAAGGTAGATTTCCTCGTTTTTCCTCCTCCTTCATTCTCCGTTATCTAAAACAGGTCCCCATATGTTCCTCATTACTCTTCTTTCAAATATTAATAATTTTTTCCCTTTCTCGCTCAGTCATGCTCCATGTTTCTGAACCGTACATTACTGCTGGGCATATCACTGTGTTGTACACTTTCATCTTAGTGTTCACTGAGATCGATTTAGAGCCAAGCGTCTCTCTGAGGGAATGCATGCATTTTATTCCCACTGCTATTATTTCCTTGACATCCATTTCTTTTTTGTTTCCGTGGTGAACCAAGAGCCCAAGTATTTGAACGGGTCTACTCTCTTGAACCTCCTGCCATCTATCTCAAGAAATTCTACCTGCTGTCTTCTTCCTAATCGCATGAACTCTGTTTTGTCTCGATTCACTTTGAGCCCTATTTTCTGTGCAGAAATGGTCATTTTCTGGTACATTTCTTTCAACTCGTGCTTTGATTCACTTAATAGTACTATGTCATCTGCATATGCAAGACAGTTGAAGTTACCGTCCATCTCTACTCCAGCCCACTCCTGTTGCGTACACTCTTTTATTACTTTCTCTAAGATGGTATTGGAAAGAACACATGAGAGAGAATCCCCTTGTCTGAGGCCTGTCTCAGTCTCGAATGTTTCTGATGTGGCTTCTCGGAAACGTACTTCTGCCATTGACCCTTCCATACAAGCTTGCTCCATTCTCACTAGCTTCTCAGGGATTCTGAAGTCCCGCATTGCGTTGTATAGGCTATTCCTGTGGATGCTGTCGTATGCACTCTGAAAATCGATGAACAGGCTGTAGATATCTTTATCATATTCCCAATGTTTTTCATACTATTGTCTTAGTGTGAAAATGTGATCTATTGTCAATCGGTGTGGTCGAACTCCAGCTTGGTACTCCTGCACGTTTGCAATTATAATCGTTTATTTATCCGCTCAGGTGCGCACGTGTACGAACTTAAAATGACATTTCACCATGTCTTCTGCGTCGTTCAGTTGTTATGTCATGCAGTGTATGAGATAGGGGTATTTGGAGGTCGATTAGAAAGTTATCATTTTTTATTCTTTATAATAAACCATGATCTCTGTTGTTACGATAAGCAGGCAACGTGTGGACGACTTCTTTTACTACCGACTACCGATTTCGATCTCCACTGCAGATTCATTACTTTCCGTGCTTTAATATTCATTGGCAGTGCACTCTTGATTTCAATTGTAAGAGCTCATGATGACACCCCTCGAATTTATATTCACAGAGATGACGACAATCTCACAGATGTTAAGGAAAAAGTAATTGCTTTTGTTTATTTTATGACTATACTTTCCAAAAATTGCCTTTCCTCACAATCTTGCCAGTACTCAATATTTATTGAATATATCTTCTCCATGTGCATCTACATCATAATCTTCATCGTAAGATCTATCGTTACTGTCATATAACATAATGTACCAGATCATTAGATATGATTTTAACTAGAATGTTTATGAGCACCAACTGTACAGTCACAATAAAGTTGTACTTATGGGTCTTACTCCCTGCTCTCACCGTCTTGCACTTCTCGCATGAACATCACGATTTACTTTTACAATTTAGACTGTTAGAAGTAAGTAGGAGATAGATGTTTAGATAGTAGTATTCACGCACCCTGTAAAACCTTTTTGCTGTCAGAGATATGCAGCCAGTCTCTTAATCATCTCATGTCAGTGCCTCATTGTAGTTGTGATCTTAAGTCCGAATACTGGTTTGATGCAGCTCTCCACGCTACCCTATCCTGCACAAGCCCCTTAACCTCCGAATAACTACTGCGACTTACATCTTCCTGAATTTGCTTAATGTATTCATCACTTCGTCTCCCTCTACAGTTTTTACCTCCTCGTCTCCCCCCTCCTCCCCCTTCCACACACATACTTTCATACAGTACCAGGTTGGTGATCCCTTGATATCTCAGAATTTGTCCTATCAGACGATACCATCTTCTCCACAATTCTATTCAGTACCTACTTATTAATTACATGATCTACCCATCTAATCGTCAACATTATTCTACAGAACCACAGTTCAAAAACCAATATTCTCTTCTTGTCTACTCAGGCTGGGTCATAAATATCCTTTCTTCTCAATTCTGTGCAGTACCACTTCATTAATTACATGATCTACCCATCCAGTCTTCAGAATTCTTCTGCAACACCACGTTTCGAAAGCTTCTATTCTTTTCTTACCTAATCTGTTTATCGTTCATGGTTCACTTCCATACATGACTACACTTCATACAAATACTTCCAGAAAAGACTTCGTAACACTTAAATCTACACTCAATGTTAACTAATTTCTCTTCTTCAGAAACATTTTCTTGCAATTGCTGGTCGACAGTTTATATCCTCTCAACTTCGTCCGTCATCCATTATTTTACTGCCCAAAGGGAAAAACTTAGTTATTACTTTAAGTGTCTCGTTACCTAATCTAATGCCCTCAGCTTTTCCGGATTTAATTCGACTGCGTTCCATTATCCTTGTTTTGCTTTTGTTGAGGTTCATCTTATATTAACCTTTCAAGACATAATCCATTCCGATCAATCCATCTTCCAAGTCCTTTGCGGTCTCTGACAGAATTACAATCTCATCGGCAAAAATCAGGTTTTTTTTTATTTCTTCTACCTGAACTTTAATATCTTCTCAAAATTTATCTTTGATTTCCTTTAGTGCTTGCTTATTGTACAGATTGAATAGTATCGAGTACAGGCTACAACCCTGTCTCACTCCATTCCCAATCACTGCTTCCCTTTCATGCCCCTCGACTCTTATAACTACCCTCTTGATTCTGTACTAATTGTAAATAGCCTTTCACTCCTTAGATTTCAAAGACAGTATTCCAGTCAACATTATCAAAAGCATTCACTAAGTCTACAAATGCTATAAATGTATGTTTGCCTTTACTTAAGATTTCGTCTAAGATAAATCACAGGGCAGAATTGCATCGTGTGTTCCTACACTTCTCCAGAATCGGAACTGATCTACCCCGACGTCGACTTCTACCAGTATCTCCATTCTTCTGTGAACAATTGCTGTAAGTATTTTGAACCCATGAATTATTAAACTGATAGTTCGGTAATATTCATACCTGTCAGCACCTGATTTATTTAGAATTGTAAAGATTTCATTCTTCTTGAAATCTGAAGGTATATCGCTTGTCTCATACATCTTCTACACTAGGTGGAAGGGTTTTATAATGGCTGCCTCTCTCGATGCTATCAGTACGTCTGACGGAATGTCGTCTATCCCTGGGGCTTTCTCGACTTAGGTCTTTTAGTGCTGTGTCAAATTCTTCTCACAGAATCAAGGTCCCACCTCATTTTCATCTACGCCCTCTTCCATTTCTATAACTTGCTTGCAAGTTCATCTCCATTGTACAGACCCTCTATATAGTCCTCCCACCTTTCAGCTTAGGATTGGTTTTCCATTTGAGTTTTTGATATTGATACCATTTTTATTTTCTCCAAAGGCCTCTTCAATTTTTCTGTAGGAAGTATCTATCCTTTCCCCAATGGTATCTGCCTCTAAGACCTCACGTTTGTCCTGCCGCCATTCCTACTTTTCATTTTGCACTTCCTGTCAGTCGCATTCACTTTCATTTGCTTCATTTGCTGCATATCTGTATTTCCTCCTTTCACCATTTAATCTCAGTATCTCTTGTGTAACCAAAAGACTTTTACTAGGCCTTGTCGTTTTACCTATTTGATCCTCAGCGCCATCGCTATTTCCTCTCTCCAAGCTACCCATTTGTCTTCCATTGTATTCCTTTCTCCTATTCTAGTCAATCATTCCGTAATACTCCCCCTGAAACTCTCAACAACCTGTATTTCTTTCAATTTATATAGGTCCCGTCTCCCCAATTTTCTAAATTGAAATTTATTTAGCATTAATCTTCTGTACATAACAAATAAATTTTTGTCAGAATCGGCATCTGCCCTTGGAATTCTCTTTCAATTTAAAATCTGATTCCGAAATCTCTCTTCCCATCATATAACGAACCTGGAACCTCCCGGTGTCTACAGGTCTCTTCCACGTATACAACCTTCTTTCAAGATTCCAAAAACCAAGTGTTAGCGATGATTAACTTATGCTCTGTGCAAAATCCTACCAGGCGGCTTTCTCTTTCATTCCTTTCCCCAATCCATATTCAGCTACTATTTTTCCTTCTCTTCCTTTTCCTACTAACAAATTCCAGATCTCCATCACAATTACATTCTCGTCTCCGTTAGGTATCTGAATAACTCCTTTTATCGAATCGTACATTTCTTCAATTCCTTCATAATCTGCGGAGCTTCTTCTTCATGTGCCGTCTCCTCTAAGAAGGTTGGCTGTCATCATGGCAATTTCTGATCTTGATTTGGCTGATCTAAGGAGTTCTGACGTTGAACAGTTGTACCAATTTTTTAAATTGTCAATCCAGGATGTCCGTCTTCTACCCCACGTTCTCTTCCCACAAATTTTCCCTTCTAGTATTATTTGCAATATTTTGTAATTTACTCCCCTAATAACATGGCCTAAATATTGTAGCTTCCTTACTTTAATAGTTTTAATTAATTCTTTTTCCTTTCCCATTCTTCTTAGGACATCTTGATTAGTAATCCTCGACACCCAACTAATTCTAAGTATTCTTCTATATGCCCACATTTCAAAAGCTTCTAAACTGTTCATGTCCTTCTTTTTCAATGTCCACGCTTCCATTCCGTATAATAATTTTGAGAATACATAGCATCTTAGCAACCTCATTTTTGTGTTTAAACAAATGTCTCTCGAACAGAATGCATTTTTCATCTTATTAAAGATACTTCTGGCCTGTCCTATTCTCGATTTAATTTCTTCTGAGCTTTCAATCTCCTCATTTACAATTGTTCCGAGATATTTAAATTTACGTACTTGATCGACTCTTTCCCTATTGACTGTAAGATTTTCTTGTTGGTGTGTTTTAGATATCACCATGAACTTAGTCTTGCTTACGTTAAGAGTCAAGCCAAATTCTTCACTTTTTTCTGCGACTTTGTCAAGAAGTAATTGTAGATCTTTGAGGTTTCCAGCTAGTAGTGCAGTGTCATCAGCAAACCTAACATTGTTAATGTTTAGCCCATTCACTTTAATGCCAGCTATTTCATGTGATAGAGCTGCCTGGATTATGTCTTCTGAATACATATTAAACAATAAGGGTGAGAGAACGCAACCTTGTCTCACACCCCTCTTTATTTCTATATCATTCGATAACTCATTTTCTACCTTCACGGTTGCGGTTTGATTGTAGTAGAGGTTATATATAATGCGGATGTCTTTCTTATCAAGTGTTTTCTTTTCTAACAATTCTATGAGATGATCATGACGAACTTTGTCAAATGCTTTATTATAATCCAGGAAGCACACATATAGTGGCTGGTTAACCTCCATACATCGTTGCGCTAATATGTTAAAAGCAAACAATGCTTCTCTTGTACCGAGGGAACTTCTAAAACCGAATTGTGTTTCACTTATACCTTCTTCTACTTTTTTGTATATTCGTTGGTGTATAACTTTTAGAAATATCTTTAAGGTGTGACTCATTAAGCTTATTGTACGGTGATCATTACAAGTTTTGGCATTAGCCTTTTTGGGTAATGTAACAAAGGTAGATGTCAACCAATCCCTAGGAATAATTCCCGAATTATAAATATCATTAAACAATTGTACAAATATATCTATATGGTCTATTCCTATGAGTTTCAGGATGTCATTTGGTATCTTATCCGGTCCAGGGGCTTTTCCTGTCTTTGATTTGTTGATAACATGTAATATTTCTTCTTTCGATATGCTTGGTCCTCGTTCTCCGATCATGTTATCATAAAATTTTTGATCTTTTCTTGTATCTTCAAATAGTTCTTTGACATATTCTGTCCACCTGTCCAGTGCGGAACTAGGGGGCACAAAAACTTGTACTACTGTGGTGGGTGTGCGCTTTGTGTCTGTCTTGGCTACAGTGATGCGTTCACAATGCTGTTCATACTAGCTTATCCGCATTCCTGTTTTTTATTCATTATGAAGCCTACGCTTGCATTACCCCTATCCCTGTTCCTGCTGCCACCGAACTTCACTAATTCCCACTATATCTGTATCTCACTGTAGTCATAAATTCTGATCTGGAGGTGCTTCGGGAGATGTGTAGAGGATTCTGATGTCGAAGTGATGTCGCCGCCCTCGTAACTACCATCTATGCAACGTATTCACATAGCCAACTGGAGCACTTCCGTGTGCAGGAAGAAAGTCATATTTCCTCCCTACACTTGGACCTATGGAACGTGCGGAGCTCATTACATGCAAAAGCGTTAGAGTTTTTGATGCTGAGGAAAGTGATTATAGTTATGGAAAGGATAGACATAAAAGAAGTATGAGATCATTCTAGTGTAGTGATGTCGACAATTGCTTGACGTCATGATTGTCTGCTACGTACCTCTCCCAGGTGCTTGACATTCTGGAAAAGGAAGCAAATAAAGATTATACGAGGGTGAGTCAAATGAATCTTAAATAATTTTTTTAAATATTATTTATTGTGTGGAAGTGGTACAAAGTTCTATCGCTTTTCAACATAATCTCCCTCACGCTCAATGCAAGTCCTCCAGGGCTTACAAAGCGCATAAATTCCGTCAGAAAAAAATTGGTAGTCCGCGCAACCACTCATGCACCGCGTGGCGTACTTCTTCATCAGAACGGAACTTCTTTCGTCCCATTACGTCTTTGAGTGGTCCAAACATATTTAAATCGCTTGGGACAAGGTCTGGTGAGTATGGTGGATGAGGAAGACACCAAAAATGCAAGTCTGTGATTGTTGCAACTGTTGTACGGGCAGTGTGGGACCTTGCATTGTCATGTTGCAAAAAGGCACCTGCTGACAGCAATCCACGTCGCTTTGATTTGATTGAAGGCCGCAGATGATTTTTTAGGAGATCTTTGTATGATGCACTGGTGACAGTGGTCCCTCTAGGCATGTAATGCTCCAAAATGACGCCTTTGTCGTCCCAAAAGAGAGTCATCATAACCTTCCCTGCTGATGGTTCTGTTCGAAACTTCTTTGTTTTTGGTGATGAGGAATGGCGCCATTCCTTGCTCCCTCTTTTCGTTTCCAGTTGGTGGAAGTGAACCCAGGTTTCGTCCCCAATAACGATTCTTGGAAGGAAGCCACCACCTTCTCGTTCAAAGCGCCAAAGAAGTTCTTCACAAGCATCAACACGTCGTTCTCTCATTTCAGGAGTCAGCTGCCGTGGCACCCATCTTGCATACACTTTGTGAAACTGGAGCACATCATGCACAATGTGGCGTGCTGACCAATGACTCACCTGTAATCATGCTGCAATTAGTCTTGTGTAGTTCGCGAGCGAACTATTTCGGAAGAGCACTCCCACAGGCGAACTACGCGTACTAGTTCACGGGTAACCTCGCTACTTAGTTCGTTCATTCTTTTCCGAAGACCGCCGGGGACAATAGCGAGACTGAGCGGCGGTTCCCACCCCCCCCCCCCCCCCCTCCACCCCGTTCGCCCAATGAGCGTCATATCGTGCTTAGCGTCTGCCAGCTGCAGTTACATAGTTCAGTGCTGCGAATTTTCTATTTTACGGTACTCTGCACTGCAGTGTATGACATATAACCATAGTGTCAAGAAGTAAAATCGTACACAGCGTTAGGTCAGTACAGTACCTAAAATGTGTAATGTAAAATGACTATCATCACATAAGAATGGACTTCTACAATGCGATGATGTGGAGTACGGTAACGCGTATCGGTTGATTATAGGGTTACTATGTTTTGTTTTAGGCTTTTTATTACGATGTCATCAAAAAGGAAACTTAGTTCGTTGTGGACATATTTCACTGAAGTCACAGATAAAAGAAAAGCAAAATGTAAACACTGTTCAACATGAATAAGTATTGCAGGAGGCTCAAATGGAAATTTAACCCGGCATATGGAAACAAAACACGCTTTAATCTCAATAACGATGGAAAAACAACCACCGATAATGTCTAGTTTAAACTCGCTGCAAGCAAATCAAACTACATCCCTGTTGCAGAATGTTATTTCGGTATCATCCTCTCAACAATCAATGAACCAATATATTCGAAGACCACCGTCAGTCCGAGAGGTTGCAGAAATAGACAGACAAGATGTCAAGGTCGTAGCTAAAGGGCATCACGCTCTACGAATTGTGGAAGAAAAAGATTTTCGAAAACTGATAGAACTAGTTTCTCATTGCCAAAACTACAAACTTCCATCAAGAAAAACGATATCGGAAAATTTAATATCAAGGATTCACAATGACATAATGGATAAAGTACAAAAGAAGGTGCAAGATGTATCTGCGCTATCTCTCAGTACTGATGGTTGGAAGTCGAGGAATAATGAAAGCTATATAGTCATTGTAGCCCACTTTATAGATGAAGAGACTAAACCTCAGTCGGCATTACTTGGTTGTATTAATTATAAAGAGCGGCATAACAGCCAAAACTTGTGCAATTTCATGAAAGACGTTATGACAGACTGGCATATTTCCCACAAAGTTGCTGCTATTGTTAGTGATAATGCTGCAAATACCTTATCTGCTGTCAGACTTGGTGAGTGGCGATCAGTCTCATGTTTCGCCCACTCTCTAAATCTTGTTGTACAAGAAGCTACTAAAGAAATACCTGACGTTTTGGCAAAAGTTAAAAATATTGTCGAGTTTTTCAATCGTAGTACACAAGGTAAAAAAAAAAAAAAAAAAAAAACGATTGCTACACAACAGCGAATGAATCTGCCAGTCCTCAAGCACAAACAGGACGTCCAGACCCACTGGAATTCTACTTTTGACATGCTTCAGTGAATAATGAAAGTAAGGATGCAGTGATTGCTACGTTAGCACTTCTGCGCTCTGACGTAACAATAAAAGAAAGTGACTGGCAAATAATAAGAGTTTTGCCCTTACTTAGTCCATTCTATGAAATTACGGTAGAAATAAGCGCCGAAAGAAATGTGACTGTGTCAAAAATTATTGTGTTTTGTAACCTGCTCAACAATTTTCTGCAGATGCATTCTTCTAACAATAAAAAAATTGTCGCTGTGCAATCAGTGCTCAAGAAAGGCACGGAAGACCGTTTGAAAGATTCAGAGAATAACATTCTATACGCTGAGTGTACTACTCTGGACCCCCGATTTAGACAGAGTGGATTTAGAAATCAAAAAAGTTGCAATACAACGGCTCAAAAATAAAGTTGGCAGAGTGCAGCTACTTCAGAGGGAGAATCGAGATATTTTAGTGGCTGATCCTACTGCTAGCGAACCTTCAGCGTCTTGTTCTAGTAGCAGCAGTAATGAAAATAAAAAAGACTATATATGGGACGAGTATGACCAAGAAATAAGAAAAATCACTAGACCAGATAACCAACTTGCTGCCGGTATTCGCGAACTCGATAAATACCTTAATGAAGAGTATTTAGATCGAAAAAAAGATCCGCCTGAGTGGTGGCACGAGCGTCGTCATGTATATACATATGTGTTAAAGAGATTTTACACAGTAGCGACATCAGTGCCCTGCGAACGCGTTTTTTTTCGGCGACGGGACAAATCCTTAATGAACGAAGAGCACTGTTATCAACGAACAAAGTTTCCAAATTAATGTTCTTACATAATAATATGTAAATTTTTGTAATATTTCACTTGAAAATTAGAAGACTGATTATTTAAAGAAAGATAATGCAAAACATAAAAAGTAGGCTTTAGAATACGAACTCACTCAGGGGTCATAGTTATTTTTTCTATGTCTAATTGTTTGGTAACAAATTATGGGTGTAGTGTTTCTTCTGTTATGATAAAGGTATTATTGTTTGTGCCATATAGTACTTAACCTGTACCTAAACCAGAAATATTTTTTGTTGGTTATTTCCAAAACTTTAAAAAAGTCGATTATTTATGAAAGTGTATTTTTATTCACAAATAAACGCATTTAGCATATTCTGCAAGTAATATTCCTACAATGAACTAATAAATAAATAAATAAATATATTTTAAAATTAAAATACTACGAATACACTTTATCTAAGTAAATTAGTTGACTAATCCATTTACCCATTTGTGTAATTAACTGGTTTATTTGCCCTTTAGAAGTCTAATTACTCGACATAAAACTGTAATAACACAGGAATTAGCAACACAGGTCATTATTTAAAAGACTAGCATAACGAATAAAAGAGCGTGTGCAGTAGCGGTAGCAAAGCGAGCGAACTGTCTTTCTGGAAATCGACATGGCAGCTAAGGAACTAAAAGAGCGACCTAGTTCGCGACAGAAACGCGAACTAAACTGAACGTTCTCAGTCGCGAACTATTATGCGCAAGACTAATTTGTGTGTGTTATCACCATGGTTCAAATGGCTCTGAGCACTATGGGACTTAACTTCTGAGGTCATCAGTCCCCTAGAACTTAGAACTACTTAAACCTAACTAACCTAAGAACATCACACACATCCAAGCCCGAGGCAGGATTCGAACCGGCGATCGTAGCGGTCGCGCGATTCCAGACTGTAGCGCCTAGAACAGCTGGGCCACCCCGGCTGGCTATCACCATGGTCCCACTAATTAAGCCTTTCAACATAGAGCCGGGTAACCACATGCTGTTTAGTTCATATCTCAGTGTATTATTATTCTATTGTGGATACATCGGGTCTGTTACAGTTAGGGAAACACCGTAATTCAAAACCGAATATTTCACGATTAGCCGTGTCTTGGTGAATCATGCAGCACCATATCTGTCAGAGAATTGAAGTCTGTTACGTGCAAAATGCGCAAGACTGTAGGCGTCGTCATACTGTGTATGCCGTCCACCAGACAAGGACTAGTTGCAAGCGGAATAATGCACCTACGAGAGACTTCAATGTACATGCTTACACATATTGAATTTTGTCATTGTAAACCTCTAAACCAGTGTGGCAGACGTATGACATACACAAACGATGAATGTGTGGATATGCTTCTGGTCCTTGGTGCATCTGATGACCGGGCTGGTGCTGCCGCTCGTGAATATGCTGCTAGATATCTTTGTCAACGCCACCCAGCTAAAAATCTGTTTCGTCGTCTGGAACTGAGCCTTCTGGAATCACTTTCACTCCTTCCACCATCACGTGACAGAGTTTATCCACGGACCCGCTGTGGTGTCACCGCCAGACACCACACTTGCTAGGTGGTAGCTTTAAATCGGCCGCGGTCCATTAGTACACGTCGGACCCGTGTGTCGCCACTGTCAGTGATCGCAGACCGAGCGCCACCACACGGCAGGTCTCGAGAGACTTACTAGCACTCGCCCCAGTTGTACGGACGACTTAGCTAGCGATTGAACACTGACGAAGCCTCGTTTATTTGCAGAGAAGATAGTGAGAATAGCCCTCAGCTAAGTCAATGGCTACGACCTAGCAAGGCGCCATAACAATTGATAGTTATCGTATGAAGCATGTCTCATCAAGAACGATGTATACAAATGATGGATTAAAGATAAGTATTCCAGCAGCTACGTACTTTTCTTTATAGCATTCATTACGTATCCTGTTTCAGACCTCACGCCATCCTGCGTGAGTTTAAGCGCGTGCCTTTCGGTTACCCATCACTGTGGACTGGCTGTCTTGTCAGTCCACAACACCCGCCGTGCTCCAGCTACTGAAGAAGCTATTCTGGAGGTCATACACCAAGAACCTCAGCGAAGTACAAGCGTAACATGGGCTGCACCACTATCATTATGGTTTCACGCAACACCTGAATTCTGCAGTTCGCCATCAGCGGATGCGATTCTGTAAATGGTTCCAACAGCAACAGGAACCCAACGATGATTTTGTGAACACCATAATATGCTCGAATGAAGTAGCAATCAATCATCAGGGTGTCTGCAGTATGAACAGTGTGCACCATTGGTGTGAGGTTAACGCGTACGTTACCCGCGACCGTGGATATCAAGTTTGCTTTGGTACCAACGTCTGGACCGGAATACTGGGCGAAAGGTGTTCGAACCCCTACATGTTCACTGACCGGTTGACTACACGAGGGTATCGTGCATTCCTCTCAAACTCTCTGCACTGGAAGATGTTCCGCTACATGTTCGACACAGAATATGGTTCCAACATGGTGGTGCACCTCCACCTCCACACTTTGGAATTAATGTCCGATTGTATTTGGACAGAACATTTCCAGGAAATGGCTCGGACGTGGAGGTCCAGTTGTATGGCCACCGTGTTCACCTGACCTAAATCCCCTGGATTTCTTCCTGTGGGTACACATGAAGGAACACGTGTGCCCCCCTCCGCCGACGAATGTGGAAGAATTGGTAGCGTGTGTTCATGCTGCTCTTATTAATGTGGATGCAGGTTTGTTGCGAAGGATGCAGAGCTATATGATCCAGCGGGTTGTCCAGTGTTTGGACATACAGGGAGGTCGCTTTGAGCATTTGTTGTTCTGAGGACAACGTATTCTGTTGTGAAGGGCACACAGTCATTAATATGGACATTTTTACTGTCACTGGTTGCAAATGTGCGACATCTAAGAGCTCATATTACATGTAGTATAAATGACAAGTAGATGTTGTGTTACTGTACTGTGCTATCATCTTTGGCATCTCGATGTTGATATTGTTTCTGTAATTATTCTGTCCTATGACTGGTCACTAGTTTCAACTGTCTATTTTTTATTTGTCTAACCATGTATTTGTGATGATGTAAATTTAGAATATATGTGACCGAAGAAACGGTGTAATTACAGTATCAAATGTCAGAATGAAATTAGCAAACAAAAAAATGCCCCCCAAATCAGGATCGAAACCAAGACGTCCTGCATGCTAACACAAAACTCTATCCACTACACAAACTGTACACTACATCTAATATGTGCTGACAGAAGTACGAGATTACGGCTGGTTCTCACAAACAGTGTTATTCTTTAAGTGTTAAAGAGAAGATGACCAGTCGTTATAGTAAATTCTGCACTGTGATCGATGTGCTGGAAATGTGTAGGTAACCTCTTTGTATTGGTATAGGACTCTCTCTGGTATACTTTGGTCTATATGGTCGACTGGATGTATAGCACAGTCATATAGCTGCATTCACAATCTAGTCCATGTTACTTGAAAAGTAGTGGAGAAGTGATTTGCCGATGATGTAGAAACTGGGAAACACTCTATCGTGTCATTGACTGGTGTTGCAATTACAGAACAACAGGTAAAATTGCTAAAATCGATCTCGCTATCACCTGTGGTATGTATTACAGTACAGCGCCCCAAATCAACAGTGTCTTTCCCATCCCGACCGTCCACTAGGTACGCTATTGATTACCGCATAAAAACTGACTGACACCACTTGGTTGAGGTGGAGGGAGCCTTGGCGGAACATTGGATATCTGTTACTTGTCGCTGTGTAGCATGGGATAAAGTATAGAGGTCACCACCTTCATACAGTTGTTTGGAAGTGTTCCTCAATGCTGCAGACTCGTCATATTTCCATTTGATGCTATGTCCTTCGTGTTTTTTTAAATTTGTTTTCATCATTAAAATAATAGCACATCTTTTTATTTGTACTACTTCCGCGTTTTGTGAACAGCACCTTCCGGCGATGGTCAACACCGGAGCAGTAATCATGTACATGAACGAAATTTAAAGGAGCAATGCTTTTTGAAGTGTAACACCGAGACATCCGCCACCCTGTCAATGGAGAAGATGAGGTTAACTGTACAGGTCATCACATTCGAATAGCTGTTCTAAGCGGTCAACAGTACCGGTAACTCTTCCAGTTTCCATATGTTGCGATGTCTTCCACATTTTTGTCAAGGAGAAACATCGCCTCTGTGTTTTATTTCTACCAGTCTGTGTTGAGGTAGCTGCATAGTTTATGCCATGCGATATTCGTTGTCTGTGAGAGCCAAAGGATCGAAACGTGTTAATGTCAGTTAAGCAGCAGCTGACATGGACCTCTAAGTCATGGTATAGAAACAAAGTGTATTGTGGTGTACACCGATTGGATGTGTTACAAACGAAAAAACAATGTATTAAACTGCTTATGAAGGAACCATACAGGAACCCTCTCGTGTGATTGATAGTCTGTTGGATATGGTCCTCCTACAGTACAGGTGATGAAACTTTACACCGATCTGTGGAAGCGACTTTGATCACGAGCCACCTCCTCCAATGAATCAATACCTGTGTATTTAATATCATCGCCACATGTGGTCAACTTCGGAAAGCAGACTGTATTTGTTTCAGATACATCAGAAGACAGGGACATGGTAATATCTTATCAAGTTCGCTAGCAGATGACGCTAGCAGAGTTTTCATAGTGTGTAGGCTTTTTCTGCTGCATGGTACAAGACACCAGAGTGGTAGAGAATGTTTGGGTGATAAGACATGAATGCAGCCTGCGAGACGCAGATCTCTTGCGGACTGCTGTACCTATATGGAATTTGGAGATGCCTCGCAATTCAGTACCAAAATCCCGTGCTTCACCATGCCCTGCATGAAGTGGAACCTTCCTAATTTTCCCCACAAGAGACACCACCGTAACTGCTCGTACTGTCTTTTCTACTACCTCGTGCTGCAGGGGTAAGCTTCATTTGGCGTTGTCCTTACATATTGTACACAGTTGGAGGAGCTACGACAACATGTTCCCATTTCTACTGAGTGGTTAAAATGCGCTCCTGTTGCATTAACTCAGCTCATCCTGTTTCACCACAGGATGCAGGAGATCTTAGATACAGCGCTTTCCAACTTCCATTCAGGTCCGACTTAAATTGGGACAGTCACATGGACGGAGCTGCAGGGATGGCGGGGCAGAGACTGAGGAGAGCAGTTACAAGGCGCAGAGGGACTGTCTAATAGAAAGCAAAGCTGGAGTTTTGACTGTATGGGGCGCTTAGCATATAGGTTCAAAAAAGGCGACTCGTTTCGAGATATGAGAATGGCACAAATATGATTCATCGGTGGGTGTGATAATTAAGACATCTCTATTGGATCCAACGCAAGTAATGTGGTAGAATAGACATACTTGATTCCAAATTGCAGACAGCATTTCTACGAGAAAGTATAATACTGTCAGCGACTCGTGTGAATGCCTGCAGACTCAAGATTGCTTTTTATGCAGGATGACAGTGACATAGTAGCCACGATCGTGTTTTCAATAGTGAAGTCCTCACGCAAAACCTATGGTGTGGGCTGTAGAATCCCTCTGTGCTGAGATTCAAATGGCTGTTCTCAATAGTGTTCCTCAAAAAGAACACCGTCTTCCCTCCACGCTTTCCCATTTCACTTACCTGGTAAGTGAATCCGACTACTGAAAAAGAAAATTACTCATCTTGCAAACTAACTCTCATGATCAATTTAATTACTTAGACTGTCAAATTGATTAAGGCAGACCTACGTTTCTAGCATTTGTAGACTTAGAGAAAGCTTTTGACAATGTTGACTGGAAAACTCTCTTTCAAATTCTGAAGGTGGTAGGGGTAAAATACAGGGAGCGAAATGCTATTTACAATTTGTACAGAAACCAGATGGCAGTTATAAGGGTCGAGGGACACGAAAGGGAAGCAGTGGTTGGGAAGGGAGTGAGACAGGGTTGTAGCCTCTCCCCGATGTTGTTCAATCTGTATATTGAGCAAGCAGTAAAGGAAACAAAAGAAAAATTCGGAGTAGGTATTAAAAATCCATGGAGAAGAAATTAAAACTTTGAGGTTCGCCGATGACATTGTAAATCTGTCAGAGACAGCAAAGGACTTGAAAGAGCAGTTGAACGGAATGAATAGTGTCTTGAAAGGAGGATATTAGATGAACATCAACAAAAGCAAAACGAGGACAATGGAATGTAGTCGAATTAAGTCGGGTGATGCTGAGGGAATTAGATTAGGAAATGAGACACTGAAAGTAGTAAAGGATTTTTGCTATTTGGGGAGCAAAATAACTGATGATGATCGAAGTAGAGATGATATAAAATGTAGACTGGCAATGGCAAGGAAAGCGTTTCTGAAGAAGAGAAATTTGTTAACATCGAGTATAGATTTAAGTGACAGGAAGCCGTTTCTGAAAGTATTTGTATGGAGTGTAGCCATGTATGGAAGTGAAACATGGACGATAAATAGTTTGGACAGGAAGAGAATAGAAGCTTTCGAAGTGTGGTGCTACAGAAGAATGCTGAAGATTAGATGGGTAGATCACCTAACTAATGAGGAGGTACTGAATATAATTGGGAAGAAGAGAAGTTTGTGGCACAACTTGACTAGAAGAAGGGATCGGTTGGTAGGACATGTTCTAAGGCATCAAGGGATCACCAATTTAGTATTGGAGGGCAGCGTGGAGGGTAAAAATCGTAGAGGGAGACCAAGAGATGAATACACTAAGCAGATTCAAAAGGATGTAGGTTGCAGTAGGTACTGGGAGATGAAGAAGCTTGCACAGGATAGAGTAGCATTGATACTAATGACGTTCTGTCTGGTGGGTGGAGGGGATAGCTAAGGGACCTACGAATGATTCTCGAAAGATTTTCCTTTTTTCTTTTTCTCCCTTGCGGTGATTTACTTTGATGAAATATCAATCTCCTAGCCACAGGGCGAAATAGGCTCTCATGATTTGTTTCATACATGCTAGTATGGTATAACATGGTATTGATAAAACGACACCTGCCACAGCGTACAAAACAGCTACGTCCTCTTGAATTATAGCTTGTTGTTGTCGAGCGTAAAATGAATGCGCTTTTCTTCAACATGTGAACCAATGGCGTGAAAGATTGTATTCTCTAATGTTATTTCACTTGTCTGAAATATTTGTAATACACATGTTTATAGCAATTTATTTACAGACACTGAATGAAAGAGATGCTCTCAGGTCATCTAATTTATTCATCAAGGTGAAAAAAATTGCTTAATATAGATGTTGTTTTTTTCCTTTGGAGTTTAAATTCTCACTTTCTTTACTCCGTGGTTAAAGGCGCTGCAGTCTGGAACCGCAAGACCGCTACGGTCGCAGGTTCGAATCCTGCCTCGGGCATGGATGTTTGTGATGTTCTTAGGTTAGTTAGGTTTAACTAGTTCTAGGTTCTAGGGGGCTAATGACCTCAGCAGTTTAGTGCCATAGTGCTCAGAGCCATTTGAACCATTTTACTCCGGTAACGGTTTGGACATAACGAGTACATCTGTGGCGATCGGTAGTTGACACACACAGTGGTTACGGTTACTACAAGCCACACCACAAGTTGGGAATCGCGGCCAAATTTCTAGTAGTTTACTGTCTAGTTGAGATTTTCACAAATGTTTTATTCGTATCTTACAGAAACTAGCAGTACGTCAATAAATAGCCTTTTAAAACGCGCCGCTAACGCCAATCAAAGTAATTTATACCAACACAACAATTTAGAAAAATTAAAGAACATTAGTAAACAGGCTACTAAAATAAATACAGAACTTTGTTAGTAAAGTACGGTGACGTAGTGAAGCTTCCAACAGTGCCACAAAATAAAAAAAATAAAAAATTAAACAGGTCTCAGCAAACACACGATTAATGGTAATCAAAGGAATTTACAAACTTGGAGGAATTTAAAATTTTTTTAAACAAAAGTGTCCTGGAATATCACCCACTCAGGGATGCTCAGGCTAGACAGAATACTGACCAATTTAAATACGCCCGTAAACACAATTTCCACTCTCAGGCTGGTCACTGCGCCGACTTTTAGCCAGCGAGAATTTGTTATACGATGGCTTAACTTCCTGACAGAATTAGAGCTAACCTCGTGCAAGAAAACATTACACCATACAGTCCTGAATGAGCGACCACATGATCAACCAACAAGAAGCATGAATTTACTCATAACCCACGACAGAATAGCGAAACAATTAAACTGCCAAAACTAAATCTCCCATCGGACAGTAACGAGAGGAGGAGGAAAGATCACTGTCTTCAATTATACCGGTGCCAGGGACAGGAAACCCGGTCGCCGGAGGCCACAATGCAGAAGAGACGCTTGTTACACAAGATTAGTACTTAATGATTAAACCTTCCACGAACTTAACTTGCAATTATGCTCGAACAGGCAGTACCCGACCTCCGATGGCAAGGAACCACACATCCGACCGCGCACGCGTCGCCAGCGTACCCAACACGCCACGGTCACGCGACAACACGCTCTGTCACCGGAGTTCACGTCTTCTCTGCAACGTTGACGGGTAGTGACCGCTTCTTCATGTTAGGTGTCTCTTTTTAAACTCCAGTGTCGAAACGGAGGATTTAAAGAAGCTTGTTAACGCCCCACCAAGGCGAAATAAACAGCAACTACCCGTGGGGCGATTCTGTATACAACCAACACGCGGGGACCTCTTCCGTCAACTCGACCCGCTCGTTACACACAACCGACATACATCACGTGGCGACTCTGTACAACCGACCACGCCTGCTTCGCGCTGGAGAGCCACACTGCCCTCCCGTGTCCACCACACTCTCCCTGCGCAATGCCCCTACTTCCGCGCCACCACACGAGGTTACAACCGGTCAAAGATCTCACTTCCTCCATAGCAGTTTCCCAGAAGCAAAAACGCAGATATCGATAGCAGAAGGAAAAGACAACCAAGCAGCCACTTAATGACAGACAACATATCAAACGAACATGTCAGGGGAAGAAAAGGAAAACCAATGCAATCTAAACACAAGGTGTAGCACGAGTCGATACACGGCTCAGTAGTATTCGCAGCAAAATAGTCGAAGTTTTCTTTTCTTGATTTTACACAGGGTGGACATGTCTCTAACGACCATTTGTGATTGGTGGCGGTACAGATCGTTGAACGTCACGAAATAATGAGATGTAAATTGTATCCTGCAGTCGAACATAAAAACTATACCTATTTTACTCATAAAACTAAATGAAAATGGACTGTGCCTATTATCGTGGAAACAGGACATGTATTATCGTCGCAACTATGTTTTCCTTTTTAAATAGTTATAGGAGCCACGTTCATGTTAAATACACTCCTGGAAATTGAAATAAGAACACCGTGAATTCATTGTCCCAGGAAGGGGAACTTTATTGACACATTCCTGGGGTCAGATACATCACATGATCACACTGACAGAACCACAGGCACATAGACACAGGCAACAGAGCATGCACAATGTCGGCACTAGTACAGTGTATATCCACCTTTCGCAGCAATGCAGGCTGCTATTCTCCCATGGAGACGATCGTAGAGATGCTGGATGTAGTCCTGTGGAACGGCTTGCCATGCCATTTCCACCTGGCGCCTCAGTTGGACCAGCGTTCGTGCTGGACTTGCAGACCGCGTGAGACGACGCTTCATCCAGTCCCAAACATGCTCAATGGGGGACAGATCCGGAGATCTTGCTGGCCAGGGTAGTTGACTTACACCTTCTAGAGCACGTTGGTTGGCACGGGATACATGCGGGCGTGCATTGTCCTGTTGGAACAGCAAGTTCCCTTGACGGTCTAAGAATGGTAGAACGATGGGTTCGATGACGGTTTGGATGTACCGTGCACTATTCAGTGTCCCCTCGACGATCACCAGTGGTGTACGGCCAGTGTAGGAGATCGCTCCCCACACCATGATGCCGGGTGTTGGCCCTGTGTGCCTCGGTCGTATGCAGTCCTGATTGTGGCGCTCACCTGCACGGCACCAAACACGCATATGACCATCATTGGTACCAAGGCAGAAGCGACTCTCATCGCTGAAGACGACACGTCTCCATTCGTCCCTCCATTCACGCCTGTCGCGACACCACTGGAGGCGGGCTGCACGATGTTGGGTCGTGAGCGGAAGACGGCCTAACGGTGTGCGGGACCGTAGCCCAGCTTCATGGAGACGGTTGCGAATGGTCCTCGCCGATACCCCAGGAGCAACTGTGTCCCTAATTTGCTGGGAAGTGGCGGTGCGGTCCCCTACGGCACTGCGTAGGATCCTACGGTCTTGGCGTGCATCCGTGCGTCGCTGCGGTCCGGTCCCAGGTCGACGGGCACGTGCACCTTCCGCCGACCACTGGCGACAACATCGATGTACTGTGGAGACCTCACGCCCCACGTGTTGAGCAATTCGGCGGTACGTCCACCCGGCCTCCCGCATACCCACTATACGCCCTCGCTCAAAGTCCGTCAACTGCACATACGGTTCACGTCCACGCTGTCACGGCATGCTACCAGTGTTAAGGACTGTGATGGAGCTCCGTATGCCACGGCAAACTGGCTGACACTGACGGCGGCGGTGCACAAATGCTGCGCAGCTAGCGCCATTCGACGGCCAACACCGCGGTTCCTGGTGTGTCCGCTGTGCCGTGATTGTGATCATTGCTTGTACAGCCCTCTCGCAGTGTCCGGAGCAGGTATGGTGGGTCTGACACACCGGTGTCAATGTGTTCTTTTTTCCATTTCCAGGAGTGTATAAATGTGACAGTCTAGCGCTCTGAAAGGTGTGGTGGCCAAGTTTCTTAAGAGGTCGTGGCTGTCCCTCTAGACAAACAACCTGTGGTCGAGATAGCCCTCATTTCTCAAAGTTTGGTTCTGAGGGATGCCAGCGTTATGCTGTATTGTATGTGCAGGTTTTGTCAGTCTCGATAATTCTGACTGCCCAGCAGGTTGCAGTCACTTGAAGCGGAAGGCTTCCCGTTTTCCACGTAGCAGGCTTTTGATAAAGCCATATGTAGTGTTCTCCTGAGGGACAGCGTGGTGCTCCTTAATTTTCCTTTTTTTGCTAAGGGCGGCACCGAAAGGCACGCCATGTGCCACAAGCGACTGCGGAGGGTTGCGGAAGACCTGGTGTGACCGGTGACGGCAGAGGGGTGGCAGTGGTGCTGCAGAAACACAGCTATGCGCTTTGCGGAGCAACTGGCCGTTTGAAGAAGCCTGTGTCCTCCACATAGGTGGATGGAGGGGGATGAGGCGTGGGAGGGAGGGAGGGAGGGAGAGAGGTGAGGGATGAGGGACCTCAATTTTCGTCAGTGTGTCACTGTAAATAGAGGAGAACACACTTTCAACTACTGTCACCTCTGCAGTTTTTGAGGATGATGATTTGCCTCAGTACATGTGTTGCATTATGACCCATTCATTATGAATGCTTTTTTTTAGAACGACAATTTGGAAGTGTAATTAGAACTTTGATGTATATTTTCCATCAGTTGTGGTATCGTGTGTAGGCTTCGGTTACCTGCGCTGCAGGGTGGTTTTTGAGCAGGCGTCTGTAGCGAACTCTGATGTCAAAAAATGATAGATACTGCTCTCAGATGTATGCTAACAGGAAATACACTTTTTAAACTCCTCTCTGTCTGACACCAGCATCTTGTCAGCTGAACATATTTCCCACCACAAAGAATAAAGATAGTTCCTTACATCCCAGCCATTTTTCCCACCAGCTTGTAGGTCAAGGGTGAAGCTTGAGTGCGTCTGTCACTCGTTTTGAGTGGTGTTGCGGAATTTTTTCCCAGCAGGAGAACATCAGTTGTATGGTATCGTCAGTTTTAGCTGTATTGCGATTTTAGGCCGTTCTTGTGTAGCACTATGCATATAGTTGTGTGATTAAGCCCGATACTTATGATGAATTACATAAGTAGGACTGATCTTTGCGTCAGTATCCCGACCAAAATAAATAAAGCACCCTAAACTAACCTTCCTCTCCATGTGTGTATGTGGGGTGGGGGCTGTACTTTGGCTTTCCATCCTGCAGAACTAGTGTTCGAATCCCAGAAAGGGGTCATTTTTCATTTCCTGTTAATCCCATGCACCTTCGGTGGTATAATTGTGTTAGGGTGTGCACTTGTATTTTCCATCCAGGAGAACCAGGGTTCGAGTCCCAGAAAAGGTAAGACAATTTTAATTTCTGCCAATTCCTGGGTAGGGGGTGGGGTGGGATGACAGTACAGCCCTGGGACAAGGAAATTCCCACCAAATTTCGTAATTACCGCATAATTCGAAATTCCCGCCAATATGGTAGGTTGAGGGAGGGTTAAGGGTGAGGAGGAGGGAGGGGGCTGGGGCCAAAGTGCAGGCTGAGGAAAACATGTGGTGTCCTCTGTGGTTGGGGGTGGGCGTGGTCGATGGTGTGGTGTGCATTGTTAGGGAGTCACGGTGGGGGTGATTAATTGATCAATTTAAATAAATTGCGCATCAGTATGATATGAAAAGTGTCCTGAAGCCGCCATCTCCCTACTACTCACCCCTATCCTGAACAGGAAGTGACTACTTTTGGCTTCAGACATGATGTCGTGTTCAGCTAATGTGCCTTATAGTCGATCCTCACTTCCTTACATATATACTTTACACTGATGAAATCTGTTTCACCAGAGACGGAATGCTAAAAAGTAACTATAGTCGTTTCTGGACCGATGAGAGTCCACACGTTACAGTTGTGAAGGGCCAACAACACAGACTATCAGTCAATGTGTGTGTGTGTGTGTGTGTGTGTGTGTGTGTGTGTGTGTGTGTGTGCAGGCACAGTCACTGCCTATATCTAGGCCCGCGTCTTGTTCCTCCTGGCTCCACTAATGTACACAGTGCTTAGGAGAGATATACAATTCAGGTTCCTGGAACAAATCCCATTTGTTATTTGTCAATGGATGTGGTTGTAATGTATGGAAACATTTCTCTCTGGACCTCACATTATGTGAAAAGTGATTAGGCAGAGGATGTCCCGCCTCAAGGCCCCAAGGCTCACTTTATCTTACCGCACATTATTACTTGTTGTGAGGCCATGTGCAGAGCCTTCTGTGCAAGACGCATGCGTGTTGAGACTGGGCGTGTAACCTTCATTGGGGCAAAGTGATGGAATTCAGAAGCTGCGAAATCCCGGCTATATGGTGGTTCAGGACGAACAGGCCTGTGAAGTTTTATTAGCTCGTCAAGTGTACGTGGACTTCTGTGAGGCCTTCTTGTTTTGTAATGGAGAAGTAGAAGTTCGTCTGCATTTTTGAGGCCACGAACAGGCTGAAGTGTTTTTCTACAATTGCCTGATGGTGTAATAATACACTTACAGTTGCCTGCAGCAACTTGAGTGAGGACATGAAGCAGAATAACACTTCAGCGTACTAAATGACTGTAGCAACGCCTTCATTGACAGATGGAGTGCCTCAGAACAGTTTTTTCGGAGTAGAGTTGCTGTGGCACCTCTCCATAGACTGCCATTTTGTTTCCGGTTCGAAGTGATGAACCCGTGTCTCGTCACCTGTGTTGATTTTCAGCAAAAAGCTGTCGCCATGAGCCTCGTAAGCGCCCAAGCAATTCCACATAGATGATACTCCGTTGCTCTTGATGGTCTTCTGATAGGCAGCGAGGTACACAGCCTACGAACGTTTACGATACTCCCACCAAAAGAAACTCAATGAAAGCTCTCTTCTTGGAACGCACCTTCGTTACAGACGCCAAACTGAAGGCTACCTTTGGCACCACAAACTATCGGAACCTCATGAAAATAAAGGAGCTTAAGCGGAAATATTCGAGTCCATATTCGTGTCCCACAACAAATTCCGCACATTTTAAACTGAAATCAGACGAGGCAAGAAACTCCCATACCTCAGATTAATACATTTACACTCCTCCATTATCTCTGAAAGTTTGAGACATGATCACAGAATCACTCTGTAAATTACACAAAGCGTTTATGATTGAGTTTTAATTGACAAATGATGTTTATATGATGGACAAATGAGGTATCAGAGTGAGGTCTACTCTTGAAAAAAAAATTAATAATAAAAATAGAATAAATTTTTAAACGCTTTAAAGTAATCATGACAATTAAGAAAGAAATTAGTGATACGAGGAAACATTAAAATACAGTGATGGAAAAAACCTGCAACACCAAGAAGGAATTGTTTCTACTTCTGAAGGATGACGTCTATTCATATATCACATCGGTCACGTAAGAGTAGCGCTAGTAGTGCCACTACTAGGATGCAAATTACGTCCGCTTCAAGTACATGCTGTAACGCGTTGGTTACGTCTGAGATTGGCGATGGTGATTTGGTGTTAGTCAACAATGCCTTCAAGGCGACGAAGACGGCGTCATCAACACCTTAGTTTGAGCAAGGTCTGTAATAGGGCTACGAGAAGCTGGTTTCTCCTTCTGTGATACTGCAGAACGACGTCAAGGGACGTAGCCACTGCACGTGATTGCTGGCAGTGGTGATCACTGGAAAGCAAGAAGAACAGGCTGCAGACAGCCACTTGGCACTACCAAGAGGGAAGACCACTGGTTCAGTGTATGGCTCTGGCGTATCGTACTGCATCTGTTGCAGTTATCTGAGGAGAAATTGGACCACAATGACTCAATGAAATGTTACGAATCGGTTACTACAAGTACAGCTCTGGTCCAGACGCCTTCTAGTGCGCGTTCCACTGACCTCAAACCGCGTTCATTTGCTCCTTCAGTGGTGTCAAGCGAGAGCTTATTGGAGAAGAGCAGGCTGGAGGTCGTTTATTTCTAGTGAAAGTTGGCTCTGCCTCAGTGCCCCTGATGGCTATGCCGGCTGGTGAGAAAGAGGCCAGTTTAGAGTCTGCAACCAATCTGTCTGCATGTCAGATACACTACATCTACACCAGGAGTGGGCCGGCCGCTGTGGCCGAGCGGTTCTAGGAGCTTCAGTCCGGAACCGCGCTGCTGCTACGGTCGCAGGTTCGAATCCTGCCTCGGGCATGGATGTGTGTGATGTCCTTAAGTTAGTTAGGTTTAAGCAGTTCTAAGTTCTAGGGGACTGATGACCTCAGATGTTAAGTCCCAGAGTGCTTAGAGCCATTTGAACCATTTGAATACACCAGGTGTTATGGTCTGGAGGGGGGGGGGGATTTCGTATGATAGCAGGAGTACTCTCGTGGTTACCTTATTGACCGCCAATTTGTACATCAGTCTGGTGAGTCAACCTGTTGTGCATTCGAGGGGGTGGTTTCCCAGCAGGATAAGGCTCTCCCACATACCACTGTTGTAATCCAGCATGTTCTGCAGAGCGTCGAAATGTTACCTTGACCTGCTCGATCACCAGATTTGCCTCCAAAGAAGCACATTATTGGACGACAACTCCAGCGTCATCCACGAACAACATTAACGGTCCCTGTATTGACCTATGTTGTATGGAAATCCATGCCACAAACTGACATCTGGCAACTGTACAAAGCAATTTATGTATGTTTACATGCTTTCTTTCAGCATTCTGGCCGATACACCCGTTATTAGTGTACAGCATTTCACGTTTGCAATGGCTTACTTGGCTCTTACATTAACGTGTGATCTTGAAATGTTAATCACTTAAATATGTTACCTAGACAAATTTATTCCTGAAATGTGATTACTTTACATTAATTATTCTTTTATATGAATGTTTTCCGTCAGTGCTAACTATGTCAATCAAGTGTCAGAGTGTTCATCTCTACAAGTGCTAGCTATTTTGCGCATACAGTGTTACCGTGCTGTGATATTTAACTGTCAAATTGATTTCCGTCGATTCAAATACTAAATTGAGAACATTCTGTGAAGACGCTAGGAAAGCAAACGAGGCGCCAATAAGATTGTTTTCTTAGGGAAACATGAAAAAGTGTCAAATATTTTGTTAAATGATTTGTCTAAAAGTAAGAAATGAAACATCAGAGAAACATTTGATGCTCCTTGAATGATATTACAAATCGTGTACAGCAATCTAGGTGCGTCAAATGTTTCTGTAATCTACTTAATTCTTATTTTTATGCAAATCATTTCACAAAACAATTCACCATCTTCCTCAAATTTATTCACTGCACAAACCTATGCGATATGGAAATTTCAAACGGATTACTCCAGTTAGAGCGTTTTATGATTAAGTGACGTATCCAAAGCCTGATGTGCTCTATCACGACTTAGTGAGGCATAGTAGTCGTGGGTAGGGCTGCTGTGATATCAGTAGAGCCCTTTTGAGGTTTCGAAACTGGGAAAGAGCTGCAAACGAAATAGAGTTTGCGTCGGGGCATTGGATTACAATAGAAGGTAAAGGCTGGGTGTCCCAGTCCTGTAGGCAGTTTATCATCAGGAAATTCCACTATGAGCATCCCTTGCACTGCAGTTGTGGTTACAAAGAAGAAATCTCCTTTTCTAAGTACATATGCTGCAGTTAATGATTGCTATATTCGCAAATAAGCATGTATAAGAGTTATGTTCCTTATCAGACCAGTAGTGAAAAGTAAAAGCAGTAAGCTATGGAACACTTTGCTCGCGGCAATATATGCAAGCGTATTTGAGGCCAGATTTCTTTCATGTTTGTTTTCTTCTTCCCGTTGTTAGCTATAAAGGGCAAATCAAGCGCTTTTGATACTTGGACACCCCTGGCCAGAGTTAGTTGCTCTTAGTTACTCGAGTTTCTAAGGAGGCGTGATGAAATTAGTTGAGCCGGGTACTTTGCTCTTAATGAACTACTTTGAAACTTCATGTGCTGGCGCGCCGCCGGAAGTTTAAAGGCGCGAGCCCCGGCCACGCCAGTCAGAAGCACGCCACGCCGACACCCGGCTCTCCATTATATGGGCGGCCATCCGCTCTGCTGTGCGTCTAACTGGGCCACGCTCGGCGCCACGGGGTAGGCACTACGACCTACCTCATATGTGGAAGAGTGCCGTTCCGGTGAATTAACTGCAGTGAATTCATTACGAATTCTAAGGCTGCCCACGCTTTGTAGACAGACTAGTATTGCAATCTAGAGATGAAATACCTTAACCCTGTTAAAAGCTTAAATATTTCTTAATTTTATTGCACAGCCATATTCTCATTTTAAAGCTTAATATGGTCAATTATGCATTTATGAAAAATAAATTTCTTTTTTGCCAATAGCTGTACAGCTTAATTTATTCTCTACAATTTCGGTACCTGCTACCACCTTCATCTGAGATACTGAAGGCACAAGACAAATGTAAAAGCAGTAAGCTATGGAACACTTTGCTCGCGGCAATATATGCAATCGTATTTGAGGCCAGATTACACAAGTATGTGGTTTCCTGCAATCATACAACACGAAAGTGGGTACGAAAAATTTGAATTGTATTACATAAAGCATATCAGGTGGTCAAACATACATCTCTGCCAAATACAACGACATCAAGTATATTGCACCTACTGGATATTGTAAGGATGCATTTTAAGGTATTTCGCAGATTTGCACATTTAAAGAAGTTGCTAGGTAATGAATGAAGAGGTTAGGATAATCACGAACAGACCGATTTGCACATTCTTGGTGACGTTGGTCGCCCACATTTCTGGTGGCCAGTGTTGAACCGGTGTTCTTCAACGTAAAATGTGACTAACTATCACGACAATAGTTTCAGTGGAATTCCACCGCTGTACACTTACACAGTCGAAGTGCGGTAATATTCACACACTTGACATCAGAAAACGAATTCAGTCTCAGTCAGAACAAGATCTATAGAAGAAAACACTACTTCAGTGGTATGTTGTAGACAGTTTATAAAACAGTTTAAAGATAAAATTACAATACTGAAAGAAGTAGACATTACATGTTTATCGAAGAACTTAGTTATGCATTGCAGGTGTATCTACTGTATTAATTTTTTACCACAGATGAAATCAATAAATACTCAAGTTAAGTTGGTGTCTGTTAGTGATGACGACAAAGTTACATTACCGAAACATGTTCGTCACAATCGCACAGAAAACTAAACGAACCCACACAGATATTTTTCGCTCATTACCTGAAGGAGTCAACAATAATCAAAACTCACTCAGCTTCGTGCCATAAAAATATTTTAATGTTCCGTTTAGAAAATAATCTATTAATAAAAAGGTTATTCAATTGAAGCAACTACGTTGTGTGGAGTATTACACTGTAAGAGGATACCTAACGCTCATAAAAGTAGTGTACAATTTTCTTTTAATGTGCTGCACTACATTGTGCTCGTACCAAATTTTACGTGTAATCCAAATAGCGATGAAAGTTTAAGCGAGTATCATCTTCATCAATAAAACCTATGCAAGTCATCCAAAACCGTAATAAGAACACACAAATATTGTTGTAACTTCGAATTTTTACTTTCAGACATGCACTACCTTAAGGTGTTTTAACCTCTGTTATTCGACTTTTATGTACTCACATTTTGTATGCACCTGCAGCTGGTTTGTACTTTCCTTCTAGGAAATAAAATCTTTTTCAGGTGTAAGTGATCTTGCCGTTGATGATGAATATCAACAGTTGTGGATGTCCTTCTAGAGAAACATGTGTTACACGGTATTGTTTCATTTAACATACTTCAGTGCATATCAAGCATGCATACAGAAAATTGTTACATAAAGATAAAACATCATAATATGTATTAACATATAACTGTTTTGTCTGTTATTTGGTACTGCAGTGGCTGTGAGTATTTTGGATAAGGGCGGGAAAGTGGATGGCCAGATATAGAAATCCAGTGATGTCTTCTGCTGGGATGTGGCTGTGTCTCTTTGTTTGTTGTGATTGAGACCACAGCCTGTGTGGGATGCATATAGTTTCGCATTAGCTGTTATTGTGCGATATACTTTTCATGTGTTGATTTTTCACTTATGTTTTTGGCGTACGAACGCTTCATTTGGGTCGGTGGTACGCTGGAGGAGCTGTTATTTAATATTACATAATTGCATTGCTTAATATGACAGTGATTTGGACGTAATTCACTGCACGAAAGCTCTACATATACAGGGTTATTACAAATGATTGAAGCGATTTCACAGCTCTACAATAACTTTATTATTTG
Organism: Schistocerca americana; assembly: GCF_021461395.2. Classification (NCBI taxonomy): domain Eukaryota; kingdom Metazoa; phylum Arthropoda; class Insecta; order Orthoptera; family Acrididae; genus Schistocerca; species Schistocerca americana. The sequence continues at coordinate 402,288,203 of NC_060120.1, forward strand.
AGATATTTTCACAATGCTTTGCACACACATACAAAAACTTAAAAAGTTTTTTTTAGGCATTCACAAATGTTCGATATGTGCCCCTTTAGTGATTCGGCAGACATCAAGCAGATAATCAAGTTCCTCCCACACTCGGCACTCACTGCAGGCCGACCCGTTGATTTCCCCTTACAGAGGTATCCAGAAGCTTTAAACTGCGCATACCATCGCCGAATCGAGTTAGCAGTTGGTGGATCTTTGTTGAACTTCGTCCTGAAGTATCGTTGCACTGTTATGACTGCTGATGTGAGTGCATTTCAAGCACGACATAGCCTTCTCGGCTCCTGTCGCCATTTTGTCTTACTGCGCTCTCGAGCGCTCTGGCGGCAGAAACCTGAAGTGCGGCTTCAGCCGAACAAAACTTTATGAGTTTTTCTACATATCTGTAGTGTGTCGTGACCATATGTCAAAGAATGGAGCTACAGTGGATTTATGAAATCGCTTCAATCATTTGTAATAGCCCTGTACTAAAGAAGCGCTATGGAAGGTGCTTTTATACTGTGTCTTTAATTGATTTTACTAACGGCAACTTGCATGTATGACACAAGGAAATCACTACCCATCAAAACAGTGATAAAGAAGTTCATTCCACTACGAACTAAAGAAAGAATTACAATTAAAACAGTTTATTGCATGTAAAATACGAAACAACTGGTTTAACAATAATTGACAATAGCAGTATAATGCCTTGTAAAAGTAGGACAAAGGTTTTCATATGTGATTAAAATGAACACATATCTGGATAAAACAGTTATATTCCCGTAAGTCGTGCAGTATCGTAGGATGTTATTGTATAAAGTTACAAAACACTACAAAAGGGTACGCGTTCGCATCTAAGGCCGAAGCTGAAAGCTTATTGAACGTCTGACTACAAATAAGTCTCCAGGATGAAGACAGAAACTGCTGAATATCGTTAGAAATGAGTCGACATTTCCCACAGTTCGGGTCGCTGCTGCTGTATCTCACCATACTCATAATATACAATTAGCGGCTTAAATGGCTGTACATTCAGTTGTTGCCTTTTTATCAACAATCTGCATTGGCATCTAAGCCGGGTGAGAGTCTCTTGTCTCTTAAGTGAAGTATGCCCATCAAGCTGTCTGCCAGAGGAGTCTGTTGGAGAGGTCCATCTGTCGAGGCGCTGGTATCCGAAGTAACTTTCTGCAGAGTGCTTTCGACATGGAAAACGCGGTTCTCTGCAAATTTTCAAGTGGCACGTAATTTTGATTGGTTGATTAATAAATATTATGAGTGCCGACAAGTGAGAGGTTGTTTTAGCAGACATTTGTCTTCCTCCCATACTCATATTTCAGATAATTATTCTGTTACAAAATTAGAACTTGCTGTTGGAGCTTCAAAGCTGTGTCCTACTCTATCCCTATCTCTTTGTCCCTGTATTGACCAAGAAGTTGGACCTCTGTAAGCACAGCCGTATTTCTTGCTCCCACTTCTAATTTACTGAGGTTAACCGTGGTAGCTGTTATTGCGTTTCGTTAAAACATTCTGTCTTGCAGGACCTAGGGGCATTGTCGACGTCTCGTGGTTTTCATAGCTACCTTACACTTTACAGTTCACATTCCAGTCTCTGAGATATTATTTTAAAGTCCTGGATATTTTGACGAATTCTCACTGCCAGAAGGTCTGTACAAAATTTCCGCTCTTCCGGGACCCTGCCAAAAAATCACATATACCCGACCACACGCAGCTTGCTAAAACAGTCCCCATTGTTCCGACGCAACCTGGAGATATTTATTTGCAGTGTGGCTTTGGGGTTTCCGGCGTACAGGCGGCTACCTTCAAAACAGTGTGCAGTCTGACCACCTGGTGTGGTCATGTGCATATGTGCAAGCGGGCCTGACGCGATATTTACTGGGGCCGTTTCCCTTTCCGGTTTTATGACCCAAAGTGCACCCGTTTGACTTAAGCTATTTGCAGGTTTCTTTCATAGAGGTTCCTTATTTAGGAGTACACAGAAGTCAGTATTGGAAAACATAATATATGTAGTTAAGTACTGGAAATTACTGGTACTGACACATATTTCGTTTGCCGGTACAGATTAATTTGTTCTGATTGAATTTGACTTTTTCATGGGACCGATCTGAAAGCAGGTTCGCTTGAAAATACATGTAAACAGTATAATTTAATTCAGTACCGTATCGAGGCAATGTGTGTGTGGATGAGTATCTACTACGGTGACTTTACAGTGATAGTCACGATATTCAAAGTCTGTTGGTCGTTTGTTTCACACTGGAACATCTTACATCTACTGCATTAGAACTGCCTTAAACCTGGCGAAGATTTTTGAGTTTTTGAAATCAGTTGCGTATTAACTTTAAATTATGAATGAAAATTTTATTTTCTTCCGCGATATCTATTCCTTTACTTTTTACTGCAAGATTTAAAAGTTGTCTTCGTTGTTGAAATGTGGCCTGTGTTCTTAATGTGCGCAGATAGTAATGATTTGTTACATTTCTTCAGGCTGTGGCAACCTGTTCCGACATTTCTGCCTGTTTGACCTGTATAATATTTAACGCATTGCCTACATGTGGATTTGTAAACGCCAGTGCCATCTTATTGTATTAAGGGTATACTGTTACACGTACGTAGAAACATTTGTGCTGTGAATGATGTCCAGGTCAGTGTCATATTAACCACTGACGTAGTGCAGTGTTACACAATAGTCCGATGTGTGCAGCGATGGCCGGCCGGGGTGGCCGAGCGGTTCTAGTCGCTTCAGTCTGGAACCGCGAGACCGCTACGGTCGCAGGTTCGAATCCCACCTCGGGCATGAATGTGTGGTGTCCTTAGGTTAGTTAGGTTTAAGTAGTTCTAAGTTCTAGGGGACTGATGACCTCAGCAGTTAAGTCCCATAGTGCTCAGAGCCATTTGAACCATTTTTTGTACAGCGATGCCAATGTAGCTTTGGGACGCCAAAGTCAAAAGAGGACAACTCACGTAATGTGTGTTACACGATTATCGCCTCGTAAGGAGTGACGCACAACTGTCTGCATCCCAAAGTCGCTGTAGTGTCAGTCACGATAAACAACAAGACGCAGGTCCGCGCCAGCAGAAGGCCCCGCTAGATATCGACAAGTGGTGGGCATGTCATCTCACCCTCCCTCCTGCCCAAATACCCCAAGAGCATCTCCAGCAGAGAACGGCGAACAAAACATTCCTATGTTATTTTCGAGTAAGACATTTCATCTTTAAGCCAGTATGGTCACAACGCAGTATAATGAAAATGTCAGTTTCTCAACTGGGGATATTTTGATACAGCCTCTGTTCTTAGACTGGAATTAGAAAAAGCTTTTCTTTCCTTTCAGCAATGAAATATACATGGTGCAAGATAAGGATACTGACAAATTTCGACGCCTTCTCCAGGAACAAATTAAGGAAGAAATCCGATGGCTGGAAAAGTCATCCAAAGAAGATACAGAGCTTCAAATTTATAGAAGCCAATTGTTTCCTGCAAAGCCATGCCTTCTGTAGTAAAAGTGAGTTTGTACACTAACAAACCGCCAGTGGAACATCTCGTAATCAGCCTAATAGCATATACGTCGTTAAATGGCTTCGATGAGTCGATGCCTGTCTCAGCAATGCTGCTTGCGATCGATCAGTGTACGAATCCATTTTTGGGACCTAAAAGGTAGCAGGCTCTGACACCAATTACAGACACACCAAGTATCAACTGACGATGACATTACAGCCTGAACTACCAACGATGGCTCGTTTAGCACCGCAACAATCAGACAGCTGTTGTTAACCTCTAGGACGTCTCTACTCGTGTTGTGCGTGAACACAGGACATTTCGTCCGACCGTGCCGCTCACTCCCTAAAAGCAGACATGTCGTGCCTCACTCATTATATACAGTAACTTCCACGTTCTGTACAATTGATGGATGATAATTTCGGGCTTGTATTCGTGTTCTGAATTCATTCCTCCAAACGTCTTCTACAGCCCTGGGAAGTTTGTCGGTATTGTTACGCTAAAACCTGTGTTATTCGTCTTCACAAGTCTTTGATGTGAATGTAGCTTCTCCGCATATCATAATACAATGAAAACTTAATATTACGATAGTAGTGCATCTGTAATATGAGTAACCAGAGAAATATCCTTGATGTACACTGATGAGTCGAAACATTTTCATGACCTACTTAATAGAGTGTTGGTCCGCAGTTCGATCGCAATACAGCAGCTATTTGCGTGGCACGGATTCCCCAAGTCTTTAGAAGGTAAGTGGCACAAGATTTCTACGTGAATGTATTTGTAAATCTGCAATCTTTGTGATAACTTCGCATGTGTTTGTGTGTGTGTGGTGCTTTGCACAATATGATGATGTACAAATTACGTAAGTGCTGGATGTTGTTGTTGTTGTTGTGGTCTTCAGTCCAGAGACTGGTTTGATGCAGCTCTCCGTGCAGCTCTATCCTGTGCAAGGTTCTTCATCTCCCAGCAACCTACATCCATCTGAATCTGTTCAGTGTATTCATCTCTTGGTCTCCCTCTACTATTTTTACCCTACACGCTGCCTTCCAGTACTAAATTGGTAATCCCTTGATGCGTCAGAATATGCCCTACCAACCGATCCCTTCTTCTGATCAAGTTGTGCCACAAATTTCACCTCTCTCCAATTCTATTCAATACCTCCTCATTACTTATGTGAACTACCCATCTAATCTTCAGCATTCTTCTGTAGCACCACATTTCGAAAGCTTCTATTCTCTTCCTATCCAAACTATTTATCGTCCATGTTTCACTTCCATAAATGTCTACACTCCATACAAATAGTTTCAGAAACGACTTCCTGACACTTAAATCTATACTCGATGTTAACAAATTTCTCTTCTTCAGAAACGCTTTCCTTGCCATCCTTGCTGGATGTATTTTGGAATATTCGAAAAATACAATCCTGCAACTTCGCAACAAAATCGCGCGGAATTTTCGACGGCACAACCGGGAGCGGCACTATTTACCTAAATAAATAGCAGTATTAGTAGTGGCTGGCCGCTGTCTTCTTCTTTGTAAGAATTAACCTACATTAATTGTACACAGCCACGGTCTCACCATGTCAGTTTCAGACAAAATAGCAGAAACTTTAGAAATGTGGTGCTACAGAAGAATGCTGAAGATTGGATCGGTAGATCACATAATTAATGAGGAGATACTGAACAGAACTGGAGAGAAGAGAAATTTGTGGCATAACTTGAATAGAAGCAGCTATCGGTTGGTAGTACATGTTCTGAGGCATCAAGGGATCACTAGCTTAGTACTGGAGGGCACCGTAGAGGGTAAAAATCGTAGAGGGAGAACAAGAGGTGAATACACTACTCAGATTCAGAAGGATGTAGCTTTCAGTAGTATTGGGAGATGAAGAAGCTTCCACAGGATAGAGTAGCATGGAGAGCTGCATCAACGCAGTCTCTGGACTGAAGACCACAACAGCAATACATAAAATTAATTTTATTTTAACTGCAAGGACGTTCAAAATACAGCCACCATAGATTGCATTCCATTATTGACAACAATTCAGTTTTATAATGAACTACCTGAATTCCATCCAGCAGCCCATCACAAGCTTATCTACTTCAGTGACGTTAGATGGCGACCAGCAAAACCCTTAAAACCGTAATCACAGGCCAGACAACAGTGGCCAGAACTACAACAAATAATAAAATACATAATTAAAGGCAGGCTTATAATGTACTTTATTAAACTCTATAGAATTAAAACGACAAATTCTGGAAAGTATATACATCCAGTTAGTACATGCAAGTCGTATTACGTTGACCCAGCTGAACTGCAATGTACTCTTTGCTTTCGTAACTTATCCACTCCATATTGAAGGTGAAGCAACTGATATTTCGGTGACGGAAACTAAGAATGTCTAGCATGCCGAACATTACAAATCAGCGTCGTTAACCACATATGAAACATCGGAGGTGTAAATTCCACGCATCGTTCACCATGTAATTTTAACTCGCTGACAACCCATCTCCCCAGAAGTAGATAAGCATTCGTAATTCCAGGCCGCCCTCCTATCTGCGTGACATAATCGGTGCTTCTTGAAAACCAACACCAGTGGAGATCTGAATCCACCGCGCGGGTCCACACACAATCACCGGCGAAGAGGACTCCCAGTATTGCAACCAGTCAGCAGCCACGAGGAATACTCTAATCGACAACTCCCTTCTCGTCGCCGGCGCAGCCGCTTAAATCGCCTTCCACGGCCATAGACACGCGAGCATAATAACTATCGATAAGCGTACTTGCACATGTCAACCTATACACATCAAAAAAAGTTTTGCATCAAGTCGGTTCCCAGAACTCCTGAAGATAGACGTCGACTGTAGATATTGTATCACAGACACAGTCTCTTTGACTGTTCAGAGATGTCACCAAACCAGCCTAAAGATGTAAACAACTATTCATGAGCAGCGCCTATTAGACGGAGGAGGTCAGACAGCCGATCAGTTCCAGTCATTCCACCAGGAAGGAGGTACACGGCTCGTGTTGCCTGTAGTTCAACCATGCCTAGACGGTCAATACCAAGGTTCATACGTGTTCACATTGTTACTTTGAGCCAGGAAGGCCTCTCAACAAGGTAAGTATCCAGGCGTCTCTGAGTGAACCAAAGCGATGTTGTTCGGACATGGAGGAGACACAGAGAGAGACAGGAATTGTCGATGACATGTCTCGCTCAGGCCACCCCATGGCTACTACTGCAGTGAATGACCACTGCCTACGGATTATGGCTCGGAGGAACCCTGAGAGCAACCCCACTATGTTGAATAATGCTTTTCGTGCAGCTACAGGACGTCGTGTGACGACTCAAACTGTGCGCAATAGGCTGCATGATGCGCAACGTCACCCTCGACGTCCATGGCGAGGTCCATCTTTGCAACCACGACACCATGCAGCACAGTACAGATGGGTCCGCCGACATGCCGAGTGGACCGCTCAGGATTGGCAACACGTTCTCTTCACCGATAAGTGTCGCATATGCCTTCAACGAGGCAATCGTCGGAGACGTGTTTGGAGGCAGCCCGACCAGGCTGAACGCCTTAGACATACTGTCTAGCGAGTGCAGCAAGGTGGAGGTCCCCTGATGTTTTGGGGTGGCATTATGTGTGGCCGACGTACGCTTCTGGTGGTCATGGAAGGCGCCGTAACGGCTGTACGATACGTCAATGCCATCCTCCGACCGATAATGCAACATATCGGCAGCACACTGGCGAGGCATTGGTCTTCATGGACAACAATTCGCGCCCCCATCGTGCACATCTTGTGAATCACTTCCTTCAGGTTAACGAAATCGCTCGATTAGTGTGGCTAGCATGTTATCCAGACATGAACCTTATCGTACATGTCTGGGATAGATTGAAAAAGACTGTTTATGGACGACGTGACCCACCAACGACTGTGAGGGACCTACGCCGAATTGCCGTTGAGGAGTGGAACAATCTGGACCATCAGAGCATTGATGAACTTGCGGATAGTATGCCATGACGTATACAGGCATGCATCAATGCGAGAGAACGTGTTACTGGATATTGGAGGCACTGGTGTGTACAGCAGTCTGGACCACCACATCTGAAGGTCTCACTGTGTGGCTGTATAACATGCAATGTGTGACTTTCATGAGCAATAAAAAGGGCGGAAATGATGTTTATGATGATCTCTATTCCAATTTTCTGTACAGGTTCCTGAACTCTCGGAACCGAGGTGATGCAAAACTTTTTTTGATGTGTGTATGTATAGAGCTGTTATTACTACATCATTATACAGAATGGTCAGAAACTGGAAACCTTGAAAGTTTTTTGGAGAGTTAGTTTGTGCCGCGAAATTATTGTTAAGAATAAATTGGATACGTTTTTCCGAGTTCATTAGCTTTGAGGTTAAGAAATCAGGCCGTCGTGCGCGCAAATTCAAGCGGCTCGCTATAGACGGTGTCATCATTCGCGCTCTTCGTTTGGTTTTCTAAAACCGAACAAGAGAGCGATACAAAAATTGGGCGTGGGACTGAAGTAAGGACCGAACCCCGAGCCAGAGGCTGAGTAATCTCATGAGTTGTCATCTACGCTGTGAAAACTTCTGTCACTAATTGTATCCGGCGAACCGTTTGAATTTGCGCTCGCAACGGTCTGATTGGCTAACTTTTATGCTAAATAATTGGGAATCGGCACAGAGTATCTAATTCTTTTCTTTGCATTTATTTTTCAGCGTAATTTTCCCTACAACACCCTTAAAGGGTTTTTAGTCTTTTTATCACCAACCTGTATATTAACACTGCTGTATTCTTACTAGGATGCTTCGGTACCCTCTTACATCAACCTGTTGTACATTCAACGAAGAATGTTTTGAACAAACTGACGGCAATGCCAGGGGTAGCCCATTGTCTCGCCTGGTTGCCAACGTTGTGGAGGTCTTTCGGGGTACAACGCGAAAATCAGCGGCCCTTAAACTAACTATATTTTGGGGATACATGGACGAACCTTGCACGAGGTGGCCTCGTGGAAGGATAAGTTAATTGAGATTTTACGTCACCTCCACTCCATTCATAAAAATTATCCTGTTCACTACGGTGGCAGTGAGGGTTATTGTGTGCCATACCTGGAAGTCTTGGTTTGAAGGATAAACGACGGCTCTCTGGAGCGTTTTCCCAGCAGGGCCAGGGGTGTTCAGCTGCATCGAGATGACTGGGTGTTTGTGTTGTCCTCATTATTTCATCATCATTCCTGAAAGTGGCGAGTTTCGACTGAGCAAAGGTCGGGAATTTGTACGGGTGCTGATAACCACGCTTTTGAGCGCCTCACAAACCAAACATCATCATCATCATCATTTGTGGAGCATTCAATTCATCGTAAGTCCACTCATACCGATTTATAACTGCAATCGTAGAGTTGTCAGTGAAATCCGGATATTGTACTCAGTAGGTTAACGGGACACTGTCGAAACGAAATATCGGAAGTGGACAAAGTGGAGAGGATGCTAGGAAAATGTCTAGCTTTTCTTCTCTATGATGGTGATATTTCGTTAAGATAACAAGAATTCTCCGTAAACTTCAGATGGATATCGAACCCCTGTCCGATACTGAAAACCTTCTGCTACCACTGAAGGATAATTTGTTGTTACGGAAATCTGTAATTTATAAAACGTGGTATGACTTACATAGGCCAGACCTTGAGCACCTTGAAACAACTCTACATCGAACGTCAACACTGCAGACATGTTTTGGAACCAAGCAAGTCCGCTATTACTGATTATTGTATCTCTCCAGATATTCAGTGACTTATAACAGAATAATAATTTTCTCCAAAAAAAAAAAAAATGGCTCTGAGCACTATGGGACTTAACATCTGAGGTCATCAGTCCCCTAGAACTTAAGACTACTTAAACCTAACCAACCTAAGGACATCACACACACCCATGCCCGAGCCAGGATTCGAACCTGCGACAGTAGCAGTCACGCGGTTCCTGACTGACGCACCTAGAACCGCACCGCCACCACGGCCGGCATTTTTCTCCAAAGAGACATCTTTTTAGGACTCCAATAATAAAGGCTTATGGCGGAAAATTTGGCAGAGGCCACCAGTTGGTTGTGAATTTCCACGCACTGCATTTCAAACTATTTTTTTGTCAATTTTCGTCATCATTTCGGCGTGAACGTCGCATGACACCTATGAAATTCCATAGATATAAACCTTACTCAGTTCTCGAGCCGTGGCCGGCTCCCATTGATGCCATTTGTTCTTTGGCATTTTGTCGCAATCGAGTGGCGTCTCATTTCTCCCTGAGTTACTACTATAACGAGTTGCTGACTTGCCTCCATCAGGGGCAGCAGCAGCGCTTATCGATACTAGTACTGCTGTACCATCTTTGGTGTGACCGCTATATTTCCGTGTGGTGGTGAGTGTGTGGCAGTCGGTCGGTTGGGAGACAGCAGCGAGGAAGTCTCTGTGGCGCAAGATCAGGCCGGGACCAGTGGCATCATGCATGCGCGGTCGGATTGTGAGGTGATAGCCTTGAGAGCTAGAAAGTTCATTGCCCAACGAACCTGGACACTGAAGTTTAGTGATCAGTTAATCTGTTATGAAACCTCAACTGCTGTGACATCTCTTCCTTCATTGCCGGTGGTAGTTTCCTGGGCCGTTCCAGCTAGAAGCAATGTGTGTTGGAGTCGGCGAAATTTTGCAGCCGTCTTCCTGTATGATCTTTAGCTATAAAACTGGTTGTTACTTATCAGTGAAGCGCACCAGGGGTATTTTCTGCCCTGTGACCGTTAATGCCCCAGTTACCTGCCCTGGTTGTTAGCGTAGTTTTCCGGCAGTGTGTTTTTCCTCGCTGTGTTGATGCTGATCGGCACGGTGTGTAGTTCGACAGCCTTTTAGTTGTTTGTTCATATATTTTTCTTAAGTGTGGTTATTGTGCCTCGGCTGTTTTTAGATGCAAATTTTGAAGACGTAGTGCTGCTGGTATCTTCCTGCTCGGTTGATATTTTCCGTTGTCGTACCGTTGGTCGGGTGGAAGGGAATTGATTAGGCTGTTGGTCGGCCCTTCAGCCATCCCTGGGTCGGGTTGCTATCCGATTATTTAACCTTACTCTTGACTACCTTTCTCACCTAACCTTATGTTAGAGCTACCTCCTCAGGCAGACCCTTGGAGCACTTCTGAGCACCACTGTTTTGTTGGTTTTAGATGGTGGTTTTCATTTTAGTCTGATGTACCGTGCGAAACCTTCAGCCAATTGTTTAAATTTCAAAATAAGGACTTCAGCTGATTTAAATTAAAATTTGAACGTTGATTTCTTTAGAAATTAAATTTTGAAAGTTTGTTCTGTCTGAAATTCTTGTTATCCAGGCCCTAATCCCTGAGTTGTTCAATGTCTTGTGTGTGGCCTTCAGCCGAATATTTACGTGAAATATGTTCTTTTAAGTAAGGCCTTCTGCCGCGTGTATTCTTTGAAGTGATTTTCATAACTTGTGTTCAGACCTTCAGCCGTTCTTGATTTTGGTGTGGTTTTGGGACCTCAGCCCAGGAGGTATTGCAAGTTTTCTTAACTAGACCTTCAGCTGTATTGTTGTAACTTGATCCTTTTAAGGCAATGTGTAATTAAATGGTTCTTTGGAAAATAAAAGTTTGTGTGTTTTGTTGAACTAACAGTAACTGATTACGGCCCCCTCCGCAACCATAACCTGATCAGCTCTATCCTGGGAAACCAGATTTCAGTTCTTTTGTTACAGATAATGGCCACTCCGAACACCCTGACCTACCGTGCTGACTAGACCACAAAGCTCCTCCTTAATGCATGTAAGAAGTGAAAATAAATAGAAATTATGAAATGGTTGTAGGCGATATTAGTCGCTCTCGAGCTGTTTACAAGGTTCCAGATTTACCTATCACGTGTGATAGGTAAAAAGACATCAATGTGTAGATATGCATTTAATTAATAATATGATGAGCTATTGTATTAAATATTAATCTTTAATTATAATTACTCTAAATTGCCAAATTGAGGCTCGTTAAAGGAATACGGCCAATTTTCTTTGACATCCTTCTCTATATCGAGTTCATGATCAGTTACTAATGACCTCCGTCGACGGGAGAAACAAAGAACTTCATTTTTTCTTATATATTTCAACACGGTATCTCTGTATTGTGAGGCAGCGGGTTAGTAATAATAATAAATAAATAACCGGAAATAATTGAATATTGTTCACCGCTTTTACGAGACCTTGGAAACTATTTCTGTGGTCAGCCAGTAAGTGATGGAGAACATACTGACCATAGTTTCTAGTCTGTAAGTCCATATTCTTGTCCGTCCATTGAAAGAAATGTTTCTATTCACTGTTTACTCAACGGGGTCAGGAACTATGACTATAAATGAAGATTTTGAGTTATAATTGATAGATATATTTGATAAATTTTCACATGCATAACATCGTAGTATTAATGATGTTAATACTAATAATATATCTCTCCAATCTATACAGTGTGTGGTTCAGAGGCGACCTCGCCTTGACTTATGGTAGTCAAAGTAATTGCACGGCACAAAAGTGGAAAATAACTATCTCCACTTTCCAAGCGGATTTGTTAACATTGTGGGCTGCACAGTAACAGTTACTTACACGAAATCTAATCGATCCAGGAAGGCGTACAGTCCTCGCGAGTTCACTTCCAGCTGTACCGAATACATGAGTTTGGTTGCGGTATGGCTGTGACGTCATGCGAGGCAGTGCTTACTCCCGCGTTTGATTGATGCGGACTGTATGGAAGGTGGGTGCGAGGTGAAGTCTTTTTTCAGATATTTAAACGATCCAGGACGGTGTACAGTCCTTGCGAGTTCACTTTCTATAATTGCTGAAAATACGCATTTAGTAACAGATTGTCTCTGACATCCGAAGCAGCGTGTACTCCGGCGTTTAACTGACGTGGATCGTATGGTGACTGGAAGCAAAGTGAAGCGAAGTCTTACTTCGCAGGCCTTGCGGATTAGATTAGATTAGATTAATTTTTCGTTCCATAGATCCGTGCGGAGGAGATCCTCATGGATGTGGAACATGTTAAATTTTTTAAGTTGAAATAACAATACTAATAGTATGAGTATATACAATACATAATTTTTAAGCTGAAATGTGATTACTAATAGTATGAGTATATACAATACATCATTTGTTTCTATTAAAAAATTCGTCAATGGAGTAGAAAGAGTTGGCCAATAGTAAGTCTGTCAGGCTCCTTTTAAACTGATCTTTATTTGTAAATAAATTTTTTTGTGTTTGCTGGCAAATTTTTGAAGATGAGTGTTCCTGAGTAGTGGACCCCTTTTTGAACTAAAGTAAGTGCTTTTAAGTCCTTGTGCAAATCATTTTTGTTCCTGGTATTGTATGTGTGAACTGAGCTGTTTGTTGAAAAAAGAGATATATTATTAAGGACAAATTTCATTAAGGAGTAAATATACTGAGAGGCAGTAGTTAGTATACCAAGTTCTTTGAAGAGGTTTCTACAGGACGTCCGTCAATTTACTCCACAAATAATATGTATTACACGCTTTTGGACTCTGAAAACTTTTGTTTGACTTGAAGTGTTACCCCAAAATATTAAACCATATGACATTACGGAATAAAAGTAGGCAAAGTATGCAAGCTTTGTCATTTTTATGTCGCCTCTGTCTGCTAACACTCGAATTGCAAATACATATTTGTTAAGGCATTTCTGCAGTTCTGTGGTGTGCTCCTCCTAACTGAATTTATTATCAAGTTGTAATCCCAGGAATTTAAAACTGTCAACCTCTTCTATCTGCTCTTCTTCATACTTCATGCATATGCTAGGTGGGAACCTCTTACAGGTTGTGAATTGCATATAGTGAGTCTATTCGAAGTTTAATGTCAGTGATTTGGCTTTAAACCATTTACTAATATCCATAAAAATATCATTAGCAGATCTTTCTAGAACTACACTCGACATACTATTTATTGCAATACTTGTGTCATCTGCAGACAAAACGAACTCTGCTTCTGACAGTTAACTGACGAGAGATCATTAATGTACACAAGAAAAAGCAATGGCCCCGAGATGGATCCTTGTGGGACACCACATGTAATTTCATCCCATTCTGATGATGACTGATGACATAATTCACTAGTCCCTTGCGCTGACACCCTTTGTTTCCTGTTAGCGAGGTATGACTTGAACCATTTTGCAGCATTGCCCGTGACACCATAGCATTTTAATTTATTTGAAAGGATGTTGTGGGTCACACAATCAAATGCCTTTGACAAATCACAGAAAATACCTGCTGCTTGTAATTTGTTATTTAATGAATTAAGTATATTTTCACTCTAGGTGTAAGTAGCCTTCTCGATATCAGAACCCTTAAGAAATCCAAACTGTGTTCTTGATAAAATGTTATTTGTGGTCAGATGGTTGAGAAGCTGCCTGTACATTACTTTTTCTAAAATATTTGAGAATGCTGCCAAAAGTGAAATCGGTCTGTAGTTTGATGGTATCTCTTTATCCACTTTCATGAATAGAGGCTTAACATCTGCGTATTTTAGCCAGTCAGGAAATGTCCCAGTTATAATTGACTGGTTACACAAGTAACTTAGAATTGTACTAAACTGACAAGAACATGCCTTAATTAACTTTGTTGATATTTCATCGTAACCACTAGAATGCTTCGCTTTTTAAAGATTTTATTATGGAAGTTATTTCTTTTGGGGAAGTGAGTGACATATTCATGTACCTGAAGCTATTTGTAAAGGCTGGTTTCAGATATACAAGGACGTCCAAGGGAACATCTATTGTTATCCACTCTATGCCCACGGTAGAAGCCTCTAAGTGGCCGCCTTCTCAGACACACAATTATTTTATAACTATATCATGAATCAATTTAGAACCTTCGTAATTTTTGTATGAATGTAGTTAAGTTGGATATAATCACAGAAAACATGTAGCTCGCCAACATATAAACTTTGCCATCTAGAATTTTTAGAACGGAACTGACAGTAGAACATGACCTCTCAACTACAGCTTCAGGAGACCTTTTATTTGTTATTGTTTACCTTCAGGCCGTGAAACTTGTTATAGCTCTATTATTTAAAAGGTTTCATCACGTGCTGTAATCAGAACTTTCTAGCTTTAATATAACAGATACTTAATCTACTACAAATGAGGATGTTTTCGTTCCAAATTTAGTTTCCAGTAAATTACTCGAAAACTATTAGAGATAGCCCATTGGGGCCACGTAGTTACTATTTTTATGTTGAACTAAAGCTTTAGAAAAATTTTCATATTTCTGTCTAATATTCAGCGCCTTCAATTTTTCTTAAAACTTGTATTCTAACCAAAATATTGCTTTAATCACCTTGAGACTTACACCAGTCAATTTTGACACACATCTGCATATTACGACCAATTTTTGGCTTCCTAGCTTCATTATTTAGAGCTACTTTTTTTCTTAAAATCATTTATTTAGCACTTGCCCGCGAAAGGCAAAGGTCCCGAGTTCGAGTCTCGGTCAGGCACACAGTTTTAATCTGTCAGGAAGTTTCGTATCAGCGCACACTACGCTGTAGAGTGAAAATTTCATTGTAGAAACATCCCCCAGGCTGTGGCTAAGCCATGTCTCCGCAATATCCATTCTTTCAGGAGTGCTAGTTCTGCAAGGTTCGCAGGAGAGATTCTGTAAAGTTTGGAAGGTAGGAGACGAGGTACTGGCAGAAGCAAAAGCTGTGAGGACGGAACGAAGTCGTGATTGGGGAGCTCAGTCGGTAGAGCACTTGCCCGCGAAAGGCAAAGGTCCCGAGTTCGAGTCTCGGTCCGGTACACAGCTTTAATCTGCCAGGAAGTTTCATAGGGAAAGATATTCGTCCGATCTCTCTGAGATTTGACATTTTAAACACTAATTTACTGAAGCACAAGCTGACAACGTTTGGATAAGCAACTTTAACTTTTAATTTCATTCTTAGATTATGGTGCAATACTTGTGTGCTACACACAGATATTGTGGTGACATGGTGCTACTATCAGTGAACTGGGGTAAGTCCCGGCACACTCGCTCGCCTCTGTATCTCTCAAAAGATGCAGCACTAGTTTCGCCACAGTATTACAAATCGAGGTACAACTTTTACATAAATTTAACAGCATTATGTAAACCATGTAGTGTTATTACTAAATACTAACTTTGTTGTGCGACCGTTCTACAGCATCAGTTATTCAGTAAGAGATATAGAAACTTTAACTGTATGTTTGTCTTCTCAACAGCGCCGTTAACAGCTCTCTTACACTCATTAAAACAGACAAATGTGGATAAAATCTCTAAAATTGTTGCGTACAATGAGCAGGAAATCCATAAAAGGACACTCGTTCACTCACATCCACTTTACTAGCGTTGAGTTACAAAATCACACGTCTTAAGTCAACTGATAAATGTGGAAGATGCTACGTCTGGGAATAAAACAGATGTAAAATAATATAAGAGCTAGAAAAAAACACACGGAAAATGTAACTGCCTGACCGCTTACAGAAAACTTACATTCAAAAGATCTCCCTAAAATTACCGGAAACAAATTGGGCAATATCACAAAACCTTAAAATCAGTTCGACATTCGTTTGATCGTCACTTAAAGTAGAAGGTCGATCTGCCGGCAAATCTGACGCTGCCATCGCGTCCATATATGAAACACTCTCTCGCATCAGGTGCGTGGGTAAATGAAAACAAAAGTAAATTTCTAAATATAAAGCGGCTTGCTAACTGGCGCATGGAGTGGGCGAACCATGTTAATGAACACAAAGCTCTTGAAGTAGAATTGACAATTTCCCTTTTAAAAATGATAGCAATAAATTGGAGGAGGGTGGCAAGAAAAATCAAGGGAGCTTTGGTCGAAAACTGTCAACGTAGCATAGACCAGTTCAAGAGAATACTGTTTATCAACACGTATATTTTATCCAAAACCTACTACATAGCACAGGTTCTCCCCATTCCATCAATGGTGGCGAAGACGATCATGTCCACCTTAGCAACGTTTTTGTGGAAAGGGGAATTGTTTCGAGTGCCGGTGAAGACAGCAGTTTTAGATCCAAGCAATGGAGGAATGGGACTAACTGACATCAAGTCTAAAGCGAAGGTATTGTATGTCAAACGAAAATGGAGCATAATGTGTAACGATCCAGGGTGCATTACAACAAAACTATACGACATTGTCAGGCCAAAAAGTCTAGAGCCGCCGATAAATGTACAAAACAATAAGTTTTAAACTAAAACATATTAGGGAGTATTATCTTGAGTTAAGCTATCTCAACAAAAAACTTTTAAACTCCAAAAATGTTACAGTAAAGGTGATTTTACCTGAACGACGGAAACATGAAAGGAAAAATAGCATAGAAACTAAATATGCTGGAATAGCATGGAAAGTGGTCTGGAAAAACATCAGTAGTGATGTTCTTTCGTCTGACGTGAGAACAGCTTGGTACAAGGTAGTCAATAACATCATCAGCACTAGTGGGCGTCTCTTTGCCATCGGTTTAAGTGACTAAGCTCTGCAGCAAATGCAACCTCGTTGATAGGGTGCCTCACCGTTACACATGTTGATATCGGATTATCAACTGGAGGAGGACCAGGGAGAAAACTACTGAAATAACAAGGACTTCAGCAAACAATGTACCGACTAACGTATTCTTCAGACCAGACGAAAGTTACTACCCTCAGGCAAAAAGTAACGCAGTGATTTGGTTAATGGGCAAATATACAAGTTACATTTTTAACAATATTGGGAGCGATATCATATTGAATACAAGATATATATGGAAAATAAATCCTAGAAAACACTTAAGTATCAGAATCACAATAAGAAATATGGTAACATGCTCCGAATAGACTTCAACAGAATGGGTATAGTTTAGGAAATGGATTCCTCGTGGAGAGGGGATGGGTTGTGTCACGAACCTCACCTGCAAGTCACACACGGAAAATAAATCGGTAATACAAAAGACACAAGAATATAACGGCAACCATCTGCTGTCTGTTATAAAGGAAGATCTTGAACTCCTTAAGGATGCGTTTAGAAGGCTGGAACTGAAAAAAGTAACAAGGCAGTGAAGGACTTTGCGATGTTGCTGCTTGGGACTGCTCTTCTGTCCATGTAATTTACCCTGGAAAGAACACACATCAATGATTTACTGAATGATTAATTTGGGTCTGGGAAATGATGGTGAGGAGCCTAAGGCTGACGAAGAAGAGAATGTGCCTGCTGAACTGCCACCAGTTGAAGGTGACAGTGGAGGTGTTAAATGTGTGCTACTTCTAAAGAATGTTATATCATTCCTCATTCTTTGAGTGCTGTAATTTATGACTGCAACTGTCTGTCACCTTATTTATGTCATTTAATTGTAAGCTAGACATTTTTATTGCTGTTTTGTGGAACAATAAAAAGGTAGCTGAGTGGTCAAAAAAAAAAAAAAAAGTATAATGTTGGCGTACAGAGATCCGTACGCCAGGAGCACCACACATTGGAGGGTCCTCTCGCCGTAGCAAGAAGCCTTGCGTCAGAGGACAATGGCCTGTGGTCTATGCGAAGACTAGTGAGGAGGATCTGATACCTTCTTAGTGGCTGAAAGAAGGTACGCCACGGCCGAGTTGTGGGCTTTGCTAGACGCGGCTTATTATAGGTCACTTCCAGCCACTCGTCTTCTCGTCGACGCAAGACTCTGCACTTCAGCAGCGAGATGATACCACGCAGGGATACGACGCACTGTAACAATCACGACACGCCTCCTAGGCAGCTACATCCACCCTTTCATTCTCTGTAATGCCCATGTGCCCTGGTAACCAGCAGAGACACCTTCTTCCCCTGCCACTGTAGTTGGAGGAGGGCGTCCTGGATGTTCTGGAGTACTTTATCTGCTAGGTACAAGAGTTAGTGAGGAGCACTCATACAAGCGGCCTTTTTGCTCGTGAACGTTCCAGAGGTAGACGAGCAACAGTATGGTATGCAGGTCGATTCGGAGATGCGAGGAACTTATATTCCTGCTGCACCATGAGTAGTTGCTGTCGGATTGTAAGTGGCGGTTCAGCAGCCTCAGCGTGCATACTATGTATGAGGCTGGTCGTATGAGCAATCGAGGCCGGCGTAAACTCCTCGTGGTGGACAGCGTCAATGATCTTCATATAAGAAGCCTTCGTCGATCCATACACTGTACACCAGTAGTCCAGCCGCGAACGAACGAAAGCCCTAGAAAACCGGAGCAGGTGCGCCCTGTCCTGTCCCTAAGACCTGTTGCGAAGTGTCGTGAGGGTTCTGCCCCTCGGGTCTCTCAGGTATGCCAACCACGACAATTTGGAGTACAAAATGAGGCTGAGAAATCTCACTGAGTCTCTAAAATTTAAAATGGTGTCCCCCATATGAAAGTCAGGTAAGTTAAAAATACGACGGAAACGATTAAAATTAACACACACACACACACACACACACACACACACACACACACATACTTATCTGCAGCCCAACATTGAGGGAGGAACGGAAAAAAGGAAAATAGTCCACAAATAAGAAGCATTGTACACGACTTCTTCTGTACGTGTTTTACTGTTTGTAGTTAAGGAAATAGGGTAACACTTAAAACACTGCCCTGATGGACACCATTCCCCTGCTCAAAAAGATGTGACAGCGTGTCACCAACTCGGGTCCTTATAGATCGCTGAGAGGGGAAAGGCAGTATGAAGATGAGAAAGTGGTCATGAAAGCCTCACTGATGCAGTTGCGCGAGAAACTTGTGTCATATGCCTTATAGATATTGAAGGATATGCCAATACAGTGATGATTACGTACGAAAGGCTTGAATAGATAAAATTTTCCGGACTATTATGCCGTGGTCGAATGGATTTCACCTTAAAACCCGTTGTTTCGTCCTCATCTGCGGAGGATGTTGAATATCCGATGTTGAATACCCGATTCATACCCTGGCTGGGACATTCTACTGTCTCTGCACCGAGTGCAGCTTGACAAGTACAGTGACAAAAGCAGGCACTAGTGCTGACACCAGCAACGTCCGTTTGTCTAGAAGCATTGGCTGTCGAAAAAGGCTTCTTAAGAGCCGAAGCAAAAGGTGTTGTGAACGTGGGAGGCTGCATGGCCTTTATATATTCTTGCCCTAACCAAATGGAATGCATTTCATTGTTTTAATTTCCTGTATCTTCCTTCCTCAAGGAAGGTACAGCAGTCCTTACTCCATACAGGGTAATCTGCAGCGCAATTTACGCACTTAGTAAGCGGGGAGCAACCAACTCCATCGTGTGTGGCCTTACCACATTTGCCACAAGTGGCTCCACCATTACATCCTAAGGTAGTGTGCCTAAAGCACTGACATTTAAAACAGTTCATTGGGTTGGGGACATAGGGTCGTAGACTTAAGACGAAGGAAACGTACCTTTATACACTCCTAGATTTTAATGCTATTGAAGGTAAGGATGAAGGAGTCAGATTTGACTAGACCCTCATCCATCGTTTTCTATATGTTTTGCACATCGACGATCCCTCACTCATCTTCCAAGTCTTCCCTCGGAATGTCTACTAGATCTCTACATGACACTACACCGTTTGTATAGCTCAAGGTGTTGTGAAGCTCCGGTTCTATGGCACATTATCCAAGGCATTTTGCTTTCCATGGATTTGTCGCTTGTTGCGATCTAGCACTTTCAACCAACAGGAATCGCTTGACGGATTTCAGTATACCTGCGGTGCCCTTCAAACCTTTTTGAATATAAAAAGGCGAAACCTTCTCAAAACTTACCTCTTCCCGTTTTACTTTCATTTTGACCAGCAGCATGCGTTCTGTCACTATACACGGACAAATTCTGTGTAACCCCTGACACTGGAGAAGTAACTACATGAGCCTCTTATTTGATTTGGTGTTAGTACCCATCAGCGGCCCACTCTTTCCGCTGGGAGGAGATGGAGAAAACTTCTTGGGTTCCATTTCGGTCCCACGAAGAGAAATAAGGGTCCACTCAGAACTCCGCATGCCTGTGTAAGCCTTATACACTTGTTGCGGCAGGTTCCCAAGAGGTTGCCGACCGATGGCTCCACCCGAATTGCCATGTATCTCACCGACGTGCAGTACACCTTGGCAATGACGGATTTTTTTTATAGAGGTTTTCACCATCCCCATCATCCCGGCGCTCAAGTCAATATCCCCCCTCCCTGCAGCACACAACGTTCCACTGCCGCGGAAACATGCCAAGAGATTACGCTGACAAGGGACTGGCAGCGCATACTAGTCCCCAGCTCAGGAACTCCGTGATCACCAAGCTTGTACTAAGCAAACGAATGCTGAGCCACAGAGGTCTCGAAATTTTGAATTTCTAGAAATGGAAGCCTGTCGCCACGAAATAATCGAGTCTTAAGTACGATAACCCTAATAACTACCGACTGTAAGAGATCAACAATTTGAAAGGACGCATTCAGCTTTCCGCACCAAAACACCATTGGGTCTCATGTGTTTAACTGTAGGCAGTTCAGTTGCAGCCCTTTGGTCCTGCATTGGTTCATTTAAGTTTTCAGCTTGTAGTCTTACAGGACTCATTGCCCTCCCCATATTTCCATTCTATTTATTAAAAGGAACCAATTTGCTGTACAAAAATACGTTCTTGCTTAATACTTCACAAATCGAACAAGCTTCTATTTGGTAATCTTTATGGTATCTCACGCGTCTGCTCACTGCGGTGCTTGCCTGGTGTGGGACACGTTGCATTTTGGAGATTCCTGAAGAGAACTGACACGCCCGCTTTCTGAGGTCCCTGAACAATACCTGCCTCCCCTGAACGCAGAAACAGGTAGGTGCTCGTTAATGCAGTTTTAAAGCTCCAAACGGTGCGCAGCTTGTACTGAACAAACCGACCTTTCCCACTTGCTAGCTTTGGCCCTAGATGCCGCTAGGTTTGGCAAATGTGGGTGATGACGCTCATTATCGGTATTTCGCGATTTCCAGGTTTCGTGGGTTGATATGTAGTCTGATCTATTTTCTTCCATGGAAGATATCTTGCACATTATGTTGCGAACTTCATACGTCCATAACTATATCGTCTGTTTTTCGTTTTATTTCGTTACAGTGTACTGCTCGACATTGCGTGTAACGTCTGGTACATCGATACTTCTCGTTGTCCTGGACATTTATGAAGACGACATCGCTGAATATTTCTAGCATCAAGGAATTTAACCTAGTTGTTCTGACTATACCCGTTGAATCATGGTCCATGTTTATGTTATGATCTTTAAACGTTTCAGCACCTTAATCTAATAACATGTTACCTACTCAGAAAGATCTAACACATAGCAGACTTCGAAGTCAGAACAGTCACAGCCTGGATACATGAACTTAAAAAAAAAAGAAAGACCGCTTTCACTATAAGTGCTTTATTTATGAGCACCATGGATTTCACAGCATTTTAGCTGCATCATCAGGTGTAATTTCTAAAAACTGATAAAGAATCACGTAAAATAAGAAGAGATAACTAAAATGAGAAGTTTACCCGTTACGATCATACTCGCAAAAACAAGTCATGTCCTGGCCGTGAGAAGAGAATGGTATTACACTGCGTTCACTGTCAGCAAACTTTCGGTAAGTAGGAGGAGATAAGTTTTGAAGAAAGGTTGAAAAAGCACCAGACAAATTCTAAATTGGCCTTCAGTTCTAACGTAGCAGAATACAGTCAACTGTCACTAATCTGTCCACCAGTCTTCAGGCTTCACGCCGGTATAGTAAGGGTAACACTTGGAATATTCTTGAGGAAGTGGAGAGTAGGCATTCCCTGAAAAAGTTCCCTGAATATGCCCTCAATGGGCATGTCGAGCTCAGAGGTCATGGTATATTACCCAGTTCTACTGCATCACCTCTAAATGATAGCGTACGCCAGTGATTATTTGGGTCCTACTTCTTCTTGTTTTATTGTGTTTTTTTATTACCTTGCATCATCCTGTTTTGTCGATTAGGTACTTTAAGGAAAAATTTGTTTACTTTCTTTTCATCCAACCCTCTCTATGGCCTTGACTCAGTCAGTTTATGTTCAGTAACCATTTCTGCGTGGTTTCGTTTTGGTGCTACATTTTGTAGATAAAATTAAATTAGCTGTCTTGTTAGTGAGATTTTCACTCTGTTTACTGAATTGTGAATCAAGCGTGATTCCTGTAAGACGCGTCACGCTAGGTTTGATCCTGCTTTTCTTAGTACTTTTTATAAATTACCGTTGCATGTCGTAGTTTTTTAATAGCTGCTATCTACAGACCACTTTGAGTTAATGTGGTACATTTTTGCAGTTGCTTCTTGACATGCCACCTGTGAGACCACAATCCAATATGCGCACTTACTGTGGGTAAATTTAGCCTCTTACCATCTGGCATCGCAATGATGATGATGTTTGGTTTGTGGGGCCCTCAACTGCTCGGTTTTCAGAGCCTGTAAAAATTCCCAATCTCTACACAGTACAGTCTCAGCTCTTTCACGAAAGATGATGAAATGATGACAACACAAACACCCGGTTTACGAGCGTAGAAAATCCCCGACCCGGCCGGGAATCGAGCCCGGAACGCCGTGATCCACAAGCAGCAACGCTAGTCACTAGACCACGAGCTGCGGACTGGCTTCGCAATGCGTTTCTTTCTGACGACTAAGCAGTTTAGTTACGAGACGATGCGTAGCTCCGTTTCACTTCACGCCTTCTGGTGCTAAGCTTTCAGAACAGTGTTCCTGGAGCCACTATGTAGCAATTATGAACGTCTAAGATGCCGCAATGTGCTGCTGGAATTGCCCAAGTCCGCCGGAATCCACAATGGACATGAATGGATGCAGGTGGTCAGACAGGATCCTTACGAACGTGTCACCTGTTAGAGTGGTACGTATGGGTATCAGGGGTCCCGTATTAATCCGGCTGCGCACGCCCCAACGCATTACAGAGCATTCACCAGCTTGAACAGTCCCCTGCTGACGTGCTAGGTCCATAGATTCACTAGGCTGTCTCGATACCCGTACACGTCCACCAGCGCCATACAATTTGATACCAGACTCGTCCGACCAGGCAACATATTTCCAGTCATCAACAGTCCAATGTCGGTGTTGACAGGCCCAGACGTGGCGTAAAGCTTTGTGTCATGCAGTCATCAAGGGTAGACGAGGGGCCTTCGGGTCCGAAAGCACATATCACATGTTTTGTTGAATTGTTCGCACGCTGACACTTGTTCATGGTCCAACATTAAAACCTTCAGCAATTTGCAGAAGGCTTGCAGTTCTGTCGCGTTAAACGGTTGTCTTCATTCGCAGTTGGTCGCGTTTCTATTCCGGCCGAAGCGATGTCAGAGATTTGTTGTTTTACGGGATTTCTGATATTCACGGTACACTCGTGAAACGGTCGTACGGGAATATCTTTACTTCATCGCTACCTCGGAGATGCTGTGTCCCATAGCTCGTGCGTCGAGTACTTAAAACTTGATAACCTGCCATTGTAGCAGCATGCCGCGCAGGATTAGCCGAGCAGCCTAAGGCACTGCAGTCATGGACTGTGCGACTGGTCCCGGCGGAGGTTCGAGTCCTCCCTCGGGCGTGGGTGTATGGGTTTGTCCTTAGGATAATTTGGGTTAAGTAGTGTGTAAGCTTAGAGACTGATGACCTTAGCAGTTAAGTCGGATAAGATTTCACACACATTTGAACATTTTTTTGTAGCAGCATGTATTAACTGCGCCAGACATCTGTTGTCTTATACAGGCGTTGCTGACCGCGGCGCCATATTCTGCCTGTTTACGTATCTCCCTATTTGAATACGCATGCCTATACCAATTTTTTGTGACTAACTGTCCGCAGCTCGTTGTCGTGCGGTAGCGTTCTCGCTTCCCACGCCCGAGTTCCCGGGTTCGATTCCCGGCGGGGTCAGGGATTTTCTCTGCCTCGTGATGACTGGGCGTTGTGTGATGTCCTTAGGTTAGTTAGGTTTAAGTAGTTCTAAGTTCTAGGGGACTGATGACCATAGATGTTAAGTCCCATAGTGCTCAGAGCCATTTGAACCATTTTGTGACCAACTACAGTTTAAGATTGGATAACTCAGTCTCTATAAGTATGTTTTTCAATCCATTTTAGGCAAATGAGGGACTCACATCTCACATCATCCCGTCTATGATTATTTACGGTGCGTGCTTTTATAACTATTTCGGCACATGGGAACCCCGCTAGCTCACGAGATACTGTTATTTAGGGTGAGTGGAGTTTTCTAATATCTTACCTATCTTCTGCTCTCTTCTTAGGAATTTCTTTTTATCAGCTTTCGTCCTTTCTAGGCATCACGGGAGCGTTGTATGTTATTTCATACTGATGATGAGCGCTGCTCATCCCATTCTCTTTTCTCGATCGCAACATGGCTTGGTTTTGTGAGTATGCTCATTCCATATACGCTTCTCATTTTAGTTTTGTTACCTTATACAGACTGCGCCTGCTGATGCGGCTAAAATGCTGCCATACACTGTCGTGCCTGTGAATGAATGACCAAGAGATAAAGCGGTTTTATCTTTTCTAAAATCTAATAGCTCCATGTTACTGTGCCGAATTCTCTCATTGATGTTTACACATTGCACACTGGACATAAAAATAGTCACCTCAGAAGACATCACGCTGATACCGGGTAACACAGCCCTTAGCCTTGGTAACGGCGTTAGTTCTGCTTAGCATCAGTCTTCAAGTATCTTTAGGTATACGGATTCCAACTGCAACCACTCACGAGTGATTAGATTCTGCAGAGCTTTATGCGAAGACACTGATAGCCACGTTTCAACTGTTGTTCAAAAAGTCCCGGACATTTTCTGTGAGAGTGAGACAGGGTAATTTAGTGAGCCACATGTTAAGCGATAGCGTCAAGCCAGAAACGGGTGCGTGCAGATATTCGATGGCGTCTAACCAGAAACGTGTTCGTGTAGATATGCGAACACTGCAGTAGTCATCTAGGAAGACTAGAATATCCACAGAATATGCACATGAAGATGTAGAAATGTAGAAGAGAGGGCAACGCTTGGTCACCCCGATTGCTGAAATAAACATCCTGGTTCATGTTCGCCGTAAACTGAAAAACTCGTCCCAAGTCAAGGTACGAATACAACCCCAAAAAATGGTATCAAGCCTGTACTGCACCTTCCACATCTCACGCTGCAGCGAACTCCCTTATTTTTGTACGTCATCAGTCTTCTGACTGGTTTGATGCGGCCCGCCACGAATTCCTCTCCTGTGACAACCTCTCCATCACAGAGTAGCACTTGCAAGCTACATCCTCAATTATTTACTGGATGTATTCCGATCTCTGTTTTCCTTTACAGTTTTTCCTTCTACAGCTCCCTCTAGTACCATGGAAGACATTCCCCGATGTCTTAACGGATGTTCTATCACCCTGTTCCATCTCCTTGTCAGCGTTTTCCTCCTAGTCTTTTCCTCACCAATTCTGCGCAGAATCTCCTCATTTCTTATGAGTCTTATTTCTTATGAGTCCAACTAATTTTCAACATCCTTCTGTAGCACCACATCTGAAATGCTTCTATTGTCTTCTGTTCCTGTTTGCACACTGCCCAGACGTACATTCTCAGAAATTTATTCCTCAAATTAAAGCCTATGTTTCATACTAGTAGACTTCTCTTGCCCAGGAGTATCCTTTTTGACAGTGCTAGTCTGCTTTGATGTCCTCCTTGTTCCGTCGGTCATTGGCTATTTTGCTGCCTATGTAGCAAAATCCCTTGGCTTCATCTACTTCTCATTACTTTCTTATCTCTACGTTTCACTCTCAATCCATAATCTGTACTCATCAGAATGCTCATTCCATTGACCATATCACGTAATTCTTCTTCACTTTCGCTCAGAATAGCAATGTCGTCAGCGAATCGTATCAGTGATATCCTTTCACCTTGAATTTTAATTCCATTCCTGAACCTTCAATCACTGCTTCTTCGATGTACGGATTGAAAAATAGAGGGGAAAGACTACTCCCTGTGTTACATACTTCTTCATCCAAGCGCTTCGTTCTTGGTCGTCCACCCTTATTATTTCCTCTTGCCTCTTGTATATATTGTACTGTATTTTACCCGTCGCTCCCTATAGCTTATGCCTATTTTTCTCAGAATTTCTAAAGGTCTTGCACCACTTTACACTGTAGAACGCTTTCTCCAGGCCGACAGTTCCTATGAACGTGTCTTCATCTTTCTTTGGTCTTGCATTCATTATCAACCGCAACGTCAGAATTGTCTCTCTTCTGTCTTTTATCTTTTCTAAAGCCAAACTTGTCATTTAGCACACCCACAATTTTCCATTCTTCTGTATATTATTCTTTTCGGCAACCTGGATGTGTGAGCTGTTAAGTTGATTGTGCGATAATTCGCACTTCTCAGCTCTTGCAGTCTTCGGAATTGTGTGCATGATATTCTTCCGTAAGTCAGAAGGTATGTCGCCAGACTCATACATTCTACACACCAACTTGAATAGTCGTTTTGTTACCACTTTCGCCAATGATTTTAGAAATTCCGATGGAATATTATGTATCCCTTCTGCCTTATTTGATCTTAAGTCCTCCAAAGCTCTCTTAAATTCTGATTCTAATACTGATACCCTATCTCTTCTAAGTCGACTCCTGTTTCTTCTTTTATCACATCAGACAAATCTTCCCCCTCATAGAGGCTTTCAATGTATTCTTTCCACCTACCAGCTTTCTCCTCTGCATTTAACAGTGGAATTCCCGTCGCACTCTTAGTGTTACCACCCTCCCTTTTAATGTCACGAAGGTTATTTTGACTTTCCTGCATGCTGAGTCAGTCTTTCCATCAATAATTTCTTTTCGATTTCTTTACATTTTTCATGCAGCCACTTCGTCTTAGCTTCCCTGCACTTCCTATTTATTTCATTCCTGAGCTACTTGTATTTCTGTTTTCATGAATTTCTCTGAACATTTTTGTATTTTCTTCTTTCATCGATCAACTGAAGTTTTTTTCCGTTACCCATTGTTTCTTCGCTGTTACTTCTTCGCACCTAAGTTTCTCTTTCCTGCTTCCGTGATTACCCTTTTAGAGGTTTCATTTCATCTTCAAATGTACTACCTTCTGACCTATTCCTTATTGAAGTATCTATAGCCTTAGAGAACTTCAAGCATGTTTCGTCTTTCTTTAGTACTTCTGTATTCCACCTCTTATTGACAAAGTGTAAAACTCGCCTTCGCTACCTACCTGTTAGGATATTTTTACACCCGCTGTACTTACGCCGTGTTGCACAGCTGCTAGTTGTACACCGTTCCTTGTAGGCACCTTAGTCAGTCCTATTGATACACAAACCAAACGGGAACTTCCTTAATGATTTCGTGATGGGCACGTCTAGAACTGATAGCTCGTTTGTGTCACTGTGTCGCATCTCCATATCACTCAATCCTACTGCGCTGATTCGATTAGCTGGTTGATATATAAATACCAGTCTACGGCCATAACTTACGTCAGCGATGAAGACACACACGAGTGTCCCAAAGTGGCCCCCGTGCTCTCTTGTGGCAGTGACTGATTTTTGGCGGTTAGCTTGTGTTCGACTGGGACACGATTCAATTTTCCGTCTCGTCATCGTCATGGAGATTGCCTCGATTGGCTAGAATTATTGCTAGGATGTTACCCTTAGAAATATAGGGGATTGTTTTGGGACCAGGCTTTCACAGTTGAGTTAGCGTTCCTTCCTCTTCGACCTTGACACCGACAGAGTGTTAACTTTAACCTGTCCATATTTCTGGCTCGTGAATATTGATTTTCATCCTTCCATATCTCGAGCTGAACTCAAAATTAGCATTGGTACCGTGGAAATAGTTTAAAGTTATCTCTGTTCCTCCACGATATTCAGAGCGCGATAGACGTCGCCGCTCATTGATACTGTTTTCTTTGACTTCTGAAAGGAATTTCACATCGTTCCACACTGCCGTTCAGGGAAAATAATACGAGCTTACATAGTATCGATCCAGATTTGCAACCGTATACATGATTTCCTTGTAGATATAAATAGAAAAATCGAAACAAAATTGACAGATGTGAAGGTAATTTCAGGTGTACGTTAGGGAACAGTGTTAGAACCATTACTCTTTGCAGGGTGACTATACGAAATAAAATAGTTATAACTTCTGAACTATTTCCGTTAGGACGTTGAAACGGCACGGTTGGCCGGGGAGCGTGATGGGAATCGGTACGCACTTGGTTTGCTTTAGACCACTTCCATTTGGATGGGTTCGTCAATAAGCAAAATTGGCGCTCCTGGGGGACTGAGAATCTGCATTTCGGGATCGAGAAGTCTCTTCACCCTCAATGCGTGACTGTGTGGTGTGCAGAGTCCAGTCAGAATAATCGATGCGGCATTCCTTGCTGACACGGTGACTACAGAACGGTATGTGAAGGTTTTGAAAGATGATTTCATCCCAATTATTCAAAGTAATCCTGATTTCGACATGGTGTGGTTCATGCAAGACGGAGCTCGACCCCATCGAAACACGAGATTGTTTAATGTCCCGGAGGAGCGCTTTGGGGACATGTCATAAGCTAAAACCGAATATCTGTTACGTGTTGAATAAAAAGTGCGCACGTCATAGCTTCTAATTAATTTACTTTTTTTCATATAATTCAATAATTGTCACTCTGTATCAGTAATTTAGTAGGAAACGTTGGAAGCTCCATCGCAGATGATGTAGCTGTCGATAAGAAGGTAGTAACGCCAGAAGACTGTAGCTATTTGCAGTAGGACCTTCAGACGTTTGATGAATGATACAGATACGGGCAGTTGACACTGAGTGTAACATATTGGATATGCATGGGAGAAGAAATACTCTACTGTATAACTACAGTACTGATGACAATTTATTACAGCAAATACATTCGTAGCGACAGCAAGAGGCATGACGACATAAAACAAGTAGTAGGAAAACCAGATACCAGAATGAGATACAAAGGAAGAGTTTTAAGGAAATGTAACACATCCATCAAAGAAAAGGCTTACAAAACACTTCTTCGACCATTCCCGGTAGGATTAACAGAAGAGATAGAGAATATCCAACGAAGAGCGGCGTGTTTCATCATGAGAGTTTTTATTTGGTAGCCAGCCGGTGTGGCCGAGCAGTTATAGGCATTTAAGTCTGGAACCGCGGGACTGCTACGGACGCAGGTTCGAATCCTGCCTCGGCCATGGATGTGTGTGCTGTGCTTAGGTTAGTTAGGTTTAAGTAGTTCTAAGTTGTAGGGGACTGATGACCTCAGATGTTAAGTCCCATAGTGCTCAGAGCCATTTGAACCATTTTATTTGGTTGTTAGTTGATTTCGAGGAGGGGATCAAACAGCGAGGCCATCGGTCCCATCGGATAACGGAAAAATGGAGAAGGAAATCGGCCGTGTCCTTGTAGGAACCATCGCGGCATTTATCTGAAGCGATGGCGGGTAATCACGGAGAACCTAAATCGAGATGTTCTGAAGTGGGTTTGAACCGTCCCCCTTCCTGAAAGCGAGTCCAGTGTGCTAACCACTGCGCCATCTCGCTCGGCATTGGATCGTTTAGTCGGTGAGAGAACGTAACATAGATCTCAACAAACTCCAGTGCATACTCTACAAGAGAGGCGTTGTGCACCAAGGAGAGGCTTACTTCTAAGTTCCGAGAGAGTACGTCAGTCGTGCGGCCCTTCCCTCGGGCATGGGTGTATGTGTTGTCCTTAGCGTAAGTTAGGTTATTTTAAGTAGTGTGTAAGTCTAGGGACCGATAACCTCAGCAGTTTGGTCCCTTAGGAATTCACACACATTTCAACATTTATTTCAGTACATTACTCTGACAACATGCTACTTCCTCCAACACACGTCTCACGAAATGACCACAACGAGAAAATTCGACAATTTAGAGCTAATGCAGAGGTTTACCAGCAATCATTCATCCCAAGCACCATTCACGAATGGAACACGGACAGGGAGACCTGATAATAGCGCCAGACGTACACTCGTCCACACCACGTCAGGAGGCTTGCAGAGTATCGATGTATACGTAAATGTAGCAGCAGGACCCGCGAGTCTCTTCAGTCCAAGAGACCAAAGAGTGTGACGCCCACAGGCCAGTGAGGCTTTGAGCGTAATGAACGCGTGTGACGCGGCAGTGTCTGCGGACGGGCGGGGCCCGTCCACGCCCGCGTCGCAGCGGGCTTTGTCCGGTTACGCGAGCCTGCCGGTCTGCAATATTTACAGACTCGCTAGACACAGTGCGGCGCTAGTTTACCAATCACCCTAATGGCTGCCGTAGCTCGAGCCGGCAGAGTGGCCGCGGGGGGAGGGGGGAGGGGGTGCCACTCCTGGCCGAAGCGTCCAGCTCTTTA
The DNA here is from genome assembly GCF_021461395.2 of Schistocerca americana. Classification (NCBI taxonomy): domain Eukaryota; kingdom Metazoa; phylum Arthropoda; class Insecta; order Orthoptera; family Acrididae; genus Schistocerca; species Schistocerca americana. Next base: position 402,319,114 of record NC_060120.1, read on the forward strand.
CGAGCGCCGCCAAAGTGCATCTGCCAATTAAATTTTGCGAGCCGTGGGTGACTGCCAAGGGGCTAACTACAGCGGCCGACGTCGCACGAGTGCTCCTGTTTTAGTGATGAGCGCGCAGCGCGCCGTGGCGCGGGCGCGTCACCGCACAGACACAGGCATGCCACCCTCCCCAACTCCCTTACCCTGGCTGCCATCATTTCTCTCTCTCTCCCTCCCTCTCTCTCTCTCTCTCTCTCTCTCTCTCTCTCTCTCTCTCTCTCTCTCTCTCTCCATAATAAACATACACACATGACAAGACGGAGTACTGTACACTTTCACTCAAAAGTTGGCACCAATGGAACAGAACCGGCGTTGGTTGGTTGGTTGGTTTGGGGAGGAGACCAGACAGCGTGGTCATCGGTCTCATTAGGGAAGGATTGGGAAGGAAGTCGGCCGTGCCATTTCAGATGAACCATCCCGGCATTTTCCTGGAGTGATTTAGGGAAATCACGGAAAACCTAAATCAGGATGACCGGACGCGGGATTGAATCGTCGTCCTCCCGAATGCGAGTCCAGTGTCTAACCACTGCGCCACCCCGCTCGGTCAGAACCGGCGTGGAATCAGATGAACTGCAGAGGTAATGGCCGCCTTTTCTTCACACAACACCTCTTCTTCTTCCATGTGACAATGGGAGGACTATATTCTCAGTTTTCACCCGTTGCGAAATAATGTACTGACGAAAATAAATCGTAACATTAAAAAATAATTAATGTACAACAATGAAATTTCGGGGAATACATTTGCCTAGGTAACATATGAAAGTGATAGACAATCAAAGATCACAGGTTAATATAAGCGCGAGATGAGTCATTGGAAATGTGAAATTCTGGTACATTAGTAACCGGTATAATCGCCAGAAAGTTCAAGCATATACATGTGCATGCATTGTGTTACACAGTTGCCTATTGTCAGATTGTGGAATGAAGTTCCATACTTGCTGCTCTCACTCGGTCAGTACAGGGACGGTTAATACTGTTCGTGGATGACTCTTGAGTTGTCGTCTGATGATGCCCCATATGTGCTCGATTACAGGCAGATCTTGTGATTGAGTAGCTCAGGCTAATATGTCGACACTGTAGAGCATATTGGGTTACAATAGCCGTATATGGGCGAGTGTTAGCCTGTTGGAAAACACCGAATGGCAGCAACCGATCGAATAACGAGACTGACCTACAAATCTGCAATCAGGGGGCGTAGGTCCAATATGTTTAACACACAGGTTGGCTGGACTCCCACAACTGGACTCCTCCTAACCAACATGTGGCCATCACTGGCCCCAAGGCAGAAACAGCTTTCATCAGAAAAACAGCATACCTTCACCCTGCCCTCCAGTGAGCTTTCGCCTGACGACACAGAAGTCACAAATGGCGGTGGTTTGGGGCCAATGGAATGCACATTACATGGCGCCTGTTTCGGACATATCCTTTAAGTAATCGATTTATAACAGTACGCGCTAACTGCTCTCCAAATTGTTGCAGCAGGTGCAGTACGATACGCCAGAGCTGTACCCCTAACACGAAGGTCTGCCCTCTCGCTAGTGCCACGTTACAGTCCGGAGCCTGGTCTCCTTACGGGTTTACATTCTCGTGACGACTGCTGCCAGCAGTCTTGTATAATGGCTACACTCCTACCAGGCCTTTCTGCATTGTTGCAGAAGAAATGGGGTACATGGAAGGAACCTCCACGAAGATTGCAATAAGAGAAGAACAAGAAATGAGTAGCAATCGTGTGTACCCTGGGCAACGTCAGAAGACGCTACGAAGCGCGCTGACGGCAGATCCTTTCAATCAAATGGACTGCATTCCGACCAAGACCATTTGTTTTTATCTCCATACACATCGAGCGATTCTTCCGAGAGAATGAAATTTTAGTCGCAAATTTATATTAAAAATATGCATATGACATTCTGTCAGTCCAGGAAACACACAGGGAAAGTACTAAAAACCGTCCAGGAATTGCTTGTATAGAATTAATACTGGAAAGGCCTCACTACAAATATAGCACTGCCATCTTTTCCGGACCTAACGTGAATATCACAACAGTCTCACTGACTGAAGACAACAACATCGAGTTCCTCATAGCGCGAACTACGTTCTTCTGTGTAACATCAGTCTACGAACCACGCGATGCCAATTTCAGAATTAAAAAACCAGCCAACTTCAATGATCAGGACGTAAACTTTGTCATAGGCGATTTAAATTGCAGAAGCAGATCATGGGGATACCCAGAAACCGATACAAACGGAACGAGTCTAGAAACATGGGCTGAGACTCATGACCTACATCTGATGCATGATCCGAAGCTCCCACCTTTTTTTTAACAGTGGCATGTGGAAAAGTGGGTACAACTCAGACGACATGTTTGTTTCTTCGAAGGTAGCTGCTCAATGTACGAAGACTGCTGGAGAGCCCATCGCTCGTACCCAACACTGACCTGTCATATGCACTGTGAATCCTGTAGTAGCGCCTGAAGAGGTACCATTCAAGAGGAGGTTTAACTTCAAGAAGTCTGACTGGCAGAAGCTCAGTGAAGAGTGAATAAAATTCCACTGCAACCTGAAATGTGTGAAACCTTCACCAAATGCGTCCAACAAGTTTGGAGGAAAACTATTTGGTGAGGATGTAGAACTCATTATGTTCCATGCATGTCCAGTGACGACAAACTCTATGAAGAGGATCCATTTGCAGAGGAAACGACCCAAGCTGGTGAAATATTGCTGCAAGTCATTTCAGCAACTCTCAGGGCCAGGTTGAGTAACCTGGTAGAGTACCTCGAGATGAAGCTGAACAGCAGACAAGGCTTGAAACTGCTTAAAAACCTGGGTGGCGACCCGGTAAAGTCACAAGACAACTTTACGATTTTAACTCCTGATGAAGTGGCAACCCATCTCCTGCAGCACGGCAAAACAAAAGGAAGGACGCCCAAAGAAGCTCTTCAGAGCGACCAAGAAACAGAGCATTATTTTCTTAGGGATCTCTTCTCCATGGCTGAACTCGAAGCTGCCATCTCCAGTTTCAAGATGCAGGTGTCGATGACCTTAGAGTTGGACTTCGGCTCTAAAACGATGGAGTCGCTATTAAGCCTAATGAACACATCGCCAAAATGTGGTGGAAGTCTCGGGTCATTGCAATACTTGAGCCTGGGAAGGGACTAAACGATTCAAAAAAATTTCGATCGGTCTCCCTTTTACGCCACACCTTTAAGATACTAGAACGGCTGGCACTAAACCGAATCAGTGCCACGCTCGAAGTGAAATGAGTCCCACAACAAGCAGGCTTTCGTGCTGGTAAATCATGCTGTAGTCACATCTTGAAAATAACCTAGCTAATCGAGGACTCTTTTGAGCGTGGCGAGATTACTGGAGTCACTTTTGTTGATCTAACAGCTGCATACGACACTGTGAATCACAGGAAACTGTTAAAGAAAGTCTATTACTTTCCTAAGGACTACCAACTAACATCCATTATTAGCACCTTCCTCCAGAACAGAAGATTCCAAGTTTCATTACAGTGTAAGAGCAGTAGATGCCGAACACAGAAGAACGGTCTCCCCCAAGGCAGTGTGCTTGCTCCAGCACTGTACAATATCCAGACAAAGGATCAGCCAGTACCAGCAATTACTAGGCTCTTCATCTATGCTGATGACACAGCAGTAGCTACTCAGGGGCCAACCTTTAAAGAAGTAGAGGGAAGGCTGTTTCTAGCAATAGATGAACTCTCCAAGTACTACGTTGCCAACCAACTGAAGCCCAATCCCAGTAAAACTCAAGTGAGCGCCTTCCACTTACGAATCAGGGAAGCGCAGCAAAAGGAAATTGGGAGTTGGTGGTCATCGGTCCCTAAGCTTACACAGTATCTAATATAACTTACACTAACTTACGCTAAGGACGACACGCACACCCATGCCCCAGTGAGGATTCGAACCTACGATGAGGGGAGCCGCGCGGACCGCGACAAGATGCCCTTAGACTGCGCGACTACCCCGCGCGGCCCGCAGCAAAAGATAGACATCACATGGCGAGTAGAGCAACTGAAACATTGCCCAACACCAGTCTACCTAGGTGGCACACTGGACAGGGCTCTAACGTACAGGCAGCAATGTCTAAACGTGAAACAGACAGTCATTGCTCGCAATGCGATACTTAAGAAGCTGACTAGCAGCAGCTGGGGAGCCAACCCGCACCTCCTAAGGACTTCTGCACTTGTGCTTTGTGTATCAGCCGCTGAGTATGCTGCTCCTGTATGGTACGCTTGAGCTCATGCTAAGCAAGCCAATAGTGCGGTCAACGATACTGTAGGGATCATTTCAGGATGCTTGAAGCCAATACCAGTGCAGAAATTGTATCCGATTGTTGGAGTAGCCCCACCCAATATCCGGAGGGCCACTGCTGCAGACAGTGAGAGAACAAAGCAGGAGAGCGATTGCCGACATCCTCTGTATGGTCATCAGACAGCAAGATCCCGCCTTAAATCCTGCTAGGACTGTGCCACTGGAGAGTGCACTAGAGACAATTCGTCTTGCAACATGGAAGAGCTCACTGCCCGTAGACGTATCACCAAAACGAGAGCTAGCTCCTGACGCAAACCTATAATACCCTCTATGGAGGTCCCTAAACCGCCTAAGAGTGAACGTCCCCCGATGCAAGACTAACCTGAAGAAATGGGTTATCCTTCCAGCGAGCGCAGGCACCTCTTGCAACTGCGGGGCCGAAGATCCAAGCCACCTGCTTGTATGCCCCCTCCTAGACAACCCGTGCACAATACAATATGCTACGAAGGAAGTAACAAAGCTATCGCAGCTGCTATTTTTTGGAAATGCTGACGGGACACGGAAATGATGAATGCAGAAGAAATGTCCAGCACACGTAGACCTATTTCCCGACCTCGTACCAACTGAGTGATGCATTGATAACGGCGTCTTTGTCGCCTTAAAGGCATTCATGATTAACGTCAATTCACCACGTCCAATCTCAAAGGTAACTATCCTCACCACCAGTTACAGTGTGTATACAAAATAATCTGCATTTGCATCCTCATAGTGGCACTACTAGCGCTACCCTTATGAGACTGGTGTGAAATTTTAATAGACGCCATTTTTCAGTTGTAGAAACACGCCTACCAACTTTTCTTTACGTCGCACAACTTCTTCTTGGCGTTTCGATGTTTTTACGTCAGTGTATTTTCATCTCTTATTCCATAGAAGCCATGCACATGCACTTGGAGGCTGCACTCCATATTTCTTCTTCCTCTAAAACCTTGTACATTGTTCATGAATAGGTGACGGGTTGCCTTAACACGTACAACATTCACGCTAAATATTTATCATACTTCCGGAAACAACACATCAACTGCATTACTCACAGTGAGTGACGAAATGAATCATACAATGGACAGGCGGGAAACGACCATTTTTACACCGCTTGACTTCAGTAAGTCTTCTGATTTTGATTACGAAATAGTGCTTATGAAAACAGCGGAATTTATCGAAAAGTGGTATACTGTTATTCAACAGATACTTCAAAAACATATGTCAATAAATCGTCTGTGAGTTGGAGAAATCATCTTTGAAACATTTGCTTTCTGGAGTCCTACAGGGTTCCGGCCTTAGAGCATTGTTTTTCTCGCAGTACATTAGTGACATTAATTCATTTGCTGCACTGTGATGTTTTAGGAAGCCCGCTAAATAATTACTGCGAAGTCTTAAGACAATCCATCATTTGTTCGTGAACGATATGCTCCGATACTTTAGTTGAAAAAGTATGGAAGGTGCAGTACATGCCTCCAATCGCTTATGCATAGTAGTATTCAGGAAGAGATGAAAATGTAAGAGCGGGGCATCTTCCTTCATTTCTGTAATTACAACTTTTTAATAGCAACATCTAGCTCTATCCAAGCGACAGACTCAAAATACTGCTTCTGCAATATCAGAAAACTTATCATGATGTATGAAAAACCCGGGTTTCAAATTAATCCCACTGTTCATCCCCATATATTACTGTTTACCACCTGATATTTTCATAAAACAAGTCCTACGATAGTTCTTGATGGTATCCAATGACAAGTGTCGCCGTGCGCGTCGAGCGAGCAGGTTGTCGTTAACTTCCGCCTGTGGTGCAGCGTCGCTTGTGTCGAAGCTACTCAGTCTTGTTGGTGTATCGGTCGGAGCCACATTGTAGTAGCGTAGCGGAATTTGTTGTCGTTTTCATTTGTTGTCGTTTTCCTCTTGGCGCGGTGTTTTCTGCCCGCGCCATGGTGTCTGTCGAGTCTCCTAAATCTGTTCCTCGTCGAGCTACTGTTCGTTTCAGTTTTGACAAGAGTACGCGTCGTGTTCAACCTGGCTCCTTAGAAATTCACGACTGGTTGGCTGATGTTATCCGTGTTACACCTGATCAGGTAGATACTGCTTACTTTGATTCTGATTTGTATGCATTATTTGTGAAGTTTTATGATCCCGGTCAAGTAGAAAGACTTCTCACCCGGGTTGGTTCTAAAGTGTTGTTTACACACCGCGATGGTTCTGTTTGTCAAGTCAGCCTTGAAAATGCGGCACTCGAGTATATTCAGGTTGGAATTTATAACCTTTCTCCTGAAGTGGACGATTCATTTCTTAAAATAGCGTTGCTTCCGTTTGGAATCATACGGCATATTCGATGGGAACGCTGGTTAGCACAAGTGTTATAATGGTATCCGGACTGTGGACATGTGCGTTAAAAAGAATATTCCTTCCCACTTAACTGTTTGTGGTTACCGCATCCATGTTACTTATACAGGTCAAGAAGGAACTTGTTTTCTCTGTAACGAAAGCGGTCATCTCAGATCTGACTGCCCGCGCCGTACTACTGTTCTGACGTCGTCTTATCAAAAACGTCTTCCTTTAACGTTAGCAGACATAGTAATTTCGCAGTCAGCTGTCAGTCTCCAACTTTAAGCGATGTAGAGGCATTACCCCCTACTCCTCGCGAATTTCCACCATTACCGACGCGTACCAGTGCGGCCTCTGTCCACGAGGGGACGACGCCTCCTGCAGCGCACGTCAAACGCCGGCGGACTGAGAACAGTAAAGATTTCGAGGACGCCCCGCTCCGGTCTCTGATGTTAATTTCCCCCTGCGGGTCCGGGGGTTAGAATAGGCCCGAGGTATTCCTGCCTGTCGTAAGAGGCGACTAAAAGGAGTCCATCCCCCTCAAGGGGGTAGTTAGCGCCTGCGTCCGGAGACGGACGGTTGCACGACCTATATTTGTGGTCTTTTTGGTTTTTCACTTCTCGTTTCTTCCCTCCTTTGGTTGGTTCCTTTCTTTGTTCTTCTCCATCTCACTGTCTTCCTTACTCTTTCCCTTGCCTTCTTCTCCTTGCCTTCTTCTCCTTGCCTTCTTCTCCTTGCCTTCTCTGGTCTCCGCCTCGGCGTTTGAGACAGTCTGTCCTCTCTCTCTTCCTTTTCCTCTTCTTCCTTCCTCCCTGTGCGCGCCTGAAGGCCGACCCACGCGTTCGCACGCGTAGCCGGTGACGGGGTAACGCGTAATTCCCCGCCCTGGGTAGGCAAGTAAGGCACGCACGTACCCCCTGGTAAAGGCCAGGCCCAGGGAGGGGTGATTGCCTGAGCTGATACCTTCTGACCATGCCGATTGGTCCCTCCGTCTGTTTCTCGGGAGGTGTGACCTGAGGTGTAAACATTCACCTAAGGCGGGAGTGCCCTCTGAGAGGGTCCCAATAAGGAAGGAGGGCGCCATCGGAGACGCTGGCAATCATGGGGGATTCCTCCGCAATGGATTTCTCTTCTTCTCTCTCGACTTCTGCCCACAAACGGAAACATGACCAGCCACCAGTGACAAAAGTACTACCGCCTGCCCCACAGTTCCTCGTCGTTTCTCGATCTGAGGACGGAAAGGATTTTTCCTCTGTCAACCCTTTCGTTATCCAGAAGGGCGTGGATGCCATAGCCGGTCCTGTTATGTCTTGTACAAGGTTGCGTAATGGTACCTTGTTACTAGAAACTGAGAGCGCCTTTCAGGCACAGAAACTGCTTCGAGCCACACTCCTGTACACGTTCCCTGTCCGGGTGGAGGCTCACCGAACTTTGAATTCGTCTCGTGGTGTGGTCTATACTAGATCTCTCGACGGATTGACTGACGAGGAGAGCAGGGCGTGACGGCTGTCCATAGGGTCATGAAAAAGGTCAACAATGACCTTGTACCTACCCAGACACTTTTCTTGACCTTCGATAGTGTTCAGCTGCCTTCGCGCATCAAAGCGGGCTATGAGGTTATTTCTGTTCGCCCCTATGTCCCGACACCTACGCGCTGCTACCAGTGTAAGCGTTTTAATCACACTCGCCAGTCTTGTTCCAATGCGGCTAAATGTGTCACTTGTGGCAGGGATGCCCATGAGGGTGACTGTCCACCTCCGTCTCCTCGTTGTGTGAACTGTCAGGGTAACCATGCAGCGTCCTCCCACGACTGTCCCATCTATAAGGAAGAACGCTGTATCCAAGAAATTCGGGTCAAAGAGAAAGTGTCCACCTCGGCTGCTCGCAAGCTATTTGCTAGTAGGAAGCCCACGCTGCTCCCAGCGGGGAAATACAGTACTGTCCTCGCCTCTCCTCGGACTACCAGGGAGGTGGCAACCCAGACATGCGATCTGACCTTCAGCACCACGGTCCTCCGTTCGGCCAGTGCTAAGATCGCGCGGTCGACGTCTCCTCTTCCTCCCATCACCCCACAGACACAAGCCCCTTCATCAGCTTCTGCTAAGACGAAGACCCAGAAGTCAGATGCACGGGCCTTCAAGAAGGAACCGTCCCTTGCAGACTTCCTACGTACCTCGACCTCCCAGCCATCGACCAGTACTTCCACCAAACGACCTTCCAAGAAGGCTCGTAGGAAGCACAGTTCTCCTTCTACGCCACGGTGCATTTCTTCTCCTGCGCCACCCAACGGTTGCCGCCCCAGGCCGTCATCCGTTTCGCCTGGCCGCACCGCTGGTAGCCGAACATCTGGCCGTTCACCGGCGGAGGAAGCTCCCCCTTCCGGCCATCTTACCAAGATGGCCGATGAGCCTATAGAACCTATGGACGATGACTGTCCGCCTAATGATAGCGGCGGCAGTGCTCGCTCGAAGCCAGGCCCTCAGCGGCCTTCGAGGTGACCCCTTCTTTCATCTTCCTTTTCTTCTTACGATGGCTCTTATTCACTGGAATATTCGCAGCATTCGCTCCAACCGAGAGGACTTGAAGTTGCTGCTCCACTTGCACCGTCCGCTCGTCGTAGCCCTCCAGGAAACGAAGCTACGCCCATGCGATCAAATTGCCTTGGCACACTACACCTCTGTGCGTTTTGACCTACCCCCTGTGGTAGGTATTCCGGCTCATGGAGGGGTTATGTTGCTGGTCCGGGATGATATTTACTACGATCCCATCACACTGCACACCGGCCTGCAGGCAGTCGCCATCCGAATTACTCTCCCCACTTTTACATTTTCCATTTGTACCGTTTACACTCCATCGTCGTCTGCCGTTACCATGGCAGACATGATGCAAATTATTGCTCAGCTACCTGCACCATTTTTGTTAACTGGAGACTTCAATGCCCACCATCCCCATTGGGGCTCTCCAGCATCCTGCCCGAGGGGCTCCCTGTTAGCAGACCTTTTCAACCAGCTCAATCTTGTCTGCCTCAATACTGGCACCCCTACTTTTCTTTCGGACACATCTCACACCTATTTCCATTTAGACCTCTCTATATGTACTACCCAATTTGCACGCCGGTTTGAGTGGTACGCACTTTCTGATACTTATTCGAGCGACCACTTCCCGTGTGTTATCCATCTCCTGCAGCATACCCACTCTCCGTGCTCATCTAGTTGGAACATCTCCAAAGCAGACTGGGGGCTCTTCTCTTCCAGGGCGACCTTTCAGGATCAAACCTTCACAAGCTGCGATCGTCAGGTCGCACACCTCACGGAAGTTATTCTCACTGCTGCTGAATATTCCATCCCTCATCCTACTTCTTCTCCACGTCGCGTACCGGTCCCCTGGTGGACCGCAGCATGTAGAGACGCTTTACGTGCTCGGTGACGTGCTTTACGCACCTTTAAACGCCACCCTACAGTGGCGAATTGTATCAATTATAAACGATTACGTGCACAGTGTCGTCGTATTATTAAAAAAAGCAAGAAAGCCAGCTGGGCTGCTTTCACAAGCACCTTCAACAGTTTTACTCCTTCTATTGTCTGGGGTAGCCTGCGCTGGCTATCTGGCACTAAGGTCCACTCACCAGTTTCTGGTTTAACGGTCGCGAATGACGTCCTTGTGGACCCTGAGGATGTGTCCAATGCCTAAGGCCGCTTTTTCGCAGAGGTTTCGAGCTCCGCTCATTACCACCCTGCCTTCCTCTCCCGAAAACAGGCAGAGGAGGCTAGGCCACCTAACTTCCGCTCCTCGAATCGTGAAAGTTATAATGCCCCATTCACCATGCGGGAACTCGAAAACGCACTTTCCCGGTCACGGTCCTCCGCTCCAGGGCCTGATTCTATTCATATTCAGATACTGAAGAACCTTTCTCCTGCGGGTAAAGGTTTCCTTCTTCGTACTTACAAAGGCATCTGGATTGAGGGACATGTTCCCGCATGCTGGCGCGAGTCTATTGTTGTCCCGATTCCTAAGCTGGGGAAGGACAAGCACTTGCCTTCCAGTTATCGACCCATCTCGCTTACCAGCTGTGTCTGTAAAGTGATGGCGCGAATGGTTAACTCTCGTTTGCTTTGGTTGCTCGAGTCTCGACACCTACTTACCAATGTACAATGTGGATTTCGTAGGCGCCGCTCTGCTGTTGACCACCTGGTTACCTTGTCGACCTTCATTATGAATAACTTCTTGCGGAAGCGCCCGACCGCAGCTGTGTTCTTTGATTTGGAGAAGGCTTACAACACCTGTTGGAGGGCGGGCATTCTCCGCACCATGCATACATGGGGCCTTCGCGGTCGCCTCCCTCTTTTTATTCGTTCCTTTTTAATGGATCGACAGTTCAGGGTACGTGTGGGTTCTGTCCTGTCAGACACCTTTCACCAGGAGAATGGGGTGCCACAGGGCTCAGTTTTGAGCGTCGCTCTCTTCGCCATAGCAATCAATCCTATAATGGATTGCCTCCCAGCTGATGTATCAGGCTCCCTTTTCGTGGACGATTTTACCATCTATTGCAGCGCGCAGCGTACATGTTTCCTGGAGCGCTGTCTTCAGCGTTCTCTTGACCGTCTTTACTCCTCGAGTGTCGCCAATGGCTTCCGTTTTTCTGCCGAGAAGACGGTCTGTATTAATTTCTGGCGCTACAAAGAGTTTCTCCCACCGTCCTTTCGACTCGGTCCCGTTGCTCTCGCATTCGTGGAGACAACAAAATTTTTAGGTCTTACATTTGACAGGAAACTTAGCTGGTCTCCACATGTGTCATATTTGGCTGCCCGTTATACCCGTTCTCTAAATGTCCTCCGTGTTCTCAGTGGTATGTCGTGGGGAGCAGATCGAACCGTCCTACTTAGTCTATATCGGTCGATCGTCCGCTCCAAGCTGGATTGTGGGGGCTTCGTATACTCCTCTGCATGGCCATCCATCTTAAGCCGCCTCAACTCCATACAACATCGGGGTTTACGTCTTGCGATCGGAGCGTTTTATACTAGTCCCGTCGAGAGTCTTCATGCTGACGCTGGTGAATTGCCACTCACCTACCGGCGCGATATACTGCTTTGTCGGTATGCCTGTCGTCTTCTGTCAATGCCCGACCACCCGTCTTATCGTTCCTTTTTTGACGACTCTCTCGACCGTCAATACGGGTTGTATGTCTCTGCCCTGCTACCCCCTGCAGTTCGCTTTCGTCGCCTCCTTCAACACCTTAATTTTTCACTCCCTGCAACCTTTCGGGTGGGCGAGAGCCACACGCCACCTTGGCTCCAGGCTCAGGTTCGCGTTCACCTTCACCTCAGCTCGCTCCCAAAGGAGGTTACCCCCGGTTCGGTCTACCACTCCCGTTTTGTCGAACTTCGTTCGAAGTTCATTAATATGACCTTCACTTATACAGATGTCTCTAAGACCAATGACGGGGTCGGGTGTTCTTTTATTGACGGGGCACAAAGTTTCAAATACCGGCTCCATGGCCATTGTTCGGTCTTCACAGCTGAGCTCTTTGCCCTCTACCAGGCTGTTCTTTACATCTGCCGCCACCGACATTCTGCTTATGTCATCTGCTCCGATTCCCTGAGCGCCATCCAGAGCCTCAGTGACCCGTATCCGGTTCACCCTTTCGTGCACCGGATCCAACGCTCTCTTCAGCAGCTGGTGGACGTCGGTTCTCCGGTTAGCTTTATGTGGGTTCCTGGCCATGTCGGTATCCCTGGGAACGAAGCTGCAGATGCCGCGGCCAACGCTGCGGTCCTCCAGCCTCGGACAGCTTCTTGTTGTGTCCCTTCGTCAGAATGTAGCAGGGCCATTTGTCGGCGCATTTTATCGCTGTGGCATGCCGATTGGGCTGCACTTACGGACAACACGCTTCGGGCCTTGAAACCTCTTCCCGCGGCTTGGACGTCCTCCTCCCGCCCTTCTCGGCGGGAGGAGGTCGTTTTGGCCCGGTTACGAATTGGACACTGCCGGTTCAGCCATCGCCATCTGCTGACGGCTGCGCCGGCGCCGTCCTGCCCATGTGGGCAATTGCTGACGGTCCGCCACATTTTAACGTCCTGTCCGGATTTTAACATACTGCGTCTTGATCTTGGCCTGCCATGTACTCTAGATGCCATTTTAGCGAATGGTGGGTTACCTTTGCTAAACCCCGGATTCGAAATACACTCAAGCATTTTAGCGCTGAAAAGGCGGCTGAAATAAGGCGCTCTAGGGAATTTTATTATGCAGTCCTTCGCGATCTTTGCGATAATGCTCGTGATGCCCCCTTGAGGGTCGTCGACGTCCACCGTGTGAAGGCAAAATTTCTGCAACTCAAACGCATGCAAATGGATGGGGTCCGACAGCGTTCCCAGCCTCGTTCAGTCGTATAGAATGTGTTGAACTCTATTGCGAACTATAGCTGCTCGTTTGAGTGGCTGGTCGCTGCTAGGAGAAAGGATTACCGTTCGTGCATATACTGACGACGTTATGGTTCTTCTCCGTACCCATGATGATATACCACTGCTGAAGGAAGTTTTGGATGCCTTTTGTCGTCTTACGGGAGCGCGGGTTAATGACCAGAAATGTCGTTTACTCAGTTTGCGAGGATTTGACGCTGTTGAAATTCCATGGGCTTCGAAGGTCACCCCATATCGATCGTTGGGTGCCAGCTGTCCGCTAAAGATGGCTACGATAAACTGGAAGTCTGTCACGGATAAGATTCACGGAGCAATCATTGAACGCGAGCGTCGCTCCCTCTCACTTCTTCATAAGGTTCGGGCCATGGAAACGTATGTCTTAAGTAAGGCTTATTTTATTGCACATATCTTTCCACTTCTTGCGATGGTGTCCCGCAAGTTGCAAAGTTTGACTGGAAGGTTTATCTGGCGCCACTCTGTATTTCGCGTGCGTTATGGGGTCATGGCGCGGCCCCGTTTGCAGGGAGGTTTTGGCCTCCGACATTCGGGTTAAGGCGTCTGCCTTATTCATCCGTCGCACCGTGTTAACTCGTCAACGCACCCCCCAGTCACTTACAGCTCGCCTTTATGACTGTATTCGACCGGTGAGTTTAACACCTCCAGTAGATATTGGTAGGATTCGTTATAAATAACGGCACTTCAGGGAATTTTTTCTTGAGGTCAGTTATTTAGGAGCAAATATCCCTTCCCAAGCGAATCTCTTCCAAAAAATGCTGTTAAGCCGCTGGCCAGTTCCTTATAGTCTTCCCTCTGAGGAAACCCTGTCGCCGGAAACGAACTGGAAGATTGTTTGGTCTAACATCAGCCTACCGATCTTCCCGATGGAAGTGGCGTCCTCGTGATACCAAGTTGTTCATGATATTGTACCTACCAACGTGCGACTTTTTCGTATTGGCCTCAGTGTAACGGATCGCTGCAGTCGTTGCCATGAAACAGATACATTATCTCATCGGTTGATTTCCTGCGGTCATGACCATTGCAGATGGCTTCACCGACAACTGGCTTTTCTCCTCAGGACGTCGTAGGCGGCTATGTCGGGAGAGATTCTCTTGCGTCCCGATTCAACCTTCTTTCCTCGATCGAAGAACAATACCGTCATGTGGCTTGTTGGCCATTATGTCTACTACGTGATGGCTAGTGGATATGAGGCAGATCCGTGTGCCTTTTCCCACTATATGGCCACCGCACATTGGACGTAGCTCCGGATGCCCCGTTATCGTGAATTATTTTCTATTATGTAGTATTTTGTGTTTCATCGTATCTTGTTTTTCATCGCCAAGGCATTGGATAAGTTGCCATGACCCCCCCTCCCCCCCCCCCCTCCTCTGCTTTTTGTGGACACTTCTATGGATTTAGATGTTCCACGATGTAGAAGTGCCGGAAGAAAGAATGTGTGGGAACGTTAAAATTGAAGCCCCAATCCTTCACATACGTTTTTCTGATTTCACCGTTTTGTTTTTGTCGAAATGACTTCTTTTGTTTTATTTTAATTGATTGCCTTCAATAAGTGTTTTGGAAAAAAACGAGAATATTTTCGTTTTTTGAAGGAATACACTGCCATTTGAGTGTATATTTTGGGCGTGTAAAAAAAACGACGGTATCAAAAACAGTGAAAGAAGCCAGTGTAATCTTAGTTGAGGAATTGACTTGGGAAGAAGAGACTGATAGAACATTTAAGAAATCCTTCTTACGTGCATAGAATACAAAGATACAGAAAAGTATTGTCACTTCAAATTTTTAAAAATCAGAACTTCAGTTATGCCAAATCTTTGCAACTTTGACGTAGTAACACGCCACTAATAGTGAAAACTGTCGCAGACTCCTGCTAGCTATGAAACCTTGAATAAGATAATTTATGTGTGGAACATTCGGCCCTTTGTTCACGTTACTCATTTCGATGCTCACTTAGAACGGATGCGCCCAGGTAGGCGAAGTTTTCTTTATTGATTTGTTAGCCACTGGTATTCCCAGTTCCTCTCCTCATATATCAAATATCTATCATGATTGCGTAACTGAAAATCCAAGTCAAATACATCAAGCATCTTGGTTGTACCACTAGATCTTTCTATATCTTATCCATTTTCAGTTACATGAATCCTGAGCAAACTGCCTTGTAAACTGCATCTCCTCCAAAACCACTCGGCAAGGAAGAAAACACTAAAGATTTCTGCTATAGCCGCCGTAGTTTCTGTCTTGGACTATCCCAGTAGTTTCCTTCCCACGGAACACTGAACTTGTATACCGTTCACATTGTAAACCATCCATGCAGCCGGCCGGTGTGGCCGTGCGGTTCTAGGCGCTTCAGTCTGGGACCGTGTGACCGCTACGGTCGCAGGTTCGAATCCTGCCCCGGGCATAGATGTGTGTGATGTCCGTAGGTTAGTTAGGTTTAAGTAGTTCTAAGTTCTAGGGGACTGATGACATCAGAAGTTTAGTCCCATAGTGCTCAGAGCCATTTGAACCAATGAAGCCAGCTTCGTCTCATCTGCTTTGTTCTCTTCTGCTGCTATAAATATCGGTTACGTTGACAAGAACGTGACGAAATTGTTTAAATGATATTCATGAGTGTGGCATTGCTTAAAGAACATACTAAGCGTCAGTAATATTTACAGTAAACACAGCAAATGAGATCACTACGCTGGATTTGTAATTTTGTCATTAGTTGAACAATTCCAAAGCACTTACGAGTGCCTCATATATCGTCGAATAATTCACGCGGAATGCCAGTAAAGTACATTTTGTAGCCGGCAGATGGCAATAATTATCAAGTGCCCACTAAGATGTGTTGGCAGTGTCCCTGGACTCACTGGGGCCCGTTTCACTGATTTACTCGATAATTGCTGTAGTTCAATGTTAAAATCCTCGTAAGTATCAAGTTATTCCAGCTGTTTCTCGTCACTTTTGCAGTACACCATATTCTGGTGTACTGCGTTTCAGCATTCGCGATGTCTGAAGTCGTAATTCGGACGACAGATTTGGCATGTTTGTTTTCAACAATTTTTTTTCTGACTTTGAGTCCGAGAAGATCTCTCCTATCCGCAGATTGTATTTTTGGCGTGCGTACCAGTGAAACACTCATGTCAAATAATTGTGCCTCTACCTTTAAAGAGTCTCAACGACCTTACTGCAACACTTCAAAGTTCTTTTCTAAATTATTTTGCAGAGTCTGCACTTTGGGTTAGGTACTGATTTCTCTAGTCTGCATTTAATGGCGTTAGTTGCGATGACTTATTCCCGTGTCCTCCCCCGGTAGCTGAGCGGTCAGCGCGACGGCGACGGCGACGGCACCCGATGGGAGGCCCGAGCAACACGGAATTTCCATTTTACTCATTCCTGTGCAAAAAAAAAAAAAAAAAAAAAAAAAGAAAAAAAGAAAGAAAAGAGAAACAGTCCGTCAGTGACTTTCTTTAGCGTTTGTTTCCCTACATTTACTACTCACATATTTTTTGTAATGTTGAATTTAGTTGACATAAAAGTTTTCTGGGTATGGTACCGCGTCATAATGTATAAAACTGCTGCTGTTCGAGATAAACCAACGTTTTGGCCACGGTTGCAGCGGCCTTCTTCGGGATTTGGTTTATCTCCAGCAGCAGCAGCAGTTTTACACATTATGACGCGGTACCATACCAAGAAAATTTTATGTCGACTGAGCCTGGCCGCGGAAGCCTATTATGCATTTATACTGGATCTTGATGTGTGTAAGATTACGCCAGATCAAGTGAATATAAAAACAAAAAAAAAATCACTATCTTTTCTTCCTCCACCAACAGATTATCTTATGCAGATGAGCAAAAAGTAAGGACGAAAGTAAATTTCACGTGATGTGTCACTGCCAAGTAACAAAAATCGATGAAGCTTGGACCGCACACAGCAAGAACTGCTACACTATGGTACAAAATGCAACTGAAATAATTACACAACGTGATGAACGTAAAAGACAGTTTTGTTGAAAGACGACAGTTAAACTGAAGTCACAGCGATTTATAATCGTTCCGTGGACATTACAGAAGGCGGAGCGTGGTTCCTAATGCGATTTCCTATCACCAAGGACAGAAACCGTGCTCTGCATCTTACAGCCACGATGGCCACAAGGTTGGTAAGGTGTTCTTGCGACAGAGCGTTCTACTGCTCAACCAGCGCTGTTGACATTTTCTGAATGGTCGTTAGTTCATTAGCGGGAGCTGTAATACGTCTCCTCAGCGCATACCACAAGTGCTCGATGGCATTCAGGTTGAAGGAACGGGCGGATTGCTCTCCTCGTCGAATACCCTCTCGCTCCAAGAGCTCCTCCACCTGCGGTGTCCGATGGGATCACGCGTTGCCGTCCATAAAAATTAAGCAATGGCTGAATGCGCCCCTGAAAAGACTCTCGTGATTGTGGCGTGTTCAAATATTTGGAAGTCAGTGCACCCATACAACATTATGCCTCTCTACAACAGAACATCTGGATCGCCAAAACGATCATGTCCGACATTATTCCTGGCTGCACTACATGTTGCCATCACTCCACATTAGAGGGTGCGTCCAGAATCACCATCAGACTGAACATGCTCTCAACAAAGGTGGGAACTCGACATAGCTCCTCTTTGGGCCAGTCATATGTCCATGGCACCATTGCAAAAGATGCCGCCATTGTGCGAGTGTCAAGGATACACACCTTATTGGCCGTTGGGTGTAGAGACTGTGCCACCCAGTCGCCGTGTCACTGTGGAGCGCAAGATTGTGTACCTTGCAGTCCTGTTAAAGGTGTATGCAGTTGCACCCGCTGTTTAACGTGCTTCCCTTCCTGCGTGTTTCGCAATGTAACCGTCCTCTGACACAGTAATTGTCGCGGTTGACCCCTCTTCTCCATCGGGCAACAGTGCGTGTCTTCCGGAACTCTTCTCATGCGCGTGAAACGCAGCTGCGCGCATTACTACACTGAAAGCTACGCTCGTCACACATCTACATCTATATCTACATCTGCATGGATGCACTGAAAATCACATTTAAGTGCCTGGCAGAGGGATCATCGAACTAGCTTCACAATTGTCTATTATTCCAATCTCGTGTAGCACGCGGAAAGAATGAACACCTATATCTTTCCGTACGAGCTCTGATTTCCCTTATTTTATCGTGGTGATCGTTCCGCCCTATGTAGGTCGGTGTCAACAAAATATTTTCGCATTCAGAGGAGTAAGTTGGTGATTGGAATTTCGTGAGAAGGTTCCGTCGCAACGAAAAACGCCTTTCTTCTAATGATTTCCAGGCCAAATCCTGTATCATTTCTGTGACACTCTCTCCCATATTTCGCGATAATACAAAACGTACTGCCTTTCTTTGAACTTTTTCGATGTACTCCGTTAGTCCTATCTGGTAAGGATCCCACACCGCGCAGCAGTATTCTAAAAGAGGACGGACAAGCGTAGTGTAGGCAGTCTCCTTAGCAGGTCTGTTAAATTTTCTAAGTGTCCTGCTAATAAAACGCAGCCTTTGGTTAGCCTTCCCCACAACATTTTCTATGTGTTCTTTCCAATTTAAGTTGTTCGTAATTGTAATACCTAAATATTTAGTTGAATTTACAGCTTTTAGATTAGGCTGATTTATCGTGTAACCGAAGTTTAACGAGATCCTTTTAGTACTCACGTGGAAGACCTCATACTTTTCGTTATTTGGGGACAACTGCCACTTTTCACACCATTGGGATATCTTTTCTAAATCGTTTGGTCTTCTGATGACTTTATTAGTCGATAAACGACAGCGTCATCTGCAAACAATCGGAGACGGCTGCTCAGACTGTCTTCCAAATCGTTTATATAGATGAGTTTTTCTCCTTTTATCTTCCACGATTTGCGAGGCCAGCCCCATTTGGCGCAATATTCACGCTGACTTCACGCCTCCTGACGTCGAACTCCCTGTGCACAATTGGGGCACCGAAGCCCCAAAGAAACTGAATAAGCATGAGTATTCAGATACAGAGACATGGAAACAGGCAGAATACGGCGTTGTGGTCGTCAACGCCTATACAAGACAACAAGTATCTGCGAGCTACAATGGCAGGTTATCAAGATTTAAGTGAGTTTGGACGTGGTGTTACAGCCGGCACACAACATCTCCGAGGTAGCGATGAAGTGGGGATTTTCCCGTACGACCATTTCATGAGTGCACGGTGAATATCAGGGATCAGGTAAAACATCAAATCTCCGACATCGCTGCGGCCGGAAGAAAGTCCTGCAATAACGGGGCCAACGACGACTGAAGAGATAGAAGTGCGATACTTCCGCAAATTGCTGCAGATATCAATGCTGGGCAGTCAACAAGTTTCAGCGTGCGAACAATTCAACGAAACATCATCGATATGCGCTTCTGGAGCCTAAGGCCCACTTGTCTGCACGATACAAAGCTTTACGCCTCGCCTGGGCCCGTCAGCACCGACATTGGACTGTAGACGACTGGACACATGTTGCCTGATCGGACGAGTCTCATTTCAAATTGTATCGAGCGGATGGACGTGTACGAGTATGGAGGGAACCTCATGAATCCATGGACCCTGCATGTTAGCACAGGACTGTTTAAGATGATGTAGGCTCTGCAATGGTGTGGGGCATGTGCAGTTGGAGTGATATGGGACCCCTGATACGTCCAGATACGAGTCTGACAGGCATCCATTCATGTCCATTGTGCATTAGGCAGACTTGGGCAATTCTAGCAGAACAGTGCGACACCTTACACGTCCAGAATTGCTACAGAATGTCTCCAGGAACACTCTTCTGAATTTAAATACTTCCGCTGGCCACCACATTCCCTAGACATGAACATTATTGAGCATATCTGGGATGGCTTGCAACGTGCTGTTCATAAGAGATCTCCGCCATCTCGTAATCTTACTGATTTATGGACAACCCTTCAGGATTCATGGCAGTTCTCTCCAGCACCACTTCAGTCATAAGTCGAGTCCATGGCAAGTTGTGTTGCGGTACTTCCGCATACTCGCGGGAGCCGTACACGATATTAGGCAGGAGTACCAGTCTCTAAGGCTCTTCCGTGTATATCTAACCGGTAGCTGGCTCCCTAGAACATTCTATGTAAGACAGCTATCTACAACAGTAAAACTTGTCTCCATCATTTATAACATGAGTGAAAAACTTCCTGAAATTTACTCCTGTGTTCGGACGAGTGTAGCATGAGTGATTTTTCATATTTACTTTTAGAATGCGTGAGAGCAACGAACTGACAAAAATACGTTGTTCTTAAGCCAATTGTTTCACATAAAAAAATAAGCTGACAATGTTTCCTACGTTTCATATAGTGTATGAATAATTACAGCATTACATATTAAATACGAAAATCGGTAGATGTGATGTACATGTACAGAGAAACAAGTGATTACTGATACAGAAAAATTGAATGATTTATTCAAACGAAAGAGCTTCACAAACTGAGCAAGTCCACAGCTGACCCTTGTGCAATCAATTATTCGACTTGTCATTAATTGACGGAGTTGTAGCATGTCCTGCTGAGGAATAACGTGCACAATCCTGTCCAACTGGCGTGTATGATCATAAGTATCGCAAGCTGGCTGAAAGTCCTTGCCCATAATGCCACAAACGTTCTGAGCTTGACTGAGATCCGGCGACCTTTCTGGCCAAGGTAAGGTTTGGCAAGCATGAAGACAAGCAGTAAAAAAATCTCGCCGTGTGCGGGCAGGCATTAATTTCCATACATGTTAGCCCTGGATGGCCTCCCACAAAGGGCAACAAAACGCGGTATAGAATATCGCCGACGTATCACTGTAAGGATCGCGCGGATGACAACCAAAGGGGTCCTAACATGAAAAGAAATGCCACCGCAGAATATAACTCCTGGTTGTCGGTAATCGGGGCGACAGCCACTTTTGTATCTCAACACTGTCTGAGGAGTCTCCAAACATGTCTTCGGCTTGGAACCACATATCCTGGAGTAGGATTGTCTTCAGTGATGAGTCCCGCTCGGGACTGAACCCCGACGACCAGCGAAGACGTCTCCGGAGACGCTCAATTCGTGAATTCCTTTTTCTCGATTATATCATCCAATTTGTCTGAAATTGTAATCATATGTTTGTAAATGTACATCACACATATTGCTTCTCGTTCCGTTCTGATAATTCCTTCGTGATGCGTCGATTTCTTTTTGTCTTTGGATGTATAAAAGTATTAATTAACCGATGTCAAAAGGTCTGGTGATAAAAAACGTCTCAGGGAGGACTGTTACATTACGTCAAAATTACACTACTGGCCATTGACATTGCTACACAAAGAAGAAATGCAGATGATAAACGGGTATTCATTGGACAAATATATTATACTAGAACTGACACGTGATTACATTTTCACGCAATTTGGGTGCATAGATCCTGAGAGATCAGTACCGAGAACAACCACCTCTGGCCGTAATAACGGCCTTGATACACCTGGGCATTGAGTCAAACAGAGCTTGGATGGCGTGTACAGGTACAGCTGCCAACGCAGTTTCAACACGATATCACAGTTCATCAAGAGTAGTGACTGGCGTATTGTGGCGAGCCAGTTGCTCGGCCACCATTGACCAGGCGTTTTCATTTGGTGATCTGGAGAACGTTCTGGCCAGGGCAGCAGTCGAACATTTTCTGTACTCAGAAAGGCCCGTACAGGACCTGCAACATGCGGTCGTGCGTTATCCGGGTGAAATGTAGGGTTTTGCTGGGATCGAATGAAGGGTAGAGCCACGGGTCGTACACATCTGCGATGTAACGTCCACTGTTCAAAGTGCCGTCAATGCGAACAAGAGGTGACCGAGACGTGTAACCAATGGCACCCCATACCATCACGCCGGGTGATACGCCAGTATGGCGATGACGTGTACACGCTTGCAATGTGCGTATACCGCGATGTCGCCAAACACGGATGCGACCATCATGATGCTGTAAACAGAACCTGGATTCATCCAAAAAAAAAAATGACGTTTTGCCATTCGTGCACTCAGGTTCGTCGTCGAGTACACCATAGCAGGCGCTCGTGTCTGTGACGCAGCGTCAAGGGTAACTGCAGCCATGGTCTCTGAGCTGAGAGTCCATGCTGCTGCAAACGTAGTCGAACCGTTCGTGCAGATGGTTGTTGTCTTGCAAACGTCCCCATCTGTTGACTCAGGGATCGAAACGTGGCTGCACGATCCGTTACAGCGATGCGGATAAGATGCCTGTCATCTCGACTGCTACTGATACGAGGCCTTTGGGATCCACCACGGCGTTCCGTATTAACCTCCTGAACCCACCGATTCCATATTCTGCTAACAGTCATTGGGTCTCGACCAAGGCGAGCAGCTATGTCGCGATACGATAAACCGCAATCGCTATCGGCTACGATCCTTCCTTTATCAACGTCGGAAACGTGATGGTACGCATTTCTCCTCCTTACACGAGGCATCACAACAACGTTTCACCAGGCAACGCCGGTCAACTGCTGTTTGTGTATGAGAAGTCGGTTGGAAACTTTCCTCATGTCAGCACCATGTAGGCGTCGCCACCGGCGACAACCTTGTGTCAATGCTCTGAAAAGCTGATCATTTGCACATCACAGCACCTTCTTCCTGTCGGTTAAATTTCACGTCTGTAGCACGCCATATTCGTGGTGTAGCAATTTTAATGGCCAGTAGTGTACAATACTTGGAACTTAATCTACAGCGTCTGCGGAGTAGATAGTAAGAGCGTTTATCATGTGAGCACTGAGCGCCTTCTGCGTTAATTACCCAAAATAAAGAAGTCATGAACCATGAACGCGAGCATCTAGAATGAAAGGAAGTTACCAGCGTCAAAGTCAGTTCTGAAATTTTTTGTTGTGTGTACACCGTGTAACATGTGGTCTTTCCGTTAACTGAGACTGCTTCTGCTTCCCTCAGTATTGATTCGTGAACCCAATCGGAAAATGAGAACACACAAATATCGTAAGACCTACGGAGAAGTCTCATGAATTGTACTGGACTTTATGTGAGATAAAAAGATTCCCCATGAAAGAAATGTAGAAAATAGCTGAACAAGTTAGAGAGCAGAGCACCATAAAATTAAGATGGTCCAACTACGAAAGATATTTCCGAAAAAAAAGTTTCATCTGTAAAACAATTGATAAGGAAGTGTCAGATATAGTATATCTCGGGGATGGAATGGGAATTACGTTGAGCACTGGAAGAATAACAGAGAACAATGCAAACAGGATATCCTACTGCTTAATTTTTAGGTACCGAAAAATACACGGAATCATATTGAATTTACTTTTGCCCTGTGGCAACGATGAATGATAGCAACTGAGATAATAGCACTATCGTGGTACTGTGTTTTGCAGTTTGTGTTAGCACGAGCAGTATATCAACTCTCCTGTGTTTCCTCCTTGCATATTTGACCCAGACGTTATTTCAACATTTTTCCATTTAGAGCTACGAACGAGATAACTGACATATTTGAAACAATGACTTGAAAAACCCGTGGTGAAACATAAATCGTGAAGGGCAATGAGAAATCGTTGTATTCTATTTATCACATCAACCTATATCAGATTCATGGTTCTTCACAATTTGCATACCCTTATTGCTTTTCTTCTTACATTGAAGTATCGGTTGCCCGAAGAGTGAGTTCTTCTGTGCCAGTGCACCTGTTGTCAGTGAACACTGCTTTTAACAAAATACGGAAATTAGAGGAAAAGGAAAAGGATGAGAGTTGGTTCAAATGGCTCTGAGCACTATGGGACTTAACATCTGTGGTCATCAGTCATCTATAACTTAGAACTATTTAAACCTAACTAACCTAAGGACATCACACACATCCATGCCCGAGGCAGGATTCGAACCTGCGACCGTAGCGGTCACGCGGTTCCAGACTGAAGCGCTTAGAACCGCACCGCCACACCGGCCGGTGATGAGAGTTGTACAGCACTGACGTAGAGGTGAGAATTTTAACAGAAGACAAGAAGAGGTGAAGGATCGCGTCGATACACGTAAAAACATGACGAAAATAAAAGGTTTATGTTATTCCATAACTGAATCAGGCGCAAAAAGCGCAGCATCAAGATGAGTCTGGTTATAATTTAATCAGTGCTTAATGGTTTCAGCTCCTATTAATTACGCAATGCTTACGTTTTGCTATTTGCATTCGGCAGTGGAACTGGATGTATAATATTGACATCAAGTTTGTTTAGCAGTGATGTAATTCTTTTCTGCCACAAACTGAGCTTCATAGCATAATTAAATATCGAATATTAGCTTTGCGATATGGAATAAATACGACGTGGTTCAAATAAATTAAGGCACGCTTTCGCGGTACGTAAACACACACACACACACACACACACACATACACACACACACACACACACATACACACACACGCACACACGCACACACACACACACACGCACGCACAGATACGGAGAGAGAGAGACAGACAGACAGAGAGAGAGAGATAGGAAATTACTTGAATTATACTGGCAATGCCATGTCAGTAGTCCAAAGTTCAATAGTAGCCCTATTAAATTTCCTGTACACAAGGTGTTTTAAAAGACCTTATTATGGCAGGGCATGAAACTTTTCTTGAATGCAGCAAAACACTTCAAAGTGATACAGATTCATGACGATATTTACCAACACATTCACATAATCTCTGAAACAACGGTCGAAACGTTCTACCAATCATTCAATTCTTCGCCCGACTGAAATCCTATCGTTGCACTCGGAGCCATTCGGGTAACGCTGTGCAAACATCCTCGACGTTGTAAAATTTGCGATAACTGTGAACCAGTTCTTCTGTTTCTTGGATATTGTCGTCGATCTTTCCTTTCGATTAGCATCACCTACGTGTACATCTCTGCGGCCTCAGTCAAATTGTTGACTCCATTTCTCTACGGCTTAAAGTCATATTGCATGTGGCCCATATACCGGAAAACTTTTGCAGTTGACTTAGTGCAATTTAGACGTTTCCCAACAAACGTACTATCTCGCATGCTTCAAATTTGGAATACATAGCCAGTTAAAAAAAATGGTTCAAATGGCTCTGAGCACTATGGGGCTTAACATCTGAGATCATCAGTCCCCTAGGCTTAGAACTACTTAAACCTAACTAACCTATGGACATCACACACATCCATGCCCGAGGCAGGATTCGAACCTGCGACCGTACCAGCAGCGCGGTTCCGCACTGAAGTGCCTAGAACCGCTCGGCCACAACGGCCGGCTCCATATAGAGTTGTGGCACCGTTTTTCTCCCACACTGTGATGCATTTGTTAAGTATAGCACAGTAGAAAATTGCTTGCAGCAAGAACAGAACATGTCCTCTCTTCTGACAATATGCCACTCTTGTTGCATAATGGCCTTTGTATGGGACGACATGTGTATCTTACTTCTCGAAGGCCCGTTGTAAAAGCTAACACGCCTTCTAACAATGTTATGATGAAATAAGCTTTTCTCCCATCATCAGCACTTGAGATGAGAATACGTTTCTTTATTATGGGCCCTGCACCATATATTATGTAAAATTAGCCTTCATAACAGCAAATCATATAAGTGCAAATCTACGTTTAGGAAAAGCCACACTCCTGAAACACTTAAACCCCGGAATTTATAAAATTAACTGAACTAACTGCACAAAGTTTTATATAGGACAGACACGAATAAAATTCATCATCACATTCAGAGAATACGCGAGAGAAACAAACAACGACCAATCCACCTTCTTTACACACTTCAAAAATCAAAAACACCAAATTGAAAATATTGAAAACGCACTAAAAATCCTGCACAAAAGTCTCAAAGTTCAATCACGAAAATTTTGAAGGAATCTGAGGTACACATACACGCACGAATTATCCCCACGATATACTAAATGAACAAACCGGTTTCACGAACAGACAGTTCAAAAATAAATATTGAAAAGCATGCTTTTGTTCTGTAATATTACTTTTATTGTAAACCGGTTCTTCAGACATTCAGTAAATGTTTGAAGATGGCCTTGTAAGCCGAAAACCGGTTTACAATAAAAGTAATTGTAGTGGCGTGGCAAGACAGCCAAGCCACTCGGAGATAGCCGAAAGGCATGCGTTAAGCTCACGCAGATTGGCGTGAGGTCTGGAACAAGGTAAAGTAATTATCCTATAAAGAAAAGAACGTAGTTCTTGGAATACTTAACTTTAATCCACAATTGGAGAACATCGCTCTTGTTTAGACATTATTACTCTGAATATAAACTGGTAATGGCGCCTTGCTAGGTCGTAGCAAATGACGTAGCTGAAGGCTAAGCTATCGTCTCGGCAAATGAGAGCGTATTGGTCAGTGTAGCTTCGCTAGCAAAGTCGGCTGTACAACTGGGACGAGTGCTAGTAAGTCTCTCTAGACCTGCCGTGTGGTGGCGCTCGGTCTGCAATCACTGACAGTGGCGACACGCGGGTCCGACGTATACTAACGGACCGCGGCCGATTTAAAGGCTACCACCTAGCAAGTGTGGTGTCTGGCGGTGACACCACATTCCTCCCCCGCAAATCGGCGAACGGTTGTGTTATAAGACTTCCGCCCGCCGAGGGGAGGACCCCATGTTGACGTATGCGACGAGGTGGGGAGCCTAACAACAGGCGAGGCTGTGCCACCCGCACCCGTCCATTCGGTCCGTGGGGAGCTAGGAAACGCCTGAAAACCTAGTCCAGGGTGCACGCCAACATGCGGTGTATGCGCCCATAAAGAGACAGCAGGGGCCGAAGGGTCGACCTCCATCAGAACGGGGCACCCGACGGGCGAAGACGACATCTGGTCCGGAGCGGGCAAGAGGTCCATGTCGGAGGACAGCTGGTCACGGGAAGCGATCGGCGGCGCGTGACCCAGGGAGGCGCTTGGAGGCTGCAGCGAAGCGTCCACTGCGGGCGTCGCCGGCGGGAGAACAGGCGTCGTCGGCGGCGGCGGCGCGTCGCCATGGGCAAAATGGAAGACAGCGTCGGTAACACCAGGGGATGAGGCGAGCCAGTAGATAGGTCCCCAGGGCGCTGACCGGACGGCACCGGCGCTGAAAGCAGACGGGGAGCGGCAGAACCCGTGCGACGACAGAGGAGCAGCTGATTGAGATGCCGACGCACCTCACCAGAGGCCCCCAAAACCAAATACATAGCGCGGCCGAGTCAGCGAAGAATGCGCCCTGCGAGCCAACGCCTTGAACCTCGATAGTTGCGATAGTATACAACGTCGCCTGGAGCAAAAGCAGGTGGCTGCCGCTGCACAGGAACCTGATGCGGCGGATGTAGCAAAGACATCAAGGTTCGATGAGGACGATCGTGGAGCAACTCAGCCGGCGAGCGACCATCTCGGGGCTGAGAGCGATACGAAGACAAAAAGAACAACAACGCGTCCTCCCGAGAATGCGACTCTTTTAACTTCAACATCTGTGACTTGAAAGGCGGGACCAATCGTTCAGCGGCACCGTTTGACTGAGACGAAAACGGCGCGGATGTCAGATGTTGAATACCATTGGCCTTGCAGAATGACTGAAATTCTGCGGACATGAATTGTGGGCCATTGTCGGAAACAATAATCTGTGGAAGACCTTCAATGCAAAAGATAGCAGATAACGCTTGGACGGTGGCAGATGACGTCGTGGAAGACATCCGGACGACAAAAGGAAAATTACTGAATGAATCTACCACAACCAACCATCGAGCATTCCAGAATGGACCAGCAAAATCGATGTGCAAGCGTTGCCAAGGGGAAGTGGCTTTCGGCCATGCAAATAATTTCCGCGGTGGTGCGGATTGTTGTTCGGCACACGCCATGCAAGAAGAGCACATATTCGTAATCGCAGCATCGATTCCGAACCAAGTACAGTGCTGACGAGCAAGTTGTTTCGTTCGCACTATACCCCAATGTCCTTGGTGGAGAAGCCGTAAGACAGAGGACTGTAACGAACGTTGGACCACGACCCGGGACTGATCATTATCAGAACGCAACAGCAAAACATCACGTCGAACAAAAAGTCTCTCCTTGTGAGCAAAAAATCGGCGAACCAACGGATCCTCGATCCGTGACTGTGACAAGGGCCATTGCGTAGCAACAAAACGCAAAACGGTAGCAAGGACAGGGTCAGCAGCTGTGGCTGTAGCTACACGACGAAAATCAATCGGAAACGATTCGACCACGTCATCGGTTTCCGCATCAATGAACATGCAAGCAAGTTCGGAGGAATCGAATGCTCTATCCTCAGCGACAGGCAAACGGGACAACGCATCAGCGTTTCCGTGCTTAGCAGTGGACCGATACAAAATATTGTAGCGGTACTGCGAGAGGAAAATAGACCAGTGAATAAATTTCTGCGCTGTACGTGGAGTTACAGGCTTGTTCTGAGAAAAAGCGATGTCAAAGGTTTGTGGTCTGTGATGATGGTAAAGTGACGACCATACAAGAAATCATGAAACTTAGTAACACCAAATACGAGAGCCAAAGCATCTTTCTCTATCTGGGAATAATTTCTTTGCGCAGACGAGAGCAATTTGGACGCAAAGGCAATAGGGCGATCATGCGAGCCATCTTTGTGCGCAAGCACAGCACCGATCCCGAAATCCGATGCATCTACCATCAACAAAAGGGGTTTCTGGGGATCGAATGGCGTAAAGCAAGTAGTGGAAAGCAACGCCGATTTCAACTGGCGAAAGGCGCGATCGCATTCCGTCGTCCAGACAAACGGAACACCTTTACGGCGTAAGCGATGAAGTGGAGCTGAAATGGAAGAGGCGTGGCACACATATCTGTTGTAATAATGAATTTTACCCAGCACACTGTGTAACTGCGTCAAATTCTGCGGCGAAGGGAAGTCTTGTATGGCACGGAGGTGCTCTGGACTGGGATGTATGCCTTGGGCATTGAGTACATGGCCCAGATATGGTAAGTCACGAGCAAAAAACACACATTTGTCCTTCGGCATGCGAAGACCATTTTGTCGCAAGACCTGAAATAATGTTCTGAGATTGGCTAAATGTTCTTCTTCTGTCTTTCCGGTGATCACAATATCGTCCAGATAGTTTGCTGCAGTAGGGACCGACGCACAAACAGTTTGCAGATATTGCTGAAACAATGCAGGGGCGGATGCACACCCAAATGGCAGTCTTTTGAATCGATACAAACCAAGATGCGTGTTAACCACCAAAACGCGCTGGAATTCTTCGTCCACCGGTATTTGCAAGTACGCATCTGCTAGGTCCATCTTCGAAAAATATTTACCCGGGCACAGTTTATCAAAAAGATCTTCCGGGCGGGGTAAAGGATAAGTTTCAATCACTAATTGTGGATTCACTGCTGCCTTGAAGTCCACACAAAGTCTCACTTTTCCGGAAGGTTTTGGCAAAATTACTAAGGGTGATGCCCAGAGTGAAGCCTGCACACGTTCAATCACACCTCGTGATTCCAAATCGTGTAAGGTTCTTGCGACCTCATCACGCAATGTGTGGGGAACATTGCGCACTCTGAAAAATTTCGGTTGTGCGTTTACTTTCAGTTCCAGATGTGCTTTATAGTTCTTAGCGCAACCAAGGCCCGGCGCAAAAATTTCTGCAAATTCTTCACAGAGACGAGAAACGCTGGCTGAAGGCACAGTCTGGTTCACTGATAGGATCTGATTTACTATAAACAAGTTAAACAACTGAAATAAATCTAAACCAAACACGTTCACTGCAGAAGAAGAACGAAGGACATAAAAAGACACAAGTTTTGTTTGTCCCTTGTATGTTGCAAGAAGGCTGTTCTGTCGTAACGCAGGGATCTTGTGACCTGAATATGTAGTTAGCTTAACATTTGTGGCACGCAACAGAGGTGTGCCCAGTTGTTTGTACGTGTCATGATTTATTAGTGAAACTGCAGCGCCAGTATCGAAAAGGAATGGTATCACATTACCATTTATGACCAAGTCTACAAAAAGTTTATTGTCCTGCTGACGACAAGAGCGACTGTCTCGTACAACATGAACAGACACTGGTACAGAAGCACTTGTGACGTGACGGGATTTCCGTCGATGTCTACGCACACTTTTTGTGGGACGAACACAGTCACTGTTAGTGAGAGTGGCACTGGGCGGAGTGGAATTAACTACATGAATGTCCGTGGGCGAAGGTTCATGAGCCTGAGTATTTTTCGATTCCGATTCTGGCGCGAAGCAAAGGGCCTGGAATTGTTGTGAGTGTCCGATCTGAGCTTTTTCTGGCAAACACTTTGAACATGTCCTTTTCTATTACAGAAAAAGCAAATAGCTTGGCATGATGGGCAATTCTCACGCGAATGTCTAGTAGCACACTGCGGGCATGATTTTAGCACTGCATTTGCCTGCTTGCACGGCACACTTAGCGGAGAGCTTGGCGGCAGCTGCGTGGACGGGCGCGAGGGCTGTTTACTGTTCCGTGCAGCGCGCCCGGCGGGCCGGTTAATGTGACACACAGCTGGCGAAGTTCCAAATGGTTCCTGAGCAAAGTCAAGTGAGTCTTGCCTATCCAATATGTCCATCACTTGTTGAAGGGAGGGATTGACTAGTTTCAAAATTTGCTCCCGTATACGAGCATCAGAAACATTCTATGCAATGGCATCACACACCATAGTATCTGAATAAGGGAGTCCACATTCACACTCAAAAGCACAATCCCTAGTAAGGCCTTGCAACCCACTCCAGATTAGTTTGACCTGCCGTACGGTTTGTACGAAAGAACGTATACCTTTTTGCAACTACATTGACTGATTCCTTGAAATATGCATCTAATGCAGACAAAATTTCGTCGTAGGACAGAGTTGCTACGTTGTGTCGGGGAAATAATTTCACTATCACTCGGTACGTGTGCACCACGATGGATGCTAACAAAAAAGGCTGCCGCTCATTACCTTGAATTCTGTAGGCGGCGAGATGGAATCCAAATTGGCGTGACCACTCCGTCCAGCTTTCCAGTGCCGCATCAAAAGGACGAAAAGGTGGTGCAACTGCGTGCCATGGCTGCGGTAGCGGTGGAGCGGCGGCGGCCGCATCGTTTTGCATTGCACGTTGACCCTGGACGAGCTGTCCAAGGGCATCCAATAAGGCCTGCGTCTGCTGATTCTGCAAGCGATAAAATTCGGACAGTACATCTGGAGAATGTGGCGATGCCATGACACAATGAAATCAATCTGTCAATACAAACACAAAATTCTCGGCGGCAACTGTAGTGGCGTGGCAAGACAGCCAAGCCACTCGGAGGTAGCCGAAAGGCACGCGTTAAGCTCATGCAGATTGGCGTGAAGTCTGGAACAAGGTAAAGTAATTATCCTATAAAGAAAGGAACGTAGTTCTTGGAATACTTAACTTTAATCCACAATTGGAGAACATCGCTCTTGTTTAGCCATTATTACACTGAATATAAACTGGTAATGGCGCCTTGCTAGGTCGTAGCAAATGACGTAGCTGAAGGCTAAGCTAACTATCGTCTCGGCAAATGAGAGCGTATTGGTCAGTGTAGCTTCGCTATCAAAGTCGGCTGCACAACTGGGGCGAGTGCTAGTAAGTCTCTCTAGACCTGCCGTGTGGTGGCGCTCGGTCTGAAATCACTGACAGTGGCGACGGACCGCAGCCGATTTAAAGGCTACCACCTAGCAAGTGTGGTGTCTGGTGGTGACACCACAGTAATATTGTAGAACAAAAGCAGACTGGTGCTTTTCATTTATTATAATGTAGTTCTACCAAGAACCGACGGAAGATTCTGTTAATATAATAAATATTGAATTTTATATCGTGATAACGGATAACCTTAACACCAGAGATTATAAACATATCTATATAGACAGCAACGACCGACAACAACATAAATATCTGTAACCAACTAGCTATCAAACTTAAATTTCCACGATTGGTAAAACTGTAAAAGACGTGTTATAATATGGAACATCCTTAAAACGTTACTAATAAACGTTGCAGCAGCAGTACTTTACTCGAAGTTGGCGTATGTCCGTTTACGACGCCAGTATATCAGTACAACGTTCAGTGTAAAAAACCTTTATATATTATACATTATGTAAAATATAAAATAAGGCGACTATCTGCAGATGTACTGATGAAGGCAATAAAGCCGGAATA
Source organism: Schistocerca americana (assembly GCF_021461395.2). Lineage (NCBI taxonomy): Eukaryota > Metazoa > Arthropoda > Insecta > Orthoptera > Acrididae > Schistocerca > Schistocerca americana. The sequence continues at coordinate 402,351,363 of NC_060120.1, forward strand.
AGCTTATATACAAAAATAAAATATCAAGCAGCATACGGTCTACTAATTCAAATGAGAATATCCGAGCATGGAATATACAGATGGACATTTCGAAAAAAGAAAAAAAAATACTGCGATAAATGCCTATGTAAAATTCTTAAATTCCACATTCGTCAGTTCCTCATTGGTGAGCTACTCTTATTCCATGTCACTTCTTTACTACACTTCAAGTATCAGCAGTTCTACCTAATTGCTAGTCACGCTGGACCATTATCTTCAGCCCTTTGATAGCTAGGTGGTCCCGTTGCTCTTTTCACGGCCTCTAATTTTACTGCCCATATTTCCACATGATTTATTCATGTCTTAACTACTATATTTAAGTATTTTAATACACTGTCTATCAAACCACTACGTGTCGTAGCTGTACAGCGCAACGTGGTAAACATTTAGCATGACGGTTTAAGAAAAAATTACAATATATTTGTCATTATTATATTGATAACAAAGAAAATAGGTATGAAAATATTTATGATATTATAAACCAAGGGTACTGGAAGTAGGGTGCCTTGTCTAATTTGCATGTCTCTCTTTATTAACTAAATCTACGTCTAGGTGATTACTCTGCTATTCACAATAAAGTGCCTGGCAGAGGCTTCATTTAACCACCTTCAAGCTGTCTCTCTACTGTTCCACTCTCGAACGGTGCTCCTGAAAAAACGAGCCCTTCAGTTTTTCTAGGGGAGTCCTGATTTATCTTATTTAATTCTGACGATCATTTCTCCCTATGTAGGAGGGTGCGAACAGAATGTTTTCGCAATCGGTTGAGAAAACTGGTGACTGAAATTTCATGAGAAGATCCCGTTGCGACGAAAACGCCTTTGTTTTAATGATTGTCATTCCAATTCAAGTACCATGTCTGTGGCACCATCTCCCCCATTTCACGATAGTACAAAACGAGCTGCCCTTCTTTGAACTCATTCGATGTCACCCGTCAGTCCCACCTGATGCGGATCCCACACAGCACAGCAGTACTCCAGAATAGGGCGGACAAGCGTGGTGTGAGCAGTCTCTTTAGTAGACCTTTTAAGTGTATTGTCATATCGCTGGTTTAGTTTTGGAGTATCTTTGCCGGCAGCCGCGTCTAGTGTGTCGAGCACGGGACACGATACTGTTATGTTGTGTAGTGTGTGGATCTGCATGTAAAAAGCATTGTTGGTAGTTCAGGTTGAAGTGTTGCTAGAAGTGCTATTACAGTAAAGTGATTAAATATGCAAGTAATTCAGAGGAAAGTACATCAAGATGTAATTAAAAATGAGCAGTGCTGCTGATAACGTATTTTGTGTATTTCTCTCGTTGCGTGTCGCACAGTATCAATCATCGGCGCTGTGTTCGGTCTCCCAGAATGAAATGATGTGCATCAGTAGAAATTAGTTACCATAAAAGAGTGCAGTCAAGTGCCAGTGTCTTGTAGCGAGCGTGAGGAAGTGAGTTCGATCATTGCGTTTCCAAATTATCAACAATCAGCCGCCGGGCGAGGTGGCCGAGCGGTTCTAGGCGCTACAGTCTGGAACCGCGCGATCACTACGGTCGCAGGCTTTAATCCTGCCTCGGGCATGGATGTTTGTGATGTCCTTAGGTTAGTTAGGTTTAAGTAGTTCTAAGTTCTAGGGGACTGATGACCACAGAAGTTAAGTCCCATAGTGCTAAGAGCCATTTGAACCATTTGAACAATCAGCCGCGCCGCGACGGCTACGCACACGCTCGTACAAGTGAGAACTGAGAACTGAAAAATTAACTTTAATAACAGTGTTATATCATTACTAGTGACAAGGAGGACTATTACCAGATATCTGTATGTGTGACGAGCGCCGGCCGAAGTGGCCGTGCGGTTCTGGCGCTGCAGTCTGGAACCGCGAGACCTCAATGGTCGCAGGTTCGAATCCTGCCTCGGGCATGGATGTGTGTGATGTCCTTAGGTTAGTTAGGTTTAACTAGTTCTAAGTTCTAGGGGACTAATGACCTCAGAAGTTGAGTCCCATAGTGCTCAGGGCCATTTGACGAGCGTAAGAACTTTCGTTCGATCATTCGGCTTCCGTATCATCAACAATCAGCCGCGTCGGACGGTTACGCGCACGCTCGTCCGAATGATATTTTGGACTGTTAATAATCAAGATTGTTAATTGGGATAAAGATTTACGATTTAGAGTGTAAACAGTGCAACCTGTGGTTTCCATATCGTCTCAGAATATAGATGTTCATACCAGACATAGGACTGTATTTTGTTTTAACGTTGAGTGGCTCCCCTAAACCCGCTTGCATACTTCGATAGATAATTTCAGGCAAGGCAACAGCAGTGTGGAGCAGGACAATACGACCGCTGCGGGATTATCAGGTACGTGGTGTGGACAGGGCGCACGGTCACGAAACGAGAAGTCAGTTTAAAGTACCCCACCCAGTCTTTAGTTTTCTCTACGCACAACACTATCTATGTGATCGTTCGAATTTAGGTTATTTGTAATTGTAATCCCTAAGTATTTAGTTACATTTACAGCCTTCAGGTTTGTTTGACTTATCGCGTAATCGAAATTTATCGGATTTGTTTTAGTACCCCTATGAATAACTTCACACTTTTCTTTAGTCAGGGTCAACTGCCACTTTTCGCACTACACAGATATCGTATCTAAATCATTTTGCAATTCATTTGGTCATCTGATGACTTTACAAGACGGTAAATGATAGCATCACCTGCAAACAATCTAAGACGGCTACTTAGATTGTCTCCTACGTCGTTAATATAGATCAGAAACAATAGAGGTCCTATAACACTTTCTTGGGGAACGCCGGATATTACTTCTGTCCTCGATGACTTTCCGTCTATTACTACGAATTGTGATCTTTCTGACATGAAATCACGAATCCAGTCGCACAACTGAGACGATATTCCATAAGCACGCAGTTTGGTTAGAAGATGCTTGTGAGGAACGGTGCTGAAAGCCCTCTGGAAATCTAAAAATATGGAATCAATTTGACATCCACTGTCGATAGCACTTATTACTTTATGAGTATAAAGAGCTAGTTGTGTTTCACAAGAACGATGTTTCCTGAATCCGTGCTGACTATGTGTCAATAAATCGTTTTCTTCGACATAATTCATAATGTTCGAACACAGTATATGTTCGAAAACCCTACTGCGATGGGCCTGTGATCTGTGAGCGGCAGTTGTATATAATTGCTAAATATGGAGCTATTGTGTCAGCATACTCTGAAAGGAACCTGACTGGTATATAATCTGGACCCGAGGCCTTACCTTTATTAAGTGATTTAAGCTGCTTTGTTACACCGAGGATATCTACTTCTATGTTTCTCATCTTGGCAGTTGTTCTTGATTGGAATTCAGGAATATTCACTTCGTCTTCTTCGGCGAAAGAGTTTCGGAAAACAGTGTTTAATAACTGTGCTTTAATGGCTGTGTCATCGGTAGCTTCACCGTTGTTATCGCGTAGTGAAGGTATTCATTGCGTCTTGCCTCTGGTGTGCTTTATATATGGCCGGAATCTCTTTGGGTTTTCAACCACATACTGAGACAGAGTTTCGTCGTGGAAATTAATATAAGGAACTCGCATTGAAGCACCGCTATCTTTCGAACTTCTGAAAAACTTTGGCAATCTTGGGGATTTTGCGTTCTTTTAAATTTGGCATGCTTTTTTCGTTGGTTCTGAAACAGTGATATGACCCGTTTTGTGTACCATGGGGAATCAGTACCATCACTTATTAATATGTGATATATATCTCTCAACTGTCGTCGAAACTATCTCTTTGAAATCATTCCACAACTTTTCTAGGCTTTCATGATCATATCAGAAGGAGTGAAGACTGTCTCTTAAAATGGCGTTAAGAGCATTTTTACCAGCTTTCTTTAAGTAGATACACTTTGCGTTTCTTTTTGATGGTTGTGAGTGTTACGGTATTGAGCCTAGCAGCAACTGCCTTCTGGTCGTTAAAAAAAATCCCTGTATTCGTCACGATACTTATTTGTCCAGGACTATATGTTGCTAAGAGGTCAAGAATGCTTTCGCAGACATTTACTCTTCGAGTGGGCTCATGAACTAATTGTTCAAAACAATATTCTGAGAAAGCATTCAGTACAATTTCGGATGACGGTTTATGCCTGTCGCCGGCTTTAAACTTCTAATTTGTCCAGCATATGGAGGATAAAATGAAGTCACCACCGACAATAATTATATTGTTGTGGTACCTATTTGAAATGAGACTGAATTTTTCTTTGAACTGTTCAGCAACTGTATCTTCTAAGACGTGAGTTCGGTAAAACGATCCAATTAATAGTTTACTCCGATTGTCAAACATAGCCTCTACTCATACTATTTCGCAGGAACTATCTACTTCAGTTTCGCTACATGGTAAACTTCTGACAGCAATAAATACTCCTCCACCAACTATATTCAATCTATCCATTCTGAACACTGTTAGGTCGTTCTACAAATTTTGGCTGAACTTATTTCAGGCTCAGCTCTCCGTACCTATAACTATTTGAGTTTCAGTGCTTTTTATTAGGCCTTGGAGCTCTCGTTCTTTCCTAGTATAGGTACGACAATTTACAACTACACTAACAATCATTTTTACAAGTACCTTACTGTGTTTTACCTGCCTCCTATTAGACGGTCGCTCTTTCTGTGGTTTCTTGAGACACTCTAACTTAAAAAGAACCAGCTCAGTCCCTTCCACACAGCCTTCGCTACCCGTGTAGTCCCATCCTGTGTTTAGTGGGCTCCTGACCTATTAAGCGGAACCTGGAAACCCACCACCCGATGGCGCAAGTTAAGGAATCTGCAGCCTACACGGTCACAGAACCGCCTGAGCATCTGATTCAGACAATGCACTCGGCCCTGCACCAAACCACAATCGGTTCTATCGACGATGCTGCAGATGGTGAGCTCTGCTTTAATCTCTCAGGCAAGACTGGCAGCCTTTACCATTTTGGCTATCCGCCTGAAACCAGAGAGAATCTCCACTGATCCAAAGCGACACGTGTCATTGGTACCGTCATGAGCCACCACCTGCAGTTGGCTGCACCCTGTGCTCTCATGGCATCCGGAAGCAGCCTTTCCACATCCAGAGTAACTTCCCACAATATGCACACGAAGAGCACTCTGGCTTCCATCCCCCCCCCCCCCCCCCCCCCCCTGGCAGCCATGTTTCTGCTACCGCGCGCCGCGGAATTTGAATCCGCGCCAGATGGCATGGAGGTCGAAGACCCCTAGAGGTCTCTGCACCATCGCGCCGTAAGCCTTGGCGGCACGCGCCTCCTGGCCCACATTTAGTGTGAGGCACAGTGGAACACGTGGTCCTAGCCGCCAATAGCGGCGACCCCCAATCATGTATTTAAGCGCCTGCCTCTCGCTCAGCCGGCCAGTCTAATCTTGCGTACGTCTATGGATATATCGCCTCGCCTTAGCGTATTTACTTTCTTTTCCTGTATACAACTGGATGTGGTTGTCTAGTTACGTTTTCTTGTGTCTCTGTTGTTTCGATCTTGTTGTTCGCGAGGTACTTCTTTGGTCGTGTCCGTCCTCTCCCGTTTGTGTTGTCGTTCGCGGGCCACTCCGTGGGTCCTGCCGCGCTTCACGTCACGTCAACACTACGACCGTTCCGGCCGCAGTTACAACATTTTGGCGTCGAGGTAAATGGTGGTCGTTTTTGGCATGGAGGCGAAGTTGGTCTGTCTGCTGGAGCAGCAGCAGCTGCAGCTACAGTTAGACATCTTACAGCAGTCGCTGCGATTGCTAACCGACAAAGTCGATGCTCAGGACGCATTACCACTACAGTTTCCGGGTCCTCGGGTGTCCGATGCGTTCCCACGTCCGCCGTCGTTCCCACCATTTAATGATGCTGAAGAAGACTGGGAGACGTACTTACATCGGCTGGAACAACATTTCACGGCTTTTCAAGTCACAGATGACTCCTTGCAGCGGTCGTTGTTTTTGTCTTGGGCCTCCCCAGATACGTTCTTTCTCTTCCGCAAGTTGGCACCGTTGTCCAATTCAGTGGCTCTCTCTTTCCAGGAGATACGCCTTTTGCTGACAGACTATTATTCCCAACGCTATCATCTGGTCACCACTCGGCTGGAGTTTGTAACGCCGGAAATGCATATCCTCCTATTTCCATCTATTGTACTATAAATTTTTTTCCTTATTTTGTTACCTGAAGATATGACGATTCTGTGTCTTTGTATATTGTAATTGTTTTACTATTTGTATATACACTCCTGGAAATTGAAATAAGAACACCGTGAATTCATTGTCCCAGGAAGGGGAAACTTTATTGACACATTCCTGGGGTCAGATACATCACATGATCACACTGACAGAACCACAGGCACATAGACACAGGCAACAGAGCATGCACAATGTCGGCACTAGGACAGTGTATATCCACCTTTCGCAGCAATGCAGGCTGCTATTCTCCCATGGAGACGATCGTAGAGATGCTGGATGTAGTCGTGTGGAACGGCTTGCCATGCCATTTCCACCTGGCGCCTCAGTTGGACCAGCGTTCGTGCTGGACGTGCAGACCGCGTGAGACGACGCTTCAGTCCCAAACATGCTCAATGGGGGACAGATCCGGAGATCTCGCTGGCCAGGGTAGTTGACTTACACCTTCTAGAGCACGTTGGGTGGCACGGGATACATGCGAACGTGCATTGTCCTGTTGGAACAGCAAGTTCCCTTGCCGGTCTAGGAATGGTAGAACGATGGGCTCGATGACGGTTTGGATGTACCGTGCACTATTCAGTGTCCCCTCGACGATCACCAGTGGTGTAGGAGATCGCTCCCCACACCATGATGCCGGGTGTTGGCCCTGTGTGCCTCGGTAGTATGCAGTCCTGATTGTGGCGCTCACCTGCACGGCGCCAAACACGCATACGACCATCATTGGCACCAAGGCAGAAGCGACTCTCATCGCTGAAGACGACACGTCTCCATTCGTCCCTCCATTCACGCCTGTCGCGACACCACTGGAGGCGGGCTGCACGACGTTGGGGCGTGAGCGGAAGACGGCCTAACGGTGTGCGGGACCGTAGCCCAGCTTCATGGAGACGGTTGCGAATGGTCCTCGCCGGTACCCCAGGAGCAACAGTGTCCCTAATTTGCTGGGAAGTGGCGGTGCAGTCCCCTACGGCACGGCGTAGTATCCTACGGTCTTGGCGTGCATCCGTGCGTCGCTGCGGTCCGGTCCCAGGTCGACGGGCACGTGCACCTTCCGCCGACCACTGGCGACAACATCGATGTACTGTGGAGACCTCACGCCCCACGTGTTGAGCAATTCGGCGGTACGTATACCCGGCCTCCCGCATGCCCACTATACGCCCTCGCTCAAAGTCCGTCAACTGCACATACGGTTCACGTCCACGCTGTCGCGGCATGCTACCAGTGTTAAAGACTGCGACGGAGCTCCGTATGCCACGGCAAACTGGCTGACACTGACGGCGGCGGTGCACAAATGCTGCGCAGCTAGCGCCATTCGACGGCCAACACCGTGGTTCCTGGTGTGTCCGCTGTGCCGTGCGTGTGATCATTGCTTGTACAGCCCTCTCGCAGTGTCCGGAGCAAGTATGGTGGGTCTGACACACCGGTGTCAATGTGTTCTTTTTTCCATTTCCAGGAGTGTACATGCATTTATGTCGATGTATAATTGGTTTGTTTTGTAAATACTATTTGTATTTTTACGCTGGGTCTTGCCTAGGGAAAACTATGCTATCGAACGAATACATCGATAGGTCGTGTGGAGAACCAAAGTGTTTAGAATCTTTGGTAGTGTGAACTCGGCCGTGTGGAGCGCGGGCAGAGAGAGTCTGGCTGGAGGAGGGCAGTGGAGTAGGTGTGTTGTGTGACGCTCCCGCGAGTAGCCGCGCTTCCGGGGTTTGGCAGCATGTAATTGCGCTCGACTTGCTATGTAAGTTTATGACATGGTGTCGCGGACGGGAAGCGTTAGCTGGCACACGTCAAGAGCCCGTTTCGGCTGGAGACCGTGTCGAGAAGAAGGCGCGCCAACATCCAGCTTCTGCAACAGCGACGGCCGACAATGAGTGACTGTCGCCACCTCCTCGATCGACGACTTCCAAACCTTCAATCAACCAACAAAGATGACTGGTAGCACGTAAAGTTTTAGAACTGTATGGCAGACCTCAGCTTTTCAAACTGTTAAATTTTTCTCACTAAATTACAGCAATGTAGCATGAACCTTTGTTGCTCATTGTCCCAATCGCATTACCAAGCAGGGTCCCTTCCTTTTCCGGAATGAACCCGAGTATCGTTGAAATTCAAACGCCAGCATTAAAGTAATATCATTCGATTTCACTGCTTTAATTTCAAAGTTCAGTTAAGGTATTCATAGCTGGCTACGATATTTAGATTACACAAGCACAAATTAAGAGTGCGAGTTTTGTTACCGTATTTCAGCTTACCTGTGACTGCAGCTCAGCTTGGTACGTACTAAATTTTACTATTGTTAATTGTTCAGAATCATTTAATTCGAGTTCAAAGTTAATCTCTTATTTCTAAATTGCGTGGATTCAAGTAGCTTTTGAAATGATTGTTGAGTTAGCCCAAGACTAACCGTATTTTACTGAATTTCGATGTGCTTCAGAAACAAAGCTCACTATTAATATCAGTCACTAAATTAACTTTCAATTTTCCGGTTTTAATAATTCTTTTGCTAAATTAAGTCGGAGTGTAGCGAAATTTATTACTTCTGACAAGCTTTCAGTTTTCACACTACACATGCCAACCTTCAGTAGCCACGCCTCTAGTGCTAATTATATGGGTAATAACCTTTCTTTTTCAGTTACCATAGTAATTGTCCATAGGACTGGCGACCGTAATTTCCCACAAATCTCAAATATCTAATTACCGCTAGTTAATTGTTAACGTAACGGCCGCACATTTACTTTCTTTATTAACTTTACCCCTTTTCAAAATTAATTTCCACCAGTTTCATTTGCATTTTTCCTTTCATTTAGATGCAACCCTTTCCTCCCTCTTTACCGACAGATTAACTTCGGTGACGATTGCTTTTCCCAAATTTCCATTAGGTACACTTGATTTAATTTTTCACTGTCATTAAGGTCGATAAGTGAGGAGGAGGTTACAATTTCCACGAGTACCATAAAAAGCCTGGTCATCGCATCGTTCCTGGGTCACGGACTTGTAGGGTCTCAGCTGTCGATGCGATTTTACGTGCACCACTCAGCAGTGTAAGGCTTCGTATGCAGACTCCCTGACCCGGGATGTGGTGGTTCAGCTTTCTTCCGATCCTGAGGTCCGTACTACGGCGCTGAAACTCAATAACCCCTCATTGGAAGAGATCCTCCGCATTGCTCACTCCTTTGAAATTGTTCAAGCAGCTAACGAGCGTCTTACGGCGCGGCCGCAGGTAGCGCCTATTGTGGCGTCACGGCGGGTTCCGCCCTCACGACGTCGACGTGGCCCCGATGACAGAGGCCAGCGCCGTCGGGAATCCTCGTAGTCCGACGTCTGTATGTCATTGGCGCCTCCGGTCGGCCCTTGTCGCTGGTAGCGTGGCGCACTTCCGTCTTGCCCGCAGTGCTTTACTGAACATTCTCGAGCTGATTGTCCTCACCGCTGGAAAACCTGCAAGATGTGTAACAAGGATGGCCACATCCGATCGGTTTGTCGTAGTCGCTCGACTCGCTCCATTGCTGACCCTCCTGGGACTCAAGATACAGTCCTTGCTCTTCAGTCGGTTGTCCCACAGGACGACCCGTCGGCGCGGAAGCTTTTCCTCGCGCTCCGCCTTTTCACTGAGGATGTCAGTTTTCAGGTCGACACTGAGGCCACCGTCTCCCTGATAAATATGGCAACATGTACCCGGCTGGGATCTCCTGAGTTGTCACGTCCCTGTCCCCGTTTGGTCGCCTAGGGAGATGGTTCCATTCCCCTTCGTGGACAGTTTGTCGTCCATGCGATGTACAAGCTTGTTCCCCGGCTCCTTACACTCTTTGTCGTCGACCATACGTCGGCTTCGAATAATTTTGGCTTGGATGCGTTTTAACTGTTTGACTTTTCAATTTCTGAATAAGTTAAGGTCGTTTCCATGGCTGTTCCTTTTCAGGACCCAGTGGATCTATGCTCCGCTTTTGCGTCGTTGTTTGTAACGGATCTCGGATGTGCTTCCGGTTTTCAGGCGCACTTCACCCTTCGCCGGGTGTGCAGCCTCTCTTTTAACGGGTCCAGCCCCTTCCGGTGGCCTTACAGCCGGCAGTCAAGTATAATCTTGATCGGCTCCAGGCTGCTGGCGTTCTGGAGCCTATGACTTAGTGCCTGAGCGACACCATTGGTGGTCATACGGAAACCCAAAGGGTCCTTTCGGCTGTGTGGGGACTTCAGCGCTACTGTCAATGCTCAGTCCCTCGTCAACACTTACCCTTTTCCCCGACAGGAAGAACTTCTCGCAAAGATTGCCGGGGGAGAGTATTTTTCAAAGATCGACCTGGCTGAGGCATACCACCAATTACCCTTGGATGCCGACTCTCAGAACATCATGGTTAATAACACGACCTTCGGACTGTACAAGTACAAACGCCTTCCCTTTGGTGTCTCTTCGGCGCCAGCCATTTTCCAGTGGTTCCTGGAGCAACTTACTCAGGCTATCCCTGCCTTCATCAATTATCTGGATGACATCTTGGTCACTGGGCGTTCCCGCCAGGCACATTTGCAAAATCTCTGAAATCTGTGGATATATGCTGTCCGCTGGACAAGTGTTGTTTCTTCAACTGGAAGTGGAATACTTAGGCCACTGGTTTAGCAAAGATGGCATTCATCCTTCAGGTCCTAATGTTGTGGCCATTGAGGCCCTCCCTCGTCCCATGAACTTACTTGAACTCCAGGTGTTTTTGGGAAAGATTACTTATTAATGTTCTTGCCCCAGGCGGCCTCTGTTGCTCAACCCCTCATCACTTGCGTGCAGAGAGGTATCTTTTAATTGGACTCCTGCCTGTGGCAAGGCTTTTCCCCATTTAAAGGCGATGCCGCAGTCCACCACTTGCCTTACTCCCTTCTATCTGGACCGCCCCTCGGTTGTGGCGGCTGATGCGTCGGCATATGGCATTGGGGCCGTCCTCGGGCATCGGGATGCTGATGGCTCCTAACAGCCCATCGCTTATGCCTCTAAGACGTTGACCCCAGCTCAACGCAACTACTCCCAGAATGAAAAAGAGGCGCTGGCGGTCGTGTTCGCCGCCCAAAAATTTCACACTCATCTTTTTGGTGCAAAGTTCACTTTCTTGACGGACCATAAACCCTTGGTTATGCTTTTGAGACGCCACTCTCACCTTCTAGGGTGCACAGCTCAACGTCTCCATCGCTGGGCGTTGTTTTTACGAAATTATGCTTACACCATCTGGTATAAGCTCACCGCCCACCACGCTAACGTGGACACTTTGTCATGTGCCAGTAGGCCCGTGATCCTGCCTTTGATCAACAGGAGGTCCTCTGCTCTCACATTGATTCCGCACACCAGAACGCACTGGATGGCCTGCCTCTCATAGCTGCTCACATTGCCGTGGCTACCTGTCGCGACCTTATGTTATGGCAGGTTCCCCACTATGTGGTCCATGGGTGGCCCTCCTATGTTTCTCGTCGGATGCATTCCGATTTCAGCCCCTTACGCCACCTGTCCCACAGGCTCTCTGATGATGTCCTTGTGTTGGCCACTGAGTCGGATGCCCATCGGATGGTCATCCAACCGGATTTGTGGCAACGGGTGCTCAGTTTGTTACACCGTGGGCACTGTCCCATATGAAAGTTTTGGCTTGCCGTCAGATGTATTGCCCGGCATCGATGGCGATATTGACCACGTGGTCCGTGGGTGCAATGTAGGTGTCGTTTGCCCCCTGGCCTGCACCTCGTGAGCCCTGGGATCGCATCCATACCGATTTTGCGGCCCCTTTTATGGGGTCCATGTGGTCACTTATTGTTGATGGCTACTCCAAATACCCATATGTCATCCACATGGCATCCAACACCACGGAAGCAACACGTATGGCCCTGGCCCAGGTTCTCACAGTTGAGGGCCTACCACACATGTTGGTCTCCAATAATGGTCCCCAATTCACAGCATCCACCTTTAACGACTTCTGTCAGGCCAACATTATCAAACATATCCGTAGCCCCCCTTTCCACCCATCGTCCAATGGCATGATGGAGAGGCTTGTCCACACTTTTTGACATAGGCGGTTGTTGGTCGAAGTGGCCGTGCGGTTCTAGGCGCTTCAGTCCGGAACCACGCTGCTGATACGGTCGCAGGTTCGAATCCTGCCTCGAGCATGGATGTGTGTGATGTCCTTAGGTTACTTACGTTTAAGTAGCTCTAAGTCTAGGGACTGATGACCTCAGATGTTAAGTCCCATAGTGCTCAGAGCCATTTGAAAATGGCAGTTGACAAAACCACGTCGGCACTCACCCTGTTTCTGAGCACCTATTGCACTATAACAATTTACGGACGCAGTATGGCGGAGCTCCTTCATGGGCGACAGACGCGGACCCTACTCCATTTGCTGATGCCATCCCCCTCCCGCCCCCACTCCCTGCCCTCGCAGCGTTATGCTTCCGGCACAGCCTTGTGGGCCCGCGAGTACGGGTGCAAGGTGGGTTGGACGCCCACCACGGTCGTCGCGGCCCATCGGCGGCATGTGACGTCGGTGCGGATGTCGAAATGGTTGGAGTGCTGCCATTACAATCAGCTCTGCCCACGTGCCCCCACGGGACTCGCTCCGCCGCCTCCTCCCCTATCTCCTTCAGGTACGGACGTGGTCCTCGAGTCGCCACCCCTTCCTGCAGATGCCGTCTCCCCAGAGGCCTGCTGCCAGCACCTCCCGCCCCCAGGTGGATCGGCAGCTCCCTCCCCCACCCTGGACTCGGGGTCAGCCGTTATGGATACCTCGGGTAGCCCTTTCTCCCCACCAATGGTGGTTGATGACCCTGGCTCTTCTTCCCACTGCCGCCCACCTCGGCATCATCCGGGGCGTTTCCTCCTCTACACGCAAGTTTCAGGGGGGAGGGATCTGGTACCGCACGCCGTGGAATTGGAACCCACGCCAGATGGCTTGGAGGTCGAAGACCCCTAGAGGTCTCTGCACCATCGCGCCGTAAGCCCTGGCGGCGCTCGCTTCCTGGCGCACATTTAGTGTGACGGTGCCACAGTGGAACATGTGGTCCCAGCAGCCGATAGCGGCGGCCTCGGTCATGTATTTAAGCGCCTGCCTCCCTCTCAGCCGGCCAGTCTAATTTTTCGTACTTCTCTGGACATATCGTCTCGCCTTAGACAGAGTATTTACCTTCTTGTTCTGTGTACGAGTGGACGTGATTGTCTAATTACGTTTTCTTATGACTCAGTTGTTTCGATCTTTTTATTGTTCGTGAGGTCTATCGTTGGTCGTGCCTATCCTCTCCAGTTTGTGTTGTTTGCGGACCGCTCTCTGGGCCCCCTGCGCTTTCCGTCACGTCAACCCCGCGACCGTTCCGGTCGCAGTTACAACAATGTTAATAAGGGGACGCATTACTTGCCTAACACTGGAGCTCCCAACTACCAGCAAACTCACCTCGGTGAATACCTAGATCTTGTGGGCCGAGAAGCTACCTCTGAAACAAGATGGAACTGCTGCATCCGGATTCGGCAGCCACAGATAACGCCCGAAACCTTTTCGTCAAACGAAACAGGGAGGCCCTACGATCGATCCCTCAGAAAGTCTTTCGCTGCCTTGCAGTCTTGGGAATGATCTCCCACTCAACCACAGGAGGGGGCTCAACCTCAGTGCAGGAAGTACACTGGGCAGCCACAGCAGCGGTCTGATCGGGGGACACATGGGACGTGTTCGACGTCCCTCGTATCTGCGCATCCGACGCCCACAGTGATGCCCCTTGGCAGCAGCTTCAAGCTGTGTGTCGGAGGCCAACACCGCGTGGAGCTGCGAGCGAAAGGTCACCTACTCAGCCCGCATCTGCACACAGCAATCACAGCTCCTAAGCATTACTGAAGCCGCTCCTGTTTGAAGCTCGTAAAATATGTAACAAAGGAACAGTGTTATCGCCTTATTAGCAGCAGGAACTCAAGGTGCTCTCTCATTGACGGTCTAACCAACACTGAGCTGTTCTAAGCAAAACAAACAAAAGCCTGTATGATAAAAGGGTCGATACAAGGGTCGCTAACACTAGCGGTACTGTACACTACGCTGTTATTAAAATAAAAGATTGTGCCTAGTAATCACTCAAACGCGTAAGACATTGCATAAATGAAGTAATAACTACAGAGATAACTGAAAATAAGTCGCTCATGTAGGAAGCTCGTAAAAATATGAAACAAGCGAACGGTGTACTCGCCTTATTAGCAACAGGAACTCAAGGTGCTCTCTCACAGACGCTCTAACCTACACTAGGTGGTGGTTTTTAATAGGTTATGAACGTGTCTGGGGCACGTGCCAAGCTGCCTGTATGACGTAACATTCTTAAAATTGAGCCCGACCTGGAACCCACCGGGGGCTGCAGGCACTGTCCACCCACAAGACTGTTTGTGGCTAAGGTACGACCAAGGGCGTTACAGCGCCTTTCCTTTATTTCTGCCGGTCACTGTTGCCCAGCGGTTATAGGGGCTTCAGTCCAGAACTGCGCGGCTGCTACGGTCGCAGGTTCGAATTCTGCCTCGGGCATGGATGTATGTGATGTCCTTAGGTTAGTTTAAGTAGTTCTGAGTTTAGGGGACTGATGACCTCAGATAGTGCTTAGAGCCATTTGAACAATTTGAAACTTGTTTTGTGCCATCTTTTGAAGATATGCATCTGCTGCTTATAAAAAGCGAGAGCTACAGGAAACCAATTCTAGCGTCCTATTGGTCATTTCGGAACTCCTTAAATGCAGCTGCGAAGCTGTGGATATTGGCGGGAAAATGTGCTGTTGGTGTGAAGATGTGTGACGTCAGATTGCAATGCTGAAATTAATGCCTTTTGGCAGTAGGGGACAATTTCATGTTGTCATTAGCGGTTGGAAAACAAACGTCTGTTGGAGGGAATCCTCGTGATAGGGCAGCACTGGTTTGTAACTTCGCTATGGGTGACTGGCACTTGTTGGTGGCAAGGACTAGGCAGGGAGTAAGCGAGCGCCACGAGGGAAGCAGACAGGTGTATGATGCGAGAGTGACCGCAACGGATTTGGTTTAGGACATCGTGTTGTGCTGCTCGACTTAGTGTAGCAGGTAGCTACAGGCTGTCACATCTTGGAATCCCGCAAAAGGGCCGACGAGTCCGTGTTCACGAAGCGGCCAGCACATCACTGCGCCACAGTCGTACTTAGAGTGAGCACAATTCGCAGCACCGGCAGATTAGCTCAACTTGATTTCACACTTATTGAATCCAGGACGATCGCCAGTCTAACCTCCTTTTGCACTGTTATTTAATGTATGGACTTCAGGGTTTCAGTCAACAACTTGCAGTCACTTTTCCGATTGAAAATTACAGAATTAAATAGTTGTTTATCGTTGAACTTCGAGAGTGAGTAAATTCTTTAGAGGGCAAGATGTAATTTAACTGATCGATGAGAGGCACCGCTTTACATTAATCTTCATGCAAATTTAAACAGATATCATTGTCACAGCTTTCTCATTACGGTGTACATATTATATGTTGATCCGTCAATATATTTATGAATAAATGTGAATATTGAAGCTAATCATTGTTGTCGTTCGACCCATTCACTTATTTTACGTTGGAAGCTTTTGAATTTGTCCTAGAAGATATTAGCAATCAGCTCGAAATCATAACCAACACATTATACATTCAGATAACATTACTAAGAGTGAAATTTTGTGCAAATTTCCCGCTTCGAGAACTATGGTTATGGCAGTAAGTTTCGCGTTATCCGTTTAACATGAAATTCAGAGATTAGACATTAAAAAGGTCGTCTGCCCAAAAGTAGTTTTGAAGGGTTAGGGGAAATTCTACACCACAGGATTTTGCAAAGGGATTTTAAATGAGAAAAGTATTCCATATTTTAAGCAGTGGTACTACATACCACAGCAAGATAAAAATGCCCAGTAATCACTTGCCCTAAAATGCATATCTTAAGCTCTACGAACACCTGTTCACAGGTACTATTGCGAAACACGTCACATTTACTGTGTAAGGATACTGTGATCAGTAACCATACTAACAGCCTACGGAATAGCACATGCATCCTGGGGATCCTTAGCGTCCAGAACTTTCTCCGGCCGACAGGTCACTGTGGTGTCGCGCCGGTTCTGTTAAGAGATAGCAAACTTGCGAAGACAGTCTAGGTTGGGTCGGTCGAGTAATCATCTGATGAAAAAGTCGCGAGGTAGGATTAAAATGGAAGATGTTTAATATGTATAGTGGGGCGTATTTAATTGATATAACAAGCAGAATGCAATTGAATTAATTACGACAGATTCCTCTTTTACTGTCCTTGGTTACAGCATGCTGAAGACATATATTGATATTGTTAACGTAAACTGTACTCACAGTTCTGGATATGTGCAGTGCATACATTAGTTCTAATGCAACTAGTTTATGTTTTGATAAGTTTGTGAAATTATTTCACGTTTTAATTTTATCTTTACACCTACTAGCATAATGGAAGCTTATTACTCGATGTGGGAAATGCCAGACACTATATTCTGTTACGATCTCTCAAACGGAAGCAACTGTCATGCCCATGTCGAGTCTGCTGAACAATATTCAGAACGTAAGCTACAATCTGCACAGCTATTCAGCCGTCTTTTCAGCGACTAGCAGAATCTGGCTCAGTAGTCCCAACAATGGCAGATCGTGGCGGACCTCGTACCATTCGTACCCCCCTATTGCCACGAGAGGAAGAAGATCGTGGAACTAGAGCACGTAGAAATTCAGCATCAACCGTTGTTGCTCATCCTCTAACCTAGGCGATCTGCATGAATAGTTGGTATACCCACCTCATGTACAGCGTATCGAAACCCTTCGGTTCTTATGTTCAGCCCGCAATAATCCTGCTCTGCCAGTTGCTGTTGAAAAATGTGGTGCGGATACCCTTCGCACAAGAAAGATACTCTTCACAGGCGAAGCTAGTGTCATGTGACAGGGGACTGTCAATGTTCATAACCAATACGCGTGGGCTGATTCAAATGCACACGTAATTGAAGGTGCAAGGCATTAGCGATTTTACGATTCATGTATGGGCAAAATTTATTGGCAAATATTTCGAGGTATCGTCAGTTCCTATAGCCTGTGTTGCCTGTCTTGCAAGAGAAGGTACATTCCAGCGACAATAGGAGAGATACTTCATGTATGAGGGAATACCAACAAATATTTTCCGAAATGTCCGAGAACATATCACACAGACATTTAATGGGCACTGAGTTGATCGGGGAGGTCCATTACGCAGGTCAACGCGTTCCCCCCCCCCCCCCCCCCCCCCCATATCAATCCCTTGGGTCTCTGGTTGGGGTGACGCTTGATGTCTTTGGTGTATTCAGGCACCATTAACGATGTAGAAACACTACAGGATCATCTCAGAAATGTCTATCAGCGCATCCGTAGCCAGCCCGGGGTTTTGAGAGTGTGCACGATTCCTTAAGGTGTCATATAGGGACATGCTTGACTATGTATGGATGCCATATTGAACAGCTCTTTAGTGGTGGCTCAATTGTGCAGGTCGTATGTAATACCAAACAGATTACGACAGAAGATCTGCCTTTTCACATTAACAGAATAATGTGTTTGTTTGCTCATGTATTTACTGATATTTGATGACACCTGTAATAGTGAAGAGCTTTTAGCAGGAGAGATATGTTCCACAGCAGTGAAGAAGATCAAGACCCCATAGCTAGTAAGGTACGCTCTAAAGCCCATGTTTTCTGGAAATTTTTCCTTGTTTAGGTCCATACTACCACTTCCATAAAAGTTGATCCCATAGCCATCTTGCCCTTGGGGTGGTAAAGCTGCAATAAGAGGCGGAAAAAATCAGCAACGATCAACTTCATGAGAATGCAGAAGGCAGTGGAAACAACCACATTAAAGACACTTAACGTCTATCCACAGGACATATGGCCTGTAACTGAAAAAGAGTCATTATGATCTCTCCATTGGAAAAAGATTGTGGAACAGTGTCCCATTCGGATTTATGTGAGGGGACTACCAAGGGGAGGTGACCATGAGAAAAAGATTGAATAACCAACGAAAGGATAACGTTCTACGGGTCGGAAAGTGGAATGTAAGAAACTTGAACATGGTAGAGAAGCTATAAAACCTGGAAATGTAAATGCAAAGACCCAGTCTAGATATAATAGGAGTCAGCGAAGTGAAAGGGAAAGAAGACAAATTTCTGCTCAGATGAGTACAGGGTGATACCAACAGCAGCAGAATATGTATAATCGGAATAGGATTTGTTATGAATAGGAAGGTAGGACAGAGAGTGTGTTACTGTGAACAGTTCAGTGACACAGTTGTTTCATCAGAATCAATAGTAAACAAACACTGACAATGATAGTTCAGGCAATAACAGTGAACACTCTGTTCAAGAACCAAAAGAGGAGGAAATAAGTAGTATGGATATGGCAGCACAAGCGCAGTTTTGATATCAAATTGATGCGCAAATTAATTAAATTGATCAATTAATTTCCCCCCCCCCCCGACCCTGACCATGCACACCACCACTTCTCAACGACATCATGTGTTTTTCTTGGCCTGCATGTAGGGCCCAGGCACATCCCCCATCCCAATCCCTCCCCCTCCCCACCTTCTCAGCCATCTGAGCACTATGGGACTTAACATCTATGGTCATCAGTCCCCTAGAACTTAGAACTACTTAAACCTAACTAACCTAAGGACATCAAACAACACCCAGCCATCACGAGGCAGAGAAAATCCCTGACCCCGCCGGGAATCGAACCCGGGAACCCGGGCGTGGGAAGCGAGAACGCTACCGCACGACTACGAGCTGCGGGCGCCCAATTATACCCCCCGGACCATCCTTAACACTGTTATACCACCAGAGGCACCTAAAATTGGCAGCAGCCAATAGCTCTGCAGCGTCCAATCACCGCAGCGATATTTATAAGGCAGGCTTAGCAGCTCTGCAGCCTTGGAACTGCTGGGGAATTAAAAATGATGGTGCCCCTTGTGGGACCCGAACCCTGGCCAGTCTGGTTGGAATGCCCAAGTGAGTCGTCAATACATGGAAAACTGCCCAGATGCAGGAGAGGAAGGCTACGTTGGTGTCCTTTATTTATTTTGGTTTAAAACTGACGTAGAGATCAGTCCTAATGACATAATTAATCATAAAGGTTGTGCCTAATTACATAACTATATGCATATCGTTACACAAGGACAGCAAAATATCGCAACACAGCTCAAAAATTTATGATTCCATACACCTAGTGTTATCCTGCTGCGAAAAAGTTTCAAAATATCGCTTAAAATTAGTGACAGACACACTCAAACTCTACACTTCACCTATAAGCTGGCAGGGAAAAGGGTGGGGTGTAAGGTATTATCTTTATTTTTTTGGGCAGGAAATACGGTCAATTTGCGAGGTGCTGGTGGTGGACAAAGAGAAGTTTTTAACGTTTATCACCTATAATCATACAGCTGAGGCCGTATCGATCTCTGATTGATATCAGAGTTACCTACAGATGCCTGCTCAACAATCACCCTGCAGTTCAGGCAACCAAAGCCAATGCATACCATCACAACTGATGGAAAAATGCAGATTTGACCCACTTGGAGAGTATAATTCGACTACTGAAAAAATAAAAAGTTACTCACCATGAAAAATGAATCTCATGACCTATTTAATAAAACAGCCTATCACTTTGATATCAATGTTGTGCCACCTGATGGGTGGAAAAAATAGCTAGGGGCACTGCAGAATGATTCTTGATATACATTTCTTTTCTTTTTTTTTCATTGTGGCGAATTCATTTAACGAAATTTCAGACTCCCACCTTCAGAGGGCGAGACAGGCTCTCATGATTTGTTTCGTAAACACTTGTATGATATTGCAACGCACTGGTAAAACAAGACTTGCCATACTGCACAAAACAGCTATGTCCTCTTGAATTATAGCTTGTTGCTGTTGAATGTAAAATGATGTTAGTCTTTCCGACATGTTAGCCAATGGCATGAAAGATTATATTCCCTAATATTATTTCAGGTGTCAGAATTATTTGTAATACACACGTCCATAAAAGATTATTTACAGACACTGATTTCAACGAGAGAGACGCTCTCAGGTCGTGTAATTTGTCTATCAATCTGCTAGAAAATACCTAACATAGAGTTTTTCTCATCGGAGTTGAAACTCTCACTTTTTCTTTATTCTGATGACGTTTCTGAAATATCAAGGAGATTCCGCGATGATGGGCAGTTTTCACCTCGAAATAGTGGAAGCTTTTATGCCTGATTTTATTGCAGGGTGGACATGTCTCTGCTGATCATTTGTAATCGGTGGTGGGGCACTTCACTGGATGTCGCAAAATAATTAAATGCGAATTCTATCCTGCAATTGAACGTAAAAGCTATACCGATTTTGCTCATAAAACTAAAAGAAAGTGCACTGCGTCTGTTTTCGTGGAAAGAGGACATTTATTATCATCGTCATTGTGTTAACCCTTTTTAATAGATGTTTGATTGTGGAAGACACATAGATGTTAAATACAAATGTTATAGTCCAGTGCTCAGAACTACGTTGTCGCCGAGTTCCATAGGGGGTCGAGCTGTCCCATAAGACAAACAACCTGCAGTCAGAATAGCTTGCAGCGACAAATTGACTGAAGACACAGGGGACCATCTGGACCACACTCTAGAATTTTGTTGTTCTTCCAGAGGGGCACGATTTTTCTGACAAGTTCATTTAACAGGTTGCAAGAAAGAGATGTATTGACGTTAAAGAAAAGTGTTTTCCATATCAGAACGACAGGCCTGTTGGAGACGTTGTGAGGCTGCCTAGTCTGTGTCAGGTTTTCGCCGCAGTTGCGCTCCCTGCCCATTAGGGGCGGCGTTAGGGCATGGTTCTGAGTCGCTATGCTTTAGACAAACAAATGGCACCCGGGACAGCTGTCCTTTTATCTCCTAGTGTTATTTAAATATACGTGGTTTTGTGTTGGTGAAGGACCATCGCCTCACGGTGGGCAATGTCCACGAGATTATGAAGACTGT
Source organism: Schistocerca americana (assembly GCF_021461395.2). Taxonomy (NCBI): domain Eukaryota; kingdom Metazoa; phylum Arthropoda; class Insecta; order Orthoptera; family Acrididae; genus Schistocerca; species Schistocerca americana. The sequence goes on from NC_060120.1 coordinate 402,372,577, forward strand.
GTTTGGCCAGTGGCTGTGAGGCATAGCAGTTGACCATTTGAAATAGCCATTGTTCCCCCATAGATAGATGGATGGAAGGAGGGATGGATGGAGAGATCTCTTACCGGGCTTCAAGTTTTGGCGATTTCTGAGTACCCATTGATGAGAACATATATTCAACTACTGCACCCTGTGCAGTGTTTTGGGATGACGATTTTCCCCAGATATGTGTTGCATTATGACCCATTCATTAAAAGTGCTGGTCTTTCTTTCACGATAATTTCGAAGTGTAACTAGAGCAGTGATTCAGTTCTTCCATCAGTTATGATAGCATGTAATGGCTTCGACTACCTGGTCTGCAGGGAGATTGTCGAGTAGGCATCTGTAGCAAACTCTGATGTCAAACAGTGACAAATACTCCTCCTCAGCTGTATGCTTACAGCCAACACCAGTATCTCCTCAGCTGAATATATTTCCCACCAAAAAGAATAACCGGCCGGAGTGGCCGAGCGGTTCTAGGCACTACAGTCTGGAACCGCGCGACCGCTACAGGCGCAGGTTCGAATCCTGCCTCGGGCATGGATGTGTGTGATGTCCTTAGGTAAGTTAGGTTTAAGTAGTTCTAGGTTCTAGGGGACTGATGACCTCAGAAGTTAAGTCCCATAGTCCTCTGTCCCAGAGGACCACTGTTCGAATCTTGGAAAGGGCACAGCCATTTTTAATTTACTATCAATTTCCAGGTGAGTGGTGGGGTAGGACATCAACACAGCCACAGGACAAAGAAATTCCCATAAAAATTAGAAATTCCCACCAAACTTCTAAATTCACATCAAAATTCGAAATTTCTGCGAATGGCATGGGTAGGAGAGGTAGAGGGAGGATGAAGGGGTTGGGGCCCATGCGCAGGCTGAGAAAAACACAGGACATCAATCAGGGGAGGACTTCTGCATGGCTGTGGGTGTTGGTGGGGGTAGTTAATTGATCAATTTAATTAATTTTCGTATTATTTTGATATCAAAATTGCTCCCATACTGCCATCTCCCTACTACTGAGATACACCTGGAAAGGCTGGGTGTTACAGGAAGATTTCAGTTCAATTACATCATGGTCAGACAGAGATTTGGAAGTCAGATACTGGATTGTAGGGCATACTGAGGAGCATACATTTACTCAGATCACAACATACATGTGTTGAAGAGTAGGCTGAAGTTGAAGAGGTTACTCAGAAAGATGTAAAGGAATGGACTATGGAAGTCTGAAAGAATGACTAGGTACGCTTGAAATTATCTAACACTTCAGATACAGCAATAAGGAATAGCTCAGTAGGCAGCACAGTTAAAGAGGAATGGACATCACTGAAAAGAGCACTCACGGAAGTCGGAAAGAAAAACATAGGTACAAAAAAGGTAACTACAAGGAAACTATCAGTAGCAGAAGAAATACTTCAATTTATCGATGAAAGAAGGACAGAAAAAATGTTTGGAGAAATTTAGCAATACAGAGAACCAAGTCGCTGAGGGATGAAATAAATACAAAGTGATGGGACGTTAAGACGAAATGACAGCATGAAAAATGAGAAGAAATCGAAAAAGCAGGGATTGGCAGAAAGACTGAATCCTCATATAGGAAAGTCAAAGTAACCTTCGTTGAAATTAAAAGCAGCGGTGGTAACTTTAAGAGTGCAATGGGGACTCCAATGATAAATGTTGAGGAGAGAGCAAATAGGTGAAAAGAGTACATTGAAGACCTCAATGATGGGGAAAATATGTCTGCTGTGATAGAAGAAGAAACAATTCTCGAAAGGGAAGATATAGAGATTACAATCAGAACTTAAGAGAGCTGAGGAGGACTTTAGATCAAATAAGCGGAAGGGATAGATAACAATCAGCTTAACAGCTCATGCATCCAAATTGCTGACAAGAATAATATACAGAAGAATGGAAAAGGAAATTGAGGATGTTTTAAATGACGATCAGTTTGGCTTCAGTGATGTAAAGGCACCAGGGCGGCAATTCTGACATTGCGGTTAATAGAGAAAGCGAGACTAAAGAAAACCCAAGACACGTTCATAGTTTGTTTCCGTCCTGGAAAAAGCGTTCGACAATGTAAAATGATGAGAGATGTTCGACATTCTCAGAAAAATAGGGGTAAGCTGTAGGGAGAGACAGTTAATATACAATATGTGCAACAGCCAGGCGGAAATAATAAGACTGGACGACCAATAACGGAGTGCTCGGGTAAAAAAGGGTGTAAGACAGGGATGTAGTCTTTCACCGGCACTGTTCAATCTCCACACCGTAAAAGCAATGATGAAAATAAAATAAAAGTTCAGGGGTGGAATTAAAATTTAAGGTGAAAGGAAATCAATGATACAGTTCACTAGTGACATAATTATCATGAGTGAAAGTGAGGAATAATTACGTGTTCTTCCAAATGGAATGAAGAGATTAATGAGTACAGAATATGGATTGAAAGTACAATGGTTATTGGGAAAGTAAGGAACAATCGGTCGCGAAATGGAAAATACAGTGAAAAATCTGATGAAGCTTTACACGATGCGTTGGGCACTGTGTCTAGTATACCCATCGATCGCATCATGTCGCTCTTTTCAGTTCTGAGTTCACAGTGAGAACGTAAAGGTGGCTAGGAAATTAGCGTCTCCTGTCAAGTATGAGGCCCTCTAGAAAGATTTCGCCTGAATCTATGCAATCCACATAACATAACTGTCATGAGGTTCGTTCTACACGACAGGTCTCGGCCGCACTCTCCAGGGGCAATGAAGATGCTTCTGCAGCGTTTTCGGTGGGAAGTATATAATCACCAATAACAGAACCCATAATTGGCTCCCGTGATGTTCATCTCTGCTCAAATGAACTGCTTGGTACGAAGACAATATTTTGAGCCAGACAACGAGCTGCTGTCCATAGTAGAAAATTTTCGAAAAGCATTGGCTGCTGTCTTCTATAGAGAGGGAACTGAGAAGTTTGTACAACTCTAGGACAGATGTTTAAGTCTGAGCGACGACTGTGTAGAGAAGTATTTGGAAGGTGTAGCTAACCGTTGCAAATAAAGCTGTTTTGATTTTCACTGTGATTTCCATTTCGTGACGTGTCGTTGCTTCCTTTCTGAATAGCCCTCGTACATGGAAGAAAGTCGAAGGCAATACGAAGTAGCAGAAATGAGAACAGCGAGAACGTTAACATCAGGGCTGACGGTCGCGAAGTAAACGAAATTAAGGAATTCTGCTACATATGCAGCAAAATAACCAATGACGGACGGAGCAAGGAGGACATCAAAAGCGGACTAGCAATGGCAAAAAAAGGCATTCTTGGCAAGAGAGATCTGCTAGTATTCAACATAGGTCATAGTCTGAGGAAGAAATTTCTAAGGATATACGTTTTGAGCACAACATTGTGTGCTAGTGAAACGTCGATAGTGGGGAAACCGGAACAGATGAGAATCGAAGCATTTGAGATGCAGTTCTACAGACAAATGTTGAAAATTAGGTGGACAAATAAGGTAAGGGATGAGTAGGTTCTGGGCAGAATCGGTGAGGATATGAATATGTGGAAATCACTGACAGGGAGAAAGGACAGGGCATTTGTTAAGACATCAAGAAATGACTTCCATGGTTCTGTAGGGAGTTGTAGGGGGCAAAAAATGTAGAGGAAGACAGAGACTGGAATAATCCAGCAAATAATTGAAGACATAGGTTGCAATAGAGGGTAAAAACTGTAGGAGAAGGTAGAGATTGGAAAGCATCCATCAAAACATTGAGGACGAAGTTTTCAAGTGCTACTCTCTGGTGGAGAGATTAGCATAGGACAGGAATTCGTGGCGGGCCGCATCAAACTAGTCAGAAAACTTGTGATATGAAATCAAAAAAACCGCATCAGTCATTATAACAAAATGCAGGACCATAAAGGGGGGCGGTGAAGTAGGTTGAGTAGAGAAGAAGGAATAAGGTGGAAGTGAGCATAATGGTTCAAATGGCTCTGAGCACTATGGGACTTAACTTCCGAGGCCATCAGTCCCCTAGAACTTAGAACTACTTAAACCTAACTAACCTAAGGACATCTCACAAATCCATGCGCGAGGTAGGATTCGAACCTGTGACCGTAGCGGTCGCGCGGTTCCAGACTGAAGCGCCTAGAACCGCACGGCCACTCTGGCCGGCCAGGAAATGGGCATAAAACGTATAGATATTGGAAAATTTGTAGGTACAACACACTAATTTTAAATAAAATTGTTTCACATTTTATGTTGATCATTTCTGACATTTCAAAAATATGTTCGTGCACGGACAAGTGCCTTTCATGAGACATACTAAGTGAACACGCCTCACTGATCATCTCGAGCTCTCCACCTGCTCTCAGTCCTAAATTCACGTGAGTAAAAGCGCTCCAAATAACAAACTAGCAAAATGTTTCATCTAACAACATGAAGAAGTCAACATATTTTCATATGACAAAAAAACTAAGGCAAATATGACGCTGACTTCTTAGAGCTCCAGACTAGCTCGCAGTATCGAAACAAGAAGTCGTGTGTCGATGTCACAACACTGGAGAGAACGTCACTGAATAACTGGAGATAACGTCATTGATCAACAAAGTAACCGTTGTGTGTATTGTGGAAGATAGCTTTCTTTCGGAAATTTCTACCACAGAGCATGAGAGTATTGCGGGAAACGCGTTCCACATACTTACAGGGAATAATACTGACCAAGTCTTCTACTGTGCAGTGTCAGACGACACGGATCATTCCCCCATCTGTGCTGAATAAATAAGAGTTGAAATTTTTTCTATTACAAGAGTGGTTATGTATTGTAAACACTAATTTCGAACTGTGCTACAATTTTATTGTTTATTCAGAACATTGGTAACTGTTACATTATTTTTTAATACACATTTATCATACGTGCAACTGGATAACTGGTCACGTAGACATAAGCATGGGTAGTTGGGAAGTGTTGTTAGTAGTTGATGCTGTATCGCTTCAGTCTGGTGCCAATCTGTCCCTTAACTCTGGTTATCATTAATTACTCATCACATTTGTAACAGACTTTTCCCTTTTTTCTCGATCCATTCAGACTGAAATATCAGAAGAAGTGATACAGACGATGGCATAGATCAAGCTATCCCTGTATAAAGCAAGTCTGAATAACTCTATTTACTTTTCATGTTGCACTGAGCTTTATATTTTGGCCTAGTCTTGGGGGTCCATCTGACTGGGTACCACTCGATTGCGAATGGCCAGAGAGGTGCCCTCAAGGGACAGCTTAACCTGAGATCTAAAGAAGCTCACTGCATGATGCAGAGGAACGACCTGTGGCAACGGAGGCGGGCTATCGCCGGACCAGTGCTATTGAGTGTTCACCGCCAAGGTGGCACGCAGCATTACTGGCATCTGGGAGACGCAGAAGAGGCACCCGGCATTTCCGATTAACCTTTAGGAGTGTGCACTAAACAGAAAGCTGGGACGGTAAGGGATCTGTGTGTCCTCTTTGCATGGTGCCCCATTCGGCTAATGTAGTAGTACTCACAAGGGGAGGCCGCCAATTGTGAAATTCAGATTCGATTCATACTGCGCATAATAAAAGCTCATGGCCAGAGGTGTAATGTGGCAAAGCACAAAGATGCACTTCTCAGCCGTTGTCGAGAAAATCGACAGTTAAAAGAAACCGTTGCGCTGAAATACTCTCTACGATTAATAGTTTCCTACAGCGTCGTGGCGCAGCGGTAAGCGCTCGGGTTTGTAATCCGAAGGTCGCCGGATCGAATCTCGCGCCATGCAATTTTTTTTATTGTTAGTTTTTTGTAATTCAAATATATATATATATATATATATATATATATATATATATATATATATAAAAACTATTAATGAATTGCTTATGCATGTTGGTGAAGGCGGATCGCTCTCCAATTGCACAGCCTCCATTTTTCCGTTTTTTTAACAGGGTGTACCAAAACTCTCCCGTCCGCACTGATTTTCGACGATGTTATAAGTTGCGCTAGGGACCGCATCTACCTTCTTTCGAAGTTAGCAGGCAACTACGCTGTTATGCGGCGGCTCGTTTCGGCCCATTCAACATCTGTCCTTCAAGTGTAACGAGCGAGTAACGGATTTTATATTTCATACCTGCCACAGCGAATTTGTGTTCGTGGGGTCTCATTTCTAATTCGAACGTTTGACTTACGTTATACGTATTCGTTTCGGAATATCGTTTCTACGTCTTCCATTAACTATACGTGGTTAACATTATGAAGACAATTAATAACATTTGTGAAATACAACTTTGTTTGCGGAAAACATAATGATGTTCGAAGTCGCCAGTTTTTCCACGACAAACGACTTTCAACAACTTATTATATGCATAATTGTTGCAACTGATTGCCAGGAATATATATATATATATATATATATATATATATATATATATATATATATATATATATATATATATATCTGAATTACAAAAAAGAAATACTAAAAAAAAATTGCATGGTGCGAGATTCGATCCGGCGACCTTCGGATGACGAACCCGAGCGCTTATCGCTGCGCCACGACGCTGTGGAAAATTATTAATCGTTGAGAGTATTTCACCGCAACTGTTTCTTTTAACTGTCGATTTTCTCGACAACGGCTGAGAAGTGCATCTTGGTGCTTTGCCACATTACACATCTGGCCATGAGCTTTTATTATGCACAGTGTGAATCGAATCTGAATTTCACAATTGGCGGCCTCCCCTTGTCAGTGCTTGTTGACCGAAGGGCGGATTCTGGTGATAAAATAATAGTGTGAGGGTGGTCGGGAGTAGATTAGATCATATTTGGTTGCGAGGAGGTAAAACACATGTTTGAGAATGGCATGTATGCCACTTTGTGAAGGGCTGTTGCGCCAAGAAGTTTGTTGAGCTGGAACTGCAGAAAATAGCGGGAAGGCAGATGACTGGACAATGCTAAACAAAGGGGATTGGGTAAGGAATCGGACGCCTTTTTCCACTCACATTCGCTAGTGTAGTAACCGTTTTGAAGAGTGGGAGAAATTGCCAAATTCGGAACGGAAGAAATAAGAGATTGGCCAGTTTTTTCGGAGCGCTGATGGCAAGTTTTGTTACGACGTTTCCTGTCGGGATGGCTCTTAACAATCTTTGTGATTAGAATGTGAATGAGTTTTGAAGAAGTGGGAGCAGAGAGTTTTTTCAGACATTTCAAGTATCTGAACGAGGAAGTATCTGAACGATTAACAGAGATTTCAGTTGCAATTATTTCTTAGATTTAGGATGGAGAAGTACTAAGATGGTGGGAAGAGGCACACTGGTCTCGTCAGATAAGACTCAAACGCATCCCCTACAGCACAGACGTGACCGGCTAGGCCATGTATGCAGTACATACCAAACGGAGAGGGAGCATGGTAGAATCTTGCAGCTAGGTGAAGAGGAGATGAGAAGGGTTGTGAATATGTAGGCGTGTTTCTGTAACTTAATGTGAGGTAGTTTCAGAATGGCACTGAGAAATTGGTGGCTTAATAGTGCCCAGGAACTCTGGCGTCTTACTTGTGGTATCATTTACCCAAAGAGAGATCGAAGGTATCATCATGTCTTCATCGGATCATGTATTTACTTGTTTGTTCGATGAGTTGTGAAGTAATAGTCTGATGTTTTCCTGTGTCCCATCCCCATAGGTTTTGTTGTACCACAGCCGCATCTGAACGAGGTTATTTAAACGTTTTCCTTTTATTTGCAATCATTTGGAATTGATGCTGTGCTGTTAACAAACCATGTTTTCTTTTTCCTTGATTGAATTGATGGTTATAATAAATTTGTGCTACACTGGACCACTCTTTAATTTCAGTAGCTAAATGAAGCCCCTAAACCACTTTCTTGCTCTTGGTGTTGGTAGGGCCCACATCCGGGACTCAGTTCTAATGTTTCTGTTGCGTGATTGCTTTTGATTTCATATCTGAGCCTGTGGGGAGCTGTCTGCACCTCTTAGGGTTCAGTCGATGCAGATCAGAGTGGCAACTACTAACAGGCCACGAGTTCGATGAGACTTTACAGTGCCTTGGTGACTGGGTGTAATTAGTAGAGGAAAGATCAATTAGTGGCTATATTACTTAAATTCTACCCAAGAGAAAGTTTAGCATTTTCTTGTATAAAGGTTTGCAAGAGTCCCAAATAGTACAGGCTCAGTGACATACGCTGTTACTTGTTAGCTTATATTAGGTTGTTCACTGTAAGCCCATGTTATTTGTTTTGTACTGGATACCATTATTTTATAGAGGATATTTTGTGTTATTGTTTGAGCGCTACTGAGGTTTATTGCTTTTCCAGAATGATTTACGTATTGTGTATTGATATTTTGCATGTTAAGTAAATTCTTATTACAAATGAGACCTCGCCTGCACCATCTATCCACATGATAGAATGGTCATTGACCATTGCATGAGTCCAATCGCAGAATTTGTATTAGTTCGTTTCAATATTCACATGTGTGCTACTCCCGAAGTATCAAATTCTGTCATTAACCAGAAGTATGAAACCGTCTACATCTACATGTACATGATTACTCTGCAATTCACATTTAAGTGCTTGGCAGAGGGTTCATCGAACCACAGTCATACTATCTCCCTACCATTCCACTCCCGAACAGCGCGCGGGGAAAACGAACACCTAAACCTTTCTGTCCGAGCTCTGATTTCTCTTATTTTATTTTGATGATCATTCCTACCTATGTAGGTTGGGCTGAATAAAATATTTTCGCATTCGGAAGAGAAGTTGGTGACTGAAATTTCGTAAATAGATTTCCCCGCGAGGAAAAACGTCTTTGCTTTAATGACTTCCATCCCAACTCGCGTATCATATCTGCCACACTCTCTCCCCTATTACGTGATAATACAAAACCAGCTGCCCTTTTTCGCACCCTTTCGATGTCCTCCGTCAATCCCACCTGGTAAGGATCCCACACCGCCCAGCAATATTCTAACAGAGGACGAACGAGTGTAGTGTAAGCTGTCTTTTTAGTGGACTTGTTGCATCTTCTAAGTGTCCTGCCAATGAAACGCAACCTTTGGCTCGCCTTCCCCACAATATTATCTATGTTGTCTTTCCAACCGAAGTTGTTAGTAATTTTTACACCCAGGTACTTAGTTGAATTGAGAGCATTGAGAATTGTACTACTTATCGAGTAATCGAATTCCAACGGATTTCATTTGGAACTCATGTGGATCACCTCACACTTATCGTTATTTAGCGTCAACTGCCACAGCAATCTTTTCTAAATCGCTTTGCAACTGATACTGGTCTTCGGATGACCTTACTAGACGGTAAATTACAGCATCATCTGCGAACAACCTAAGAGAACTGCTCAGATTGTCACCCAGGTCATTTATATAGATCAGGAGCAGCAGAGGTCCCAGGACGCTTCCCTGGGGAACACCTGATATCACTTCAGTTTTACTCGATGATTTGCCGTCTATTACTACGAAGTGCGACCCTCGTCACAGGAAATCACGAATCCAGTTGTACAACGGAGACGCTACCCCATAGGCCCGCAGCTTGATTAGAAGTCGCTTGTAAGGAACGGTGTCAAGAGCTTTCCGGAAATCTAGAAATACGGAATCAACTTGAGATCCCCTGTCGATAGCGCCCATTACTTCGTGCGGATAAAGAGCTAGGTGCGTTGCAGAAGAACGATGTTTTCTGAAACCATGCTGATTACGTATCAATAGATCGTTCCCTTCGAGGTGATTCATAATGTTTGAATACAGTATATGCTCCAAAACCCTACTGCAAAACCGAGCGAGGTGGCGCAGTGGTTAGCACACTGGACTCGCTTTCGGGAGGACGAAGGTTCAATCCCGCGTCCGGCCATCCTGATTTAGGTTTTCCGTGATTTCCCTAGATCACTTCAGGCAAATGCCGGGATGGTTCCTTCGACAGGGCACGGCCGATTTCCTTCCCCATCCTTCCCTAATCCGAGCTTGTGCTCCGTCTCTAATGACCTCGTTGTCGACGGGACGTTAAACACTAATCTCCTCCTCCTCCTACTGCAAACCGACGTCAATGATGTAGGTCTGTAGTTCGATGGATTACTCCTACTACGCTTCTTAAACACTGGTGCGACCTGGGCAATTTTCCAATCTGCAGGTACAGATCTATCGGTGAGCGAGTGTTTGCATATGATTGCTAAGTAGGGAGCTATTGTATCAGCGTAATCTGAAGGGAACCTAATCGGTATACAATCTGGACCTGAAGACTTGGCCGTATCAAGCGATTTGAGTTGCTTCGCAACCCCTAAGGTATCTACTTCTAAGAAACTCATGCTAGCAGCTATTGGTGTTTCAAACTCTGGAAAATTCCATTCGTCTTCTCTGGTGAAGGAATTTCGGAAGACTGCGTTCAATAACTCCGCTTTAGCGGCACAGTCGTCGGTAACAGTACCAGCGGCACTGAGCAGCGAAGGTATTGACTGCGTCTTGCCGCTTGTGTACTTTACATACGACCAGAATTTCTTCGGATTTTCTACCAAATTTCGAGACAATGTTTCGTTGTGGAACCTATTAAAGGCATATCGCATTGAAGTCCGTGCCAAATTTCACGCGTCTGTAAATTTTTGCCAATCTTCGGGATTTCGCGTTCTTCTGAACTTCGCATGCTTTTTCCGTTGCCTCTGCAACAACGTTCGAACCTGTTTTGTGTACCATAGGGGATCAGTTCCCTCTCTTACGAATTTATGAGGTATGAATCCCTCAAATGCTGTTGCTACTATATCTTTGAATTTGAGCCACATCTCGTCTACATTTGCACAGTCAGTTCGGAAGGAATGGAGATTGTCTCTTAGGAGGGCTTTTAGTGACACTTTATCCGCTTTTTTAAATAAAATTATTTTGCGTTTGTTTCTGGTGGATTTGGAAGAAACGCTATTGAGCCTAGCTACTACGACCTTGTGATCACTAATCCCTGTATCAGTCATGATGCTCTCTATTAGCTCTGGATTGTTTGTGGCTAAGAGGTCAAGTGTGTTTTCGCAACCTTTACAATTCGCGTGGGTTCGTGGACTAACTGCTCGAAATAAATTTCGGAGAAAGCATTTAGGACAATCTCGGAAGATGTTTTCTGCCTACCATCGGTTTTGAACAAGTATTTTTGCCAACATATCGAGGGAAGGTTGAAGTCCCCACCAACTATAACCGTATGAGTGGGGTATTTATTTGTTACGAGACTCAAATTTTCTCTGAACTGTTCAGCAACTATATCATCGGAGTCTGGGGGTCGGTAGAAGGAATCAATTATTAACTTAGTTTGGCTGTTAAGTATAACCTCCACCCATACCAATTCGCACGGAGTATCTACTTCGACTACTACCGTATGTCTCATAAGCCCAAATGACGTAATTACATGACAACATATCATTGTGAAGGTATTCCCTTTTAGGCGTGTGGACGTTTCTCTCTCTCTCTCTCTCTCTCTCTCTCTCTCTCTGTGTGTGTGTCTGTATGTGTGTCCAACCTCTTTCTTCCCTACAGATTTGATTTCCCTCTGCGGTTTCCCTAATCTCTTAACACATGTCCAATAAGCCTGCTCTTTTATTTAGTCGATATTTTCATTTTCGCCAATACAGTGTCCTTCTGTATCACGACCTTCAAACGATTCGATTCCTTCCTTTTTCTATTTGCCCACAGTTCACAATTTTCTTCCATATAATGATATAATGTGCTCCAATACATTTTCTTAGTGGCGAATGGGCTGTCGTATTCGGATTGTTACATGCTTGTTGCTTCGGATGCAAAGAGTTATTTTGCATACTTCGTAGATGAATGCACTGTCTTCAATTTCGTTGTATTACTAAACTTATTTCAATCCGTATTTTTTACTGATCATTTAATATGATAAGTCCTATAATCGTTCCTCATTTTCAGCGCAGACATCAGTGTCATCAGGGAATTGTGTAATTGAACTCCAGTCACCTGAAATTTTCTTAACGCTCCTAACGCTCTCGTTTATTTTCATTATTTTCATGTTCATGGTAGAACAAAATGACAGAAAGACTTCATCCTTGCGTCAAACCTGTTTTAATTCGAACAATTTTGCGTTAGTATTCCACTTTCATTTTTCTCTCTTTGTTCTTATACGTACAGTTTGTAGCTATTTTAGGATATCAGTAAGTTCTTTGAAGATCCGCTCGTATACCGTAGCGCGCAGCGTACTACGTGGCTTACGAGCAAGCAGGTAAGCCGCACAAGGATGGAATCTCTGCGGCGGATTAGTGACCGTGGGCTGATTTCTCTACAGTGTCCCACGACCGTTTCGGCAAATGCTTGTCTGTTCCAAAAATTTCGCCTCATGCGACACACAAACAGTTAAGATACTATGACATACGAAACAAAGTTTACACAGGCAGGTGTACACGAATTCCCTCCCTTTTCAGATCAGATGACGACTGTGGACACAGGAAGGGGATGCGGCAGCACCGTTTGAGGAGAAATTCGCCAAATGCTGAAAAGTTGGACCTGTAGTAGACTAAAATGTCAGGGAAATGAAGAGGAAAATAAGATAAGACCAATTAATGGTCTTTATTTTTCATAAATCTAGCAAGAGTTGTGAAGTGTTATGTTAGAACTGCCTTGCTCAGTCCAAATTCCCACTTGGAACGTCGTGGTGGACAGGTGCATAAGAACAGAGAACAGGTATCTCTTCTGTCATCCAGACAGGTTTCCCGGTTTTGCAGTGTATCGTTTACGGTGAATGTCGCCTTGGTTTGAACAATACACTATCTATTTCCTTCCACATCCATATTTAATGCTGTGCTTGCCCCTCGCCTCGAATGGCCAAATCTCCTTTCCTTCCTTCCTTTTAAAATTTATTATTTTTGCTAACTACGACGGGCGCGCGTTCGTTAAGTAAGGCAACGCTTCTTTTTCTCTGCCAGTTTCGATTTCAAAAATTAGGAACTTGTTGTCATAGGTCGTGAAATATTTCCCCTTCAGTCCCTGTAGTTTCATGAAGTTCCGATGGATAGCGCCGCTGTATGCAACCTTCAAAATGGCGTCCGTAACGGAGGTGCGTTTCATCTTGAGAGCTGTCACTGAGTTTCTTCTGGCGGAAAACCAAAGCATCGCACATATTCACGGACGCAGCCTGTCCGATCTCCCGCCTACACGGAGCTGTGATTCCTGCAATGCGCAACGTGCGGAAATTCTCATTCGAGGTGATCAACGGATGGCAGTGAAACAGTTCGTTGTTTAACTGGACGTCTCTACGCTCCTGACAGGAGCTCACAAAAACTTATTGGGCAGTTCATCCTTGTCCTCCCCACAGACCCGATCTCGGACCTGCCGGTTTCCATCTCTTTGGCCCAATGGAGGATGCACTCTGCGCGGAGCAATACGTGGATGATGGTAAGTTTCTTGATGCAGAAAGACATTGGCTCCGACGTCGACCAGTAGAGTGTTACCACCCGGGCATACAGACCATCCCAGTAAGGAGGCGTCAGGCCGTCGCATTGGACAGAAATTTTGTAGGAAAATGGTGTTTCTTAGTCAAAAATGTGGGAGATAAAATGATGTGTGACTAAAACTGCCCTGATTCCAGAAAAAGAAACGTGTTACTTTACTAATTGAACGCCAACTATACTACGGTTGCTGTTAATTTTCAGATGTCAAGTGTAGAAAATTAATTTTCCTTTCCTTCATAACCAACTAGGCCTCATATACACTACTGGCCATTAAAATTGCTACACCACGAAGATGACGTGCTTCAGACGCGAAATTTAACCGACAGGAAGACGATCCTGTGATATGCAAATGATTAGCTTTTCAGAGCATTCACACAAGTTTGGCGCCGGTGACGACACCTACAACGTGCTGACATGAGGAAAGTTTCCAACAGATTTATCATACCCAAACAGCAGTTGACCGGCGTTGCCTGGTGAAACGTTGTTGTGAAGCCTCGTGTAAGGAGGAGAAATGCGTACCATCACGTTTCCGACTTTGATAAAGGTCGGATTGTAGCCAATCGCGATTGCAATTTATCGTATCGCGACATTGCTGCTCGCGTTGGTCGAGATCCAATGACTGTTAGCAGAATATGGAATCGGTGGGTTCAGGAGGGTAATACGGAACGCCGTGCTGGATCCCAACGGCCTCCTATCACTAGCAGTCGAGATGACAGGCATCTTATACTCATGGCTGTAACTGTCGTGCAGCCACGTCTCGATCCCTGAGTCAACAGATGGGGACGTTTGCAAGACAACAATCATCTGCACGAACAGTTCGACGACGTTTGCAGCAGCATGGACTATCAGCTCGGAGACAATGGCTGCTGTTACCCTTGACGCTGCATCACAGACAGCGCCTGCGATGGTGTACTCAACGACGAACCTGGCTGCCCGAATGGTAAAACGTAATTTCTTTCGGATGAATCCAGGTTCTGTTTACAGCATCACGATGGTCGCATCCGTGTTTGGCGACATCGCAGTGAACACACATTAGAAGCGTGTATTCGTCATCGTCATACTGGCATATCACTCGGTGTGATGATATGGGGTGCCATTGGTTACACGTCTCGGTCACCTCTTGTTCGCATTGACGACAATTTGAACAGTGGACGTTACATTTCTGATGTGTTACGACCCGTGGCTCTACCCTTCATTCGATTCCGGCGAAACCCTACATTTCAGCAGGATAATGCACGACCGCATGTTGCAGGTCCTGTACGGGCCTTTCTGGATACAGAAAATGTTCGACTGCTGCCCTGGCCATCACATTCTCCAGATCTCTCACCAACTGAAAACGTCTGGTCAATGGTGGCTGAGCAACTGGCTCGTCACAATACGCCAGTCACTACTCTTGATGAACTGTGGTATCGTGTTGAAGCTGCCTGGGCAGCTGTACCTGTACACGCCACCCAAGCTCTGTTTGACTCAGTGCGCAGGCGTATCAAGGCCTTTATTACGGCCATAGATGGTTGTTCTGGGTACTAATATCTCAGGATCCATACACCCAATTTGCGTGAAAATGTAATTAGATGTCAGTTCTAGGATAATATATTTGTCCAATGAATACCCGTTTATCATCTGCATTTCTTCGTGGTGTAGCAACTTTAATGGCCAGTAGTGTAGTTACCATCGTTCGTGTTGACAGTATCACGTAAATACACGGGGTGTGTTCGCGGAAGGCAATTTTTGTGCTTGCTGCTAACCACTTCTTAATCGTTAAGTCATCATCTACATAATATTTCCACACAGGATGGAACGCACTACTCAAACGTTCGTGACCTAGTTAAAGCACGGCCGCTTAAACAAGGAGATCGTTGACGCACAGGCTTTTCAGAGAGCTGGGGAGAAAAGTTATGTGTGCTCCACACAGCGTGTGAATAGCGTATGTGTGTGTGTGTGTGTGTGTGTGTGTGTGCGCGCGCGCGCGAGAGCTACGCGATGAGCGATGGGCCAAGCGGCGTTTGTCATTTGTCAGCGCGGGGCAAACACAGGCGTCGCGCCGCAACGCAAAGCAGCGCGGGAGGCACGTATCCAAAACAATGGACGGCAGCGGACTGCGGTGCGACCATTGACGGCAGCCGGGCCGTGGGCGGCGCTCAGACGCGCAGCGCAAACGCCAGTGGGGAGCTGTTACTTCTGCGCTAAATACGCGAGCACGATACGTTACTCCAGTAAATACCCGTAGCATGCATACACAGGTTGTGTCTGTACGAGCTTTCTAAACATATTCGGATTTACTTGCTCACTGTATGCATTGTTTCGACATTGGTTGGTTGCATTTGTTACGAATCGAATCCTTTGACCAAAAGCTGTAGTTTTTCCTCCTGCTTATTAATAAAATCCTGGAACATCCCTCTCGCTAAAACCACATTACACAAGTAGATATTATGGAGAACCTGGCAGAGTACAAATAATTTCATTAATTGCTATCTAAAGGATCAAATCACGCTTTCGAGGGTTATCACTTCACTGAATGTACTGGGGTTACGACACTTGGCATGTACTGGCTCATTATACAGCAAAGATCATTCTTTGCAGCACTTAAATACATTTTTACACCCATAAATACAAGACAACCCACACTTGACAGAAATTTTAACAAACAGGAGAGAACGAGAATGAAATCTGACATAGAACAGAATGTCCCTTCACTGATAAGAGAGCCGGCCGCGGTGGTCTCGCGGTTCTAGGCGCGCAGTCCGGAACCGCGCGACTGCTACGGTCGCAGGTTCGAATCCTGCCTCGGGCGTGGATGTGTGTGATGTCCTTAGGTTAGTTAGGTTTAAGTAGTTCTAAGTTCTAGGGGACTGGTGACCACAGCTGTTAAGTCCCATAGTGCTCAGAGCCATTTGAACCATTTTTGAACTGATAAGAGAGACCAACGAATTGGTATACGTAGTTAAGGAAGACACTAAGTCCCATGCGGTAGGCGCCTCCGACACTGCTCCATGAACAACACGAACATGGCACAGCAAACAGACACAACGCCATGTGAGGCATAATGACCGTCAGAACAGGGTCATTCACACACATGATCGAAGTATAATAGTCTCAGGTGAGTACCACTTTATTAATGTCCCCGGTGTGCTGCACTCCAGACACAAAACAGCGAGAAAATTGCAAGCCGATAGCTTACCCGTTGCTGTGAATCGACAGCGCCCATCTGGTTGAGGTATTTGGTACACGGCATCGAAGTAATGACTGGTCGATATGGTGTCCCCGATGTCTGTTGCTTCACGACATCTATGTAACCCCTGTCATCTCTGCATGACACAGAAAATTGTCAGACAAACAAAGAGCCTCCCACTCTAAGTGGTTCCAGCCAAAACTCTAGTATATTGACCGACGCTTCCCAAGGCTCTGCAACGGACCATGTGTTTCCTTCCTCCTTAGTAGGCAGACTCCTAAATGAGCCACGCACCAGCCAAAGCTGTCCGACTTGCGCCTTGGCCGGAGATTACCAGCGCCACAGCGTACTCGTAGCAAACCTCTCTGATATCGATTGCCAGAGAGGTGCTGCAGGGCTCAACCTTATCGAGGATTTATAATGCATACGTAAAAAAGCGGAAAGACAGAATTTGCTAATTCACAAGATCGAGGAAAGTGTGTGTTGAGTAATCGTGACAGACGGTAAATGAAGAGGGTTGTGACGAAAAATGCAGATCTGAATTTAGCACTCGCGGACCCTGTCAGCTCCAAATCAAGCCGAAGGGACGAGCTCCATAAATAGGGAATTGCAGGGCGACGTGGAATTCCATAACCATTTATCAGTGATGCACGTGCCCTAACGGAAGAACGTGGTACCGAAACCGTAAAACCTGGACTGTGGAGCAATGGAAGAATGTCATTTCTCGGATGAGTCTTTGTTCACACTGTTTCTAAGTTTTGACAGAGTTTAAGTGCCAGTAGGGTTGGTGAAGTTTAGGGCAGCCATATCGTGGTATTTCATGGGCTTCATGATTACTGTGTAAGGCCGCATTATTGCCAAGGATTATGTGACTGATTTAAGGCTGAACCCAAAAAAAAAAAAAAAAAAAAAAAAAAAAAAATTCGAATTTTGGTCACCAGGAGCTGTGAATGCAAGAAAGGCGTATAGAAATCTTTCATTATGTGACGGATTAGGAACGACATAACAGAAGTGGTCAAACAAGGGAGAATGGCGTAATATTCGTTTTATTAACCACTGTTTACACAATTTGTTCAATATAAGCACCGGAGACGGCGCCGAGGTGCTGTAATGTGCCCGATTTGCGCCTCGTGGACAGAATTGGAACTAATGTTTTCCAGCGTAAATCGGTTGGGCATTAAAGAATTAGTGTAACTACCAAGTTTCACTGCCATACGATAATTGTAGCCACACTGGACCCCCGTGAATTGCTTCAATTTAATTATGACCACCCGGCACACAGGAAAATTAAAGAGACCTTTGGAGAAAGGAGAACCACTTGCATGAATATCAAGAGCTTTGAAGGGAAGGCAGGAAGGTCGAAGGAGTATATAGAGGGTCTACACAAGGACGATGTACTTGAAGACAATATTATGGAAATGGAAGAGAAGGTAGATGAAGATGAAATGGGAGATTTGATACTCCGTGGTGAGTTTGACAGAGCACTGAAATACCTGAGTCGAAACAAGGCCCCCGGAGTTGACAACATTCCATTAGAACTACTGACAGCCTTGGGAGAGCCAGTCCTGACGAAACTCTACCGTCTGGTGAGCAAGATGTGTGAGACCGGCGAAATACCCTCAGACTTCAAGAAAAATGTAATAATTCCAATCTCAAAGAAAGCAGGTGTTGACAGATGTGAAAATTACCGAACTATCAGTTTAATAAGTCACAGCTGCAAAATACTAACGCGAATTCTTTACAGACGAATGGAAAAACTGATAGAAGCTGACCTCGGGGAAGATCAGTTTGGATTCTGTAGAAATGTTGGAACACGTGAGGCAATATTGACCCTACGACTTATCATAGAAGAAAGATTAAGGAAAGGCAAACCTACGTTTCTAGCATTTGCAGACTTAGAGAAAGCTTTTGACAATGTTGACTGGAACATTCTCTTTCAAATTCTGAAGGTGGCAGGGGTAAAATACAGGGAGCGAAAGGCTATTTACAATTTGTACAGAAAGCAAATGGCAGTTATAAGAGTCGAGGGACATGAAAGGGAAGCAGTGGTTGGGAAGGGAGTGAGACAGGGTTGTAACCTATCCCCGATGTTATTCAATCTGTATATTGAGCAAGCATTAAAGGAAACAAAAGAAAAGTTCGGAGTAGGTATTAAAATCCATGGAGAAGAAATAAAAACTTTGAGATTCGCCGATGACATTGTAATTCTGTCAGAGACATCAGAGGAATTGGGAGACCAGTTGAACGGAATGGACAGTGTCTTGCAAGGAGGGTATAAGATGAACATCAACAAAAGCAAAACGAGGATAATGGAATGTAGTCGAATTAAGTCGGGTGATGCCCGAGGGAATTAGATTAGGAAATGAGACACTTAAACTAGTAAAGGAGTTTTGCTATTTGGGGAGCAAAATAACTGATGACAATCGAAGTAGAGAGGATATAAAATGTAGACTGGCAATAGCAAGGAAAGCGTTCCTGAAGAAGAAAAATTTGATAACATAGGGTATATATTTAAATGCCAGGAATTCGTTTCTGAAAGTATTTGTATGGAGTGTAGCCATGTATGGAAGTGAAACGTGGACGATAAATAGTTCAGACAAGAAGAGAATAGAATCTTTCGAAATATGGTGCTACAGAAGAATGCTGAAGATTGGATGGGTAGATCTCATAACTAATGAGGAGGTATTGAATAGAATTGGGGAGAAGAGGAGCTTGTGGCACAACTTAGCTAGATGAAGGGATCGGTTGGTAGGAAATGTTCTGAGACACCGAGGGATCACCAATTTAGTACTGGAGGGCAGAGATGAATATACTAAGCAGATTCAGGATGTAGGCTGCAGTAGGTACTGGGAGATGAAGAAGCTTGCACAGGATAGAGTAGCATGGAGAGCTGCATCAATCCAGTCTCAGGACTGAAGACCACAACAACAACCCGGCACATTGTTTGTTCTCTATCGGTGGTAATGTCTTTGCAGACGAGACGGCCCCTGTTCATATGGCTCGCGCCGTCTAGGACTGGTTTTTTGAGCCCCACGGTGAATCGTCGCACCTCCCTTGGCCACTGCAGTCACCAGATCTAAATATAATTGTGCCTGTATGGTCTACTTTGGTAAATAGTAAGCGTGATCGCTGCCCACCTCCATCGTTGTTATCTGAACTTGTTATTAATTTGCAGGAAGAGTGGTATAAGATTTACTTCCAAACCATAGAGAGCCTGCATTTTTCCTTTTAGACACGAGTGAAAGTTGTTTTGAATTCCATCGAGTTTTCTGCAACGTATTACGTGTGGTAATGTGTTGTCGTTTTGGTGCTGCCTTATTTTGGCTCACCCCCATAATGTATTTGTATTACCTTTTCGACCCTGTAAGCGCAGAACAGGGAATCAGTGATCATAAGGCCGTTGCAGCATCCCTGAATATGGAAGTAAATAGGAATATAAAAAAGGGAGGAAGGTTTATCTGTTTAGCAAGAGTAATAGGAGGCAGATTTCAGACTACCTAACAGATCAAAACGAAAATTTCCGTTCCGACACTGACAATGACGAGTGCTTACAGAAAAAGTTCAAGGCAATCGTAAAAAGCGTTTTAGACAGGTACGTAACGAGTAAAATTTTGCGGACGGGAAAAACCCAGCGTGGTTTAACAACAAAGTTAGGAAACTACTGCGACAGCAAAGGGAGCTTCACTGCAAAACTAAACGCAGCCAAAACCTCTTGGACAAACAGAAGCTAAATGATGTCATAGTCAGCGTAAGGAGGGCTATGCGTGAAGCGTTCAGTGAATTCGAAAGTAAAATTCTATGTACCGACTTGACAGAAAATCCTAGGAAGTTCTGGTCTTACGATAAATCAGTTAGCGGATAGAAACAGCATATTCAGACACTCTGGGATGATAATGGCATTGAAACGAAGGATGACACGCGTAAAGCTGAAATACTAAACACCATTTTCCAAAGCTGTTTCACAGAGGAAGACCGCACTGCAGTTCCTTCTCTAAATCCTCGCACAAACGAAAAAATGGCTGACATCGAAATAAGTGTCCAAGGAATAGAAAAACATCTGAAATCACTCAACAGAGGAAAGTCCACTGGACCTGACGGGATACCAATTCGATTCTACACAGAGTACGTGAAAGAACTTGCCCCCCTTCTAACAGCCGTGTACCACAAGTCTCTAGTGGAACGGAAGGTTCCAAATGATTGGAAAAGAGCACAGGTAGTTCCAGTTTTCAAGAAGTCTCGTCGAACAGATGCGCAAAACTATAGGCCTATATTTCTGACATCGATCTGTTGTATGATTTTAGAAAATGTTTTTTGCTCGCGTATCATGTTATTTCTGGAAACCCAGAATCTGCAGGAATCAACATGGATTCCGGAGACAGTGATCGTGTGAGACCCAACTTGCTTTATTTGTTCATGAGATCCAGAAAATATTTGATATAGGCTCCCAGGTAGATGCCATTCTCCTTGACTTCCGGAAGGCCTTCTAAACAGTTCCGCACTGTCGCCTGATAAGCAAAGTAAGAGCCTACGGAATATCAGACCAGCTGTGTGGCTGGATTGAAGGGTTTTTAGCAAACAGAACACAGCATGTTGTCCTCAATGGAGAGACGTCTACAGACGTTAAAGTAACCTCTGGCGTGCCACAGGGGAGTGTTATGGGACCATTGCTTTTCCTAATATATATATAAATGATCTAGAAGGTAGTGTCGGAAGTTCCATGCAGCTTTTCGCGGATGATGCTGTAGTATACAGAGAAGTTGCAGCACTACAAAATTGCAGCGAAATGCAGGAATATCTGCAGCGGATAGGAACTTGGTGCAGGGAGTGGCAAGTGACCCTTAACGTAGACAAATACAATGTATTGCGAATATATAGAAAGAAGGATCCTTTATTGTATGATTGTATGATAGCGGAACAAACACGGGTAGCAGTTACTTCCATAAAATATCTGGGAGTATGATTACGGAACGATTTGAAGTGGAATGATCGTACAAAATTAATTGTTGGTAAGGCGGATGCCAGGTTGAGATTCATTGGGGGAGTCCTTAGAAAATGTAGTCCATCAACAAAGGAGGTGGCTCACAAAACACTCGTTCGACCTATACTTGAGTATTGCTCATCAGTGTGGGGTCCGTACCAGGTCGGGTTGATAGAGGAGATAGAGAAGATCCAAAGAAGAGCGGCGCGTTTCGTCACAATGTTATTTGGTAAGCGTGATAGCGTTACGGAGATGTTTAGCAAACTCAAGTGGCAGACTCTGCAAGAGAGGCGCGCTGCATCGCGGTGTAGCTTGCTGTCCAGGTTTCGAGAGGGTCCGTTTCTGGATGAGATATCGAATATACTGCTTCCCCCTACCTATACCTCCCGAGGAGATCACGAATGTAAAATTAGAGAGGTTGGAGCGCGCACAGAGGCTTTCGGGCAGTCATTCTTCCCACGAACCATACGCGATTGGAACGGGAAAGGTAAGTAATGACAGTGGCACGTAAAGTGTTCTCCGCCACACACCGTTGAGTGACTTGCGGAGTACAAATATAAATGTACATGAAGATGTACTACCATGTCTGTCTCTACGTTTCCGATGAATCTCGCCTACTTCGTAACAACCGCATGCAGTCAAGCGTATCGCAATTACAAAACTTAAGAGCACCACGCCACTGAATTATCAGGATGACAGGTCTCCCTGCAACTAATGGACAGGGTTCGATTCCCGGTTGGGCCGGAGATTTTCTCCGCTCAGGGACTGGGTGTTGTCCTAATCATCATAATTTCATCCCCATCGACGCGCAAGTCGCCGACGTGGCGTCAAATCGAAAGACTTGCACCAGGAGAGCTGTCTACCCAACGGGGGGCCCCCTTCACACCACATTATTTATATTTATGGACAGGGTATTGTTATAATTTGAACAATATCTTTAGCTGCATAGTCTCTCACATCTGACTACGGCCCGTTTGTGCTCGACACAGGTCTTTGGGAACAAACTAATCATCAGAATTGGTTATGATGTGCAAAGAACGCCTCTGAAGTACGCATTAAAACGTACAAATTGTGATAACAGATCATTAGTAACATGTAAAATCTAAACCGCGGATGGTCCCTGCCATCGACCTCGCATCCGTGCATGCGACATTACATTCCGTACACATCGCAGGCTATGAAATTTGTATACTATAGACGAATATTAGAATTTTCTGTTATTCTGACGGGAAGACTACAGAAAGTGCCATCAACCGATTTCCCAGTAACTTCGCTTAGTGGAAGAGGAGTCAAAATAAGCGCACACGCGTTTCAGCTTATCCGTCAATCCTCGACCGTTTCTAAGAAAACGGCTGTCAAAGTTTGCGCCTTAATTCATATGTCTTTTAGCATGCTGGGGGTTGAACTGTAGCGGTGGCACAGTGGGTAGCATCGCAGCTTCGCACTTTCGGATCCATTATTCTGAACACGATTTTTTTCATTTTATTTCATTTCATATCATCTATCTACTCATGTTCCTAGAAGGTTACTACACGTATGTTTCATATCGAACTAAGGTCGTTTTGTTAACTGTAAAATAACAACTTTGTTTCACAATAACTGTCATACATTTCTCATATACTACGTATATGCATGTATGGCAATTTCAGGGCTAACAATCTTTTGAAATTCTGACGTTCTTATATTTCTGTCTTATGTCAATTCTTATATTAATGTTTACGGTTTAATCTTATGTTTATTCTTCAGGAAGATTTGGTGCATTCCCTCGGATGATAGCGGTCATTGAAGCATTCTAAACATAGAAATTTCGAACACCATGAGCATTGCGTGAAGGTAGGTTTGCAACAAAGATATTTCATCGTATTAATCTCTCTTGGGGAATGTACCTTGGTTAATACTGCTGAAGATTTCACGGATTGACAAACCACGCAAATCGGATTATTTTGTCCAGAAACTGGCATTTGAATTTGTTTATGAATCAGGATACACTACAGAGATTCCATTGAAGAAACTTCAAAATAATGTTCTCATTCTTTTATTTTTTTTTCTTTCGCCAAAGAGACAATTAGTGAACAAATAAGGTCAAAGTTATTTCAACATACATTGGAAAACATTCGTGGCATCTTCTACGGACAAATTTGGATGGAAACAGAAACAAAAATAAAAGTAGTAATCAGATTTCGAACAGAGGCTGCAAAACTCTGGCACCGCTTCGGTCGAACTTATATTAACCTTAAAGGCACATACTGCAACTCAGAAACTCGAGCCGCCCCTTTCACAGAAACGATCATCTACTGATAAGCCGAGACACGTGTTGTTTAGACCGCTCTTCTACTGAGCGAAGTTTCTGGGATTCAGGTTATGGCACTCGTCACGCTTTCCTCTTGAGAAAAACTCCGTGTCTTTCATTAGACACTGTGATATACTTAAGTAGTTGATTATTTTGAAGTTGATACTCTCTGTGGAGAAATGGTGAACAGTTTCTCGATGAAACTGCGCCTATTTTCTCTATACATGTCGCTTCTCATCGATTTATCGCACAAATGAGTGATCGCCTGTCGACTGAGCAGGTCAAATGAAATTACGAGTTTCTTCCCATGGGAACTGCATTGGAGGGCGAGTGCATGGCGTTTACCGAGTTGCTGTCCGCAGTGCCCATATTATTAATTCATCAGGCGATGTGAGCCCCCGCTCCGGAGTCCGAAGCGGATCACTCTGTCAAAACCATTAACAGCTTGCCACCCTCACTGCCCGTCATCCAGACCATGAAATAGATTTCGCACTGAATAGCGGTGTGTGAGACTCATAAAGTGGATTGACTGATTCTGTTCCACAATAGGATCAAAACAAAATTCATCGATAACTGATTTTTGAGGGTTATATATCTGTGTGGTATACGATTACACGTAGCTGATATGTTGTAAATACAATTTTAGCGTTTTTCCGATTTCCAACTGTAGTCAGTATGCTGTAGAACTATTACGTTATCCTCTCTCTTGAATCTTCATTTATTGATAAACTGTGATGTTTTACTACTCTCAACATCTTAAAAGTAAAGCAAACGTTAAAGAAAGTTAAGTTTTTGCGTTTTTACAATCACTATGGTGCTAAGACCGGCTCCTTTTGAGCCGTAATGGCTTTCGTTTTAGTTACAATCGTAAGATTAACATATTGATATATGAATGCTATTGATACACTCATTCTAAATAAGAAATAAAGCAGGCTTTTTTAATTTTAATTCGTAGAACTTTTCCGACAGAAATTAAACAAGAATATTGATGCAAGAGACTGTAACATACAGCTAATGCTTGGTTTCTGTATATTCATCAGCAAGAAAATCAGTTTATGAAAGATTGCCTTGGAACATTCGGTACAGGAGCAGGTTTGCGGAACGCTCGTAATTTATTTCGGCTCACAAGGCTTGTGTCTACAGGCCCTCTGTTTCCTGTAACCATACTCCACAGTTTGAGCTTTATGGCCCTATTGGACGCAACTCAGTAGCCACTGGAACAAAAGAGCTAGCTCTGGGCAATGTGCAGAATTGTATTTCAGTATGACTCACTGAATCATAACGGGATGGTCGTAGGTCGTTGCTTTTAACACCAAATCAAACTAGTGAAAGATTCTGAAGCCTTTTTAGTAGTATCGAGAACAGCGATCAAAAACAAGAAGTACTGAGTAAATAAATAAATTAAATTAACGGTAAATATACGAGAACGATCCTGGAGGGCAGATGTCAGCTAATAATGGTCAGCGGGTCGCAAGCGACCCGCTAATGGTTTGTGTGCGGCGTGCCACGACAGATTTTTTTTCTTAGTAATACACACCTTTTCCTGAAATGCAGAGCTAACTAATGCCTGGAGTAGTTTTAAAAGCTGCCCTACATTAATCTATGCGTCCACAAAGTGGCCCCAGAGCCAAAAATTTTATGATGTCTACAACTAGTTGTTTAGAGTTTTGTCCAAAGGATTGTTCATAATAACGACACAGATATGTAGGTAAACAGTGGCTTCACATCATACTGATAAATTAAGTCAATAACATAACTTGCAAAATGTAGTTACCTAGTGCCAGCAGAGCATTTACAGGCAGTAGTCAGTGTTCAATAAACGCAAAGAGAAGCGCATTAATTCACAAAGAAACAGTAGCAGAATCTTAAGAATTCGTCACACAATTAAGTGCAATTACTATAATGCAGCAGAAACACCAAAGTTGACAGCTCCTTCCAAACAATTAAATCGTGATGAAGTTCGCGTAAATGCAAATTTTAGCTTAAATCCGGCTTCAAATTTCTGAGTCCCACCTAATTCAGAATCCAGAAATATTTCTGAGTATTCAAATCGCCAAAGCATCCTGACGCTGACTGAAGCCACAGTGGAGCTCTAGCTGCCGACGAACCATGCACAGGCCCTTACCAGTGACAAAAAGCTCAGCAAAAAACAAAAAAACCTAACTCCTCTCTGAATGTTTTTCTGAAGTCTCTCCACTTACAACATGATCACCATACGACATAGTTGTATTTAAACCTTACATGCAATTTACAACACATGACAGATTTTCTCCGTTAATGCACCACCTCACACAACACATTCAAATCCAAATCTTTTAACAATAATTAAAGATATCTGTTTGCCACATCTGCCACTAGAGACTGATTAGTCATTTACACATGCCGGCAAATCAGCTTGACGATAGTCTAAACAACAACTTTGCATACAATATAACGACGAACAATAGTTAGGTAAACTTAGGGAATGTGTGCTGTGGCAACACGTCCCCACTCGGGCGCTGTTAGCGTGTGTGCTGTGACTATAGCACCGGCGCGAGCGCACGTGCGAGACCAGCTGGACACATCGGGCAGAAATGGGGGAACGACTGAGCGAGTAACATGAGAGAGAACATTTGGGTGTCACTGCAGCCGAAGACGACGGATTTGACCTGATGCCTGGGCTGCCATGGTATTGCTGGCGGTCGATAAGAAGAGTGTGCTGTCCTATCACTGGAAATACGGTACACCCAGTGCCGTTCACTGTAGAGCTGTCTGTTCCTGGCATTTCCTGCCAACTTTGAATTGGGCCAGTGTCTTGGGCTGCTTGAGTGTGCTGTCGTACAGAGTTTCCTTCACTTCCAGCAAAAGGTTTGAAAGGTGGACATATATAGGTCGATTAGACATTTGTTTGTGGATAGTTTCAAAATGAGTGGAAATTTCATGTTACGAGAACGAAGTAGTCGCATGTGACATCTGTGGAATAGTCGACTTATGGCAGTCACAGTAGTATCTCTGAACTTTTTTTATCTTTGACTCATCTGTAGAGTGGAGGGTAATCGAGTGGTGTACATGGAGTAAGGTCGCAGAACATTTAGTGTAGTGCATATTGGAGGAGGATTTGCTGAAGAAAATTGTTCGAAATTATTAATCTGATGCAAGCAGTTACACACGCACATTTACGGAACAGTCAGAATGGATTTGCGTCCTGGATATGTTTTTGAGGTAATTTTTGATGGAATATTCTGATAAGGTTAGCGATTTTTGCAATAGGACTGTCCACCCTGTAATCTCACGTTAGGTCATTTCAATATAATTCATTCCAATTCCCATAACCGTTAAAGTATTGTCTTGTAAGACTTCTGTAAGAAAAAAGAAATTTTTTTTGGTTTTCTGTGAGTTTTATGTTCTTGTGAAATAAGAGTTTCAAATAAAACACTGTAATTATAATGAACGGATTAGTATTTTCTTTTCAAGTAAGAAATTTCTTTAGTATGAGAAATTCATCCCAATCTTTCTCCCATTATTTCAGTTTTACCTTAGTGTGTTTTAGATGGCGCCATTTTATCCTGCTTTTGCTGTTGCTGCTGACTATGCTGTAACTTTTCAGGTAAGATTCTTTTCATATTTTGTTAGTTCCTTCATTTCTCATCTCACCTTTCCATTGCGCAAATTGTAAGAACTTTTTTTGTTGTGACTCAGATGTTTAATGGGCCATTGAACAGTGTGTGTTTCATAACGCTGTTACGTAATTTCAGTGTTTCTTTTTCTTGCGGGGAGGGAAGGGGAGGGGGCAGTGCACAGTTTTTTAGGAACGGCTTGCATTTAATTTCTTGCGCAGTGAATATCTGTTAGTTTTGTCTTTATGTAAATGTGTGCACTGAGACGCGCTTGCTCAATAGTAATTTCAGTACAACCTTTTAATGACAGAGAATATATTCAGTTCTGAGTAAAAATCAAGCAAAAATTTTAATGCTCATGAATGAACGAACTATAGAGGCAGAGAAAATAACTTTCACTTGGTGACCTGCCAGGATTGTCCACTGGTACTTTTGGAAAGCAGTCAGATATCTTTTTCTTGTTTTGTTTTGCTACAGCACAGAGCACAGCGCATGTTTTATTGACTAATAATCTCATGTTTATTTCCATACAGATACTTTTGTGTACTTATTAGGTGTCCAATTTTCGATGTTTTCGTGTGAATGGCTTGTGGCGAATATTCATTATGTGTGACATATATTAAGTGTCAAAGTTTCATTGCGTGTAAATATTTGATGGTTCAAATGGCTCTGAGCACTATGGGACTCAACTGCTGAGGTCATTAGTCCCCTAGAACTTAGAACTAGTTAAACCTAACTAACCTAAGGACATCACAAACGTCCATGCCCGAGGCAGGATTCGAACCTGCGACCGTTGCGGTCTTGCGGTTCCAGACTGCAGCGCCTTTAACCGCACGGCCACTTCGGCCGGCATAAATATTTGACTATTGGATTTTGCTGTTAGGCAACGGTTGTGTCATTTTTCAGTTGCTGCATTTTTTTGGACACCTTTTCTGAGGAATTACCATATTACAATTTTAACATTCTTGGTAATGGTTGTCAGTCTCAAACTGTTACAACAACTAACAGCAGCCGCGGTCAGCGCAGTGACGAACAGCAACGGAACCGCACACAACACAGCCAAAACTTGTCACTCATTTAATAAATAACAGTTACCGTTTAGCATCAATACAATAACCGAATCGGAAAGTAATCTAATTACTCAAGTTCAGGGAGTCGTGCCTGTGTATGATATAGAATAAATTTCGGCAATAATCGGTAGTGGTCAAACCAAACAGAAATCGCTGGGCGACAATAAGCAAACCGGACGAAAAACTGTGAAAAACACAGATACGAATATGCAGTTGTACAACACAGATTCAGCGTTGCATCATTTGCTTCCGGTAGTCCCCGTCACTATGTCGAACAATAAGAACACAGATCAAAACGTAACACTGATGTTTAAAACGCTACTTGAACAGCTTAAGCAGTCGCAACTGCGAGAAGAAGGAACAAGCGAACAGATCAAATAGAGGCAAGAACAAAATAATGCACCGTTTGAACGGTTGCTGGAAGACAGTAAACAGACACAACAAATGTTGGAAAGCTTATCAGGATAATCTAAGGAAGAAATGAAGAAAGATTTTCAACTAGTGTTTGATGGTATTTGCTATATAAGTTAGCGGGAGCATATGCTAAGATGACTGTTAACAATGGTTGAGAGAATGAGAGTTAAAGAAATGATTCGAAGTAATGATGTGAGATTTAAGGCTTAATGAAAGAATATGGTTTTGTATGAGGTGATGATCTGAGAAGTTCACACTTGAGAAGAAAGGTTTTGAGTTTAGGGTTCTAATAACGTGGATATCTTGACGTTTAGTTATAAAGTTTGAGAAATATGAACACCGTGGAAGTTATTTCATTGAAAAGTGAATCTTGGAAGTAAGTTCTTTGAGATTTATGTAGCTGAACGGTGGAAATAATTTGAGGAATATTTGAAGTATAGTTGATGAAATTCGTATTTGAATGTATGCATGGAGATGTTTGTTTGACAATTTCGGGTGAACGGGACATGCTGACATACACTCTATGACAGGTCTCTTTTCCCTTCCCCAAACACAAGACCATGAATCTGAGGAAGATATCTCAAATTTTAAAGTAGTGATAATTTTGGTACCAAAGAATATATGTTTCTAGTGATAGGTTACATAGTTTTTATTTTCATGGTTTAAAGTGCTAACATGTTTCCAATCCCCTCTAAACCAATTTGAATTCGTTCTTACCACACAACTATGTTTCTGATTTCGTAGATTTCTTATTTTATCTTATGTGGTTTCTTTGCTTGTCAAATACATCATATCTTCTGCTTTATTTGTAACAGTTTATTCCGAATATTTGCATTTTCATGCCTATCTACACGTTGCATGAGTGTGTATGTCATGTTTTACGTAATTTCTTGTACACATTTATGTAATTCTTTTTTGTTGATATAATTCTGAGTCATGTAAAAAGATTTTGCGTCGTTTTCATGTTTAGTGATATTTTTCCAAGTGCCAAGAATAAAACAATTAGTATCTACTTTTCTCAGATTAAGTATAAATTTCTGTTTGGTTACTGAATGAAGGACTGCATAGTTACGTGCACTGTGGTTTTCTGTGCATTAGTTAGCTTTTTCTCGAATTAGCAGGCAAGAGGTAGTTTACTTTATCAGCCTAAAACCTCAGTCGTTATTGCAAGAGAAAATTTTTAACACGTGTAGGAATTTATATTGGACAAGTCGCTAATTTGTTATGGAAGACGATCAGCGAAGGACTTCTTCTAACATTCCTTATTTCCAAACTTTATCACTGCTAAAATCATTCGTCATGGTTCGTACAAGATAAGTTTCTATGCTGGTAGCTTGGTCAGACTTCTGCTATTGTTTAGTGATCTTCAAGATTAGTTTTCCTGGTCGTTTGGATGAACTGCTGCAATATAAACATATAAACGTACGAAAACTGTGTCAGATGGTGTGGGGGATTGTGGAAGGTGGACATACATAGGTGGATTGGATGTTTATTTGCTGATGGTTTCAGAATGAGTGCAAATTTCATGATACAAGAGCAAAGCAGTCGCATATGACATCTGTGGAATACGCGACTTACGGCAGTGACAGTAGTAACTCTGAACTTGTTTATCTTTGGCTCAGCTGTAGAGTGCGTCTGTGAGTTCTGACAGCTGGCAGAACTTTTAGTGTAGTCCATATTAATAACTGATCTGATGGAAGCACTTACAGACGCAGTATTTATGGATCAGAGAGAAGGATTTGCACTATGGATATGTTTTCAAGGTAATGGCTTTTGCTGAAGTGTGCTGATAATATTACCGATTCTTGTAACAGAACAGACCGCCTCACCACCTCATCTTACATCATTTCAGTTTAATTCATTTCAGTCTGCGTAATCGTAAAAGCATAGTCTTGTGAGTCTTTTGTAAAGAAAGTAGAGTTTTTGGTTTTCTGTGAGTTTTGTGTTTTTGTGAAATAAGAATTTAAAATAAGCATTATCATGATGATGAATGGATTAGTATTTTCTTTTCAAGTATGAAGTTGCTTCAGTATGAGAAAATCATCCCATTCCTCTCCAATTAGTTTAGTTTTAGCTTAGAGTACTTTACCTGGGCGATTTCTTCATGCTATGCTGTTGCTGCTGATTATTGTGTAACTTTTCAGGTGAAATGTATTTTATATTTTGTTGGTTCTTATGTTTCACATCTCACCTTTCCATTGCCACGTAATGTCAGTGTTTCAATTTCTTTGGGGAGTACACAGTTTGATTTTGGTAGTGGGTTTTGAGTAACGGTTTTGATTTAATTTCCTACACAGTGAACGGCATTTAGTTACGCCTTTAGGCAAATGTGTGCACTGAGACACCCCGTTAGCTGTAGTCATTTCGGTTCAACCTTTTTATAGCAGAGGACAGTACATTCCGATATGAACAAAAAGCATGTAAACGTTTTAATGCTCGTGAACGAACGAAAAAACGAGTCAGAGCAAATAACTTTCCGGTTTTGTTAATTCTCTCTCTTATGCGACCATTATCGTGCTAATATGAACGAGGAGACAGTGTTACTCGCGTGCACATAGCTTGTTAGTCTGTGCAAGGATCAGTGTTTATTTTGCTTAGCTGTTAAGCATTTTAGTAATATGTGTTACTTTAGGTTTTCCCGACCTACTTGTAAAAATGGTTCTCAGGCGAGACCTCGGATGTTCCACAATACGTCGTTGGCGCAACTGACCGACATAAGCAATAGCGTATATACGGAGATCGGTAGCGAGAGAGACAGCAGTACCAACTGTCGGACGATGGACGCACGTGGCCGAGGCTGTCAGCCACAATGTGCACTGCCGTCGGCCGTCGCAACTCTCTCTGCCTCGAACTGCCTGCTAAAATACGGGTCCGCGCTGTCGTGTACCCACCTAGATGTTGTAAACTAAATATGTATTTCACCACCGCAACGTCATCTCTTATACCATCAATACTTTTCATTGTGGTCCCTGTGATCTCAACACGGGCAGCACTGGGTCCCATGCTATACTAAGCTGATACCCTGTGTCCTTGTTAAGTAATTTTGAGAAGTGGTTCCACTTCGCGCCCATCCCTATTGCGCCAGTCATTATGGATATCATTAGCTCTCTTGAATAGGGAATCCCTAAACTGTCCAATGACACTGCCAACTTCGTAAGACAGGGAGACTTGTCGTGCTCAGACAGGGGCGCCAGCGCCCAATCATAATACTCGACTGTAGAGAGGTCAGCGCTTCGCCTAATATTCTAATCTTACCGTCGTTTAAAGGCAACACAGCTGTTACACTCTCCAAACAAATGTACTTAAGCAAGATGAACCAGTTATAGTATGACTCCTCATATCACCTACTGAACAAGGATCCACGAGCAAAATACAATGGCGAACTTTAGAGCTTCACAGAAACAGCATGACGTGTGATTTTGCGGCCAAGAGACTTGGGACACAGGCACCTGTTCCTCTCGGACTATGCAGAGTGCCTAATGTTCACAGTGATACTGTACCTCTTCGCCAGCCAACGATCTGGCTCAACATCTAGCAACGCAGTTGAACCCTTTAATGGAAAATGTGAGCACCACATTTGCAACTCAGAAGATTTCATTCGTCGGCTCAAGAACATGCGACTTGCACCACCGGATTTTCCTTTCAGTTTGGATGCGGTCTCACTTTTCACTCGAGTTCCATTGCACGGAACTTTGTTGCTTATTGGTGAGAAGCTGTAATGGGAAAATTATTGATTTGATTAAGCATTTCTTCATCTTGACTTACTTTTAATTCCGTGACCAATAATTTGAACAGACTGATGATGTAGTCTCTTGTCACCCTTTTTTTCTACAAGGTGGAGCCCATCCACGGCCACACCGGCATGACGGCCTACCCAAAGGTCTACTTCCCCCTCTGCATAAGATTTAGTTATCACTAAAGTGAGGTGTTGCAGGATGTGGGTACTGATGTGTATACGTACGTCTCGTTAAGGTTAACCATTAATACGCGCTCATCTGGAGATAGATTGGGTCGAAAGTCGAACGAAGGGTAGCGGTTTGAAGGAAAGAGGCAAAAGAGTGCCAAGGCAAGAGCCAAGGGAAAAAAACCGCTGCGATAGTTAGGTCGGGTGGTAAGAGCAGTAATGGATGTCTTGCTGCCTGCTACAGGTCATGCAAGGGTATGCTTCGTTGGTAGTGGGTATCATGTATGTCGATACCTTTGACGTTGTGCGGTGCTGTTACTCGGCGGCTGCCGCTGGGTGCCGGTGTTGATCTCTCGGTCAGCGTCAGCAAACCTGTAACAGTTAGGCTGATCATAGTTTTGTGTCCGATAGGTCATATATCAGATGCACTGTGTAAGGTGATGTTGGCGATTTGTTTGTCCGTGTGTGGGCCAGCTCGTCGGTTTCCCTGCTGTAGCCTGTTGGTCGGCTTTAGTGGCAGCTGGTATTTCCAGTCAACGTTGCTGATATGCAGGGGCTTGCTGACGTTTGTCGCTTGTTAGTGTGTGTCATCTTGCCATAGGTGGCTATGCTCTAGCCATTAAGGCCAACCTTTTTATGGGAGATATCGAGGAGAGAGCACTCCAGTCAGTGAAGTCAAACTTTTTTCGGCGATATGTGGGTGACACCTTTGTTATCTGGCTCCACGACACTGCACCACTGGATTTATTTCGCAACATCTGAATTCTCTCCATTGAAATATCAAGTTTACGATGGAGGTGGAAAAAATTGGCGAATTACCGTTCCTGCACATGTTGGTGCGAAGAAAAGAGTATGGCACCTTGGGCCAAACTGTGCACCGTAAGCCTACACACATTGACCTAAACTTACAGGCCAACAACAAAGTGTAACGATAGGACTTTGGTCCACACAGCACGAGCTATATCGGATTCAGACAGCATATCTGATGAGCTGCGCTACGTCCATACCGTATTCCTAGAGAATGGATATCCTCAACGGGAGATTCGCTATGTCACATGCCCAGTGTGTGTTAGACAAAGTGAGCAGCCGGGAGAAAGTGAAGAACAAGGGGGAGTGGTCGTCTTGCCATATGTCGGTGTTGTTTCTTGGAAAGTAGAAAGAGTATTGGAGAAACAGTCTTGGTGTCTGTTAGATTCACTGCAGCTGCGGGATGTCAGACACTAAAAAACTTATCGCAAAGTAGAGGACAGATGTGTGGAGCATCGATGAAACCGGCAGTGGCTGAGCATTGACAATACAGGTTGCTGTATGGAATGCAAAATTCTGTTGACGCCGTCTTCGTTATTAAAGAAGCAGCAGAAATTAACAAAAAAAAAAAAATGTTTCTGAGCACTATGGGACTTAACTTCTGAGGTCATCAGTCCCCAAAACTTAGAACTACTTAAACTTAACTAACCTAAGGACATCACACACATCCATGCCCGAGGCAGAAATCAACAACTCGACTAATTAGCACAGAATACCATATCAGCACAGCATGTGATTCAGCACTGGCCGTGTTAAAATCACGGCGACTCCAAAGGCGAACTATTGGCGGTATAAGAAATGTCGCTGGTATGACGACATAGATATTTGGTTAACAACGGCGAGAAGGGCACACACCGGACACGCATTTCCGCAGACGGCTCTCGACAGAGGGCGCTGGGGCGGCCGCCGGCAGCGCATGGTTTGATTGATAGCCCCTGAGCGTGTGTTCATCGCCTGACAGGTGGTGTACGTGTCTCTCGATACCGATTTGTATATTTGCCATATTGGTTACCGAAATTTGTCACGTTTAGGCCTACAAAGTTTCTCCTCTGAATATCATAAATAAGCGGCTTCGCTCACAGACTCAGCAGTCTGTACGCCGCACCGAACATGTCGGTTAGTTGCGCCGACTAAATGTCGTTGAATTTCCAGAATGACATCCAACGTTTCGCCCTAGACCCAAACCTACAATTTTTGTAATAGATTACGAATGATTCCGATTACCTATACTGTTATCAGTACTACTAAGTGGACCAGCGGCTCACGTCATACGTTTTGCCATGTGATGTGAGGACATCTAAATAAAACTAAACTTTTGAATATTTTGGTACCTGCGTTCTGTTGTTGTTTTAATTATGACCTTGGTTCGTTTTGCAATGAGTGAGTTGTCAACCTTGTGTATTCTTGTTAATGCTGTTGCTCTTAATGCCAGCTTTTTTGCACACACATTAGGCTGTTTTGGGAAGTTATTTCGATGTTCTATCATCCTGTTGTATCTCTGAATATTTTAATGGACTCCCCAATGCCTTCTTATATTTCTTGTCACTGTGTTATTCGGTACAGACTGTGGGAATATTTATTCACAGCAGACTTTCGTATGTACGTTTTCACTATTATAGTAAGATTGTATTTGGTGTTCTCATTACAGAGGCTGCCCCATAGTAATTTTATTGGGTCATTTGATTTAAATACTATGATTAGTATCTTTGGATTGTGTTACCTTCTTTAACATTTTAATTAATTGGAGTTGTTCTTGTATTTTGCCTTGGTTAAGAGGGGATGAGTCTCTTAGTGAATATATGTTGTTATTTAGCCACGTTTTGATGGAATTTAATGCATTGTTCTTATAAACCCTTTTTTAAGATATGTTGTGATATAAAATAGTACTATGTTGTTAAAGAAAAGTTTTAAAACAGTGATCATTCCCCGCTCACTCCAGCCGTACCACTTCCTGTTACGTCACAGGAATTAATGGGACTGTAGACTTGGATTCTCATGTGGAGATATCTTAATTCAGACACATTTCTGTATTTCATTCAATAAACTGTTTACAGCTAATCATCAAATTATTTGATAATAAATGAGACCTGTTACCAACATTGCTGCTATCAATAGATTTCAAACAATACGTCATACGTGCATTTTGCGTGTGTACTATAGTTTTTATTAATTTTATGGACAATAATAATTACTAATGTTACTAATTATATCAATTAACTTACAAGCATGGTTTAGTTTTCAATGAGGTTGCCTCGCTACCCTGATTTGTGAGCCGCCTTTAACTTTGTCATAGCATTGCTGTCCAGTGAATACCACAATTTGTACTGTATTTTCTAAGCCACTGAGACCGTCTTGTTCAGCAGCTGCGCTGGCTGGGTTCCCTCGCTATAGGGATTTTCCGCAGCTGACTCGCTGCTATTTGTTGCCACCACGTGGACAGTGCTAACT
The DNA here is from genome assembly GCF_021461395.2 of Schistocerca americana. NCBI lineage: Eukaryota > Metazoa > Arthropoda > Insecta > Orthoptera > Acrididae > Schistocerca > Schistocerca americana. Next base: position 402,408,689 of record NC_060120.1, read on the forward strand.
GCTGGCCACGACCAACTGGTCACTCTGCCTGGGGCCAGGCTTCAAGTCTGACTCTCATAGCTCAGCCGCATCATGGTAACGTGCTGACTATAAATCGCACAACGAAATATTCGCCACTCACAGAACATTTTGTGCCCTAGTTACTCGTAATGTCACAGTTTTCCATTAAGTAGACATAATAATAATAATACAGTACATCAACATGGCTATCTATAATCTACAAGCTGCCTAACAGTGTTTCCTTTGTGTACTACAGTCGCTTACCTCCCATTTCTGTCGTAAAGCAAGAAAACTGCAATAATGGGCCGTTCTGCGAACAGACAGAGGTGGCCTGACACCCGACGCCACGGAGCCATCTGTCCACACTGACAGAGCTGCACCCATCGACAAACACGTCCCAGCAACTATGACATGTTATTGTTTCTAGCAGTAGTTGTCACATAACGGTTGTCACTCCCCCAAAATCTTCGAATTTTTAGATAGGGAAAGATTATTAATAAACATAACAGCTGTGGGAAGAGACTCTGGCCTGAAATGACGAATCCAAAATTACGAACCGCTAGCACAGAAAGGTATCTCAAGTAATAACTTAATAAAAGTAATTTTTGTTTTTGTAAATATGACATAAAGAGTCATTATTTCCAACAGCGGGAGTTGGCCTGACTTGTGGAAAATCTGTGTAACCACACACCCAACTACCCACGGATGATGATCAGAATGAATACCTGCATTGGTAGTAAGCATTCGTATGAACTCTCATCTCCGTCATTTTACCTAATGTCGTTGAGTTATGTGTAGGACGAAGCAGTGTATTCATTCTAAGACACTCGCAGAATTTTAGCATTAAAACACACTGTAATGCAAAATGCATATATTGCAAAACTGACATTGTCGTTGGATGAGACACATATCACCAAAAGCGATACTTACATTTAGATCTTCAGAATTTCCTCCATCAGTTTTTTCTGGTAACAATTGACAAGAAATAGTACAGTAACTGTCCAATGAATGTTTATCAGCTACCGCTTCCTGGACGGAATACATTCCTAGAGCAGTCATCAAATGTACACTTGACAGCAAAAAAAGTGGGTAACTGCCGAATACAACCAACATAACGTAGCTGTGTTGCAGGTCCTCTTAAACAGCAAAACCCCGTGGGGTACAGTCGTTTGACTACACACAATGGGTACCACAAGAGACTACTAGAGACCAAAGGTCTTTATGGCAGTCAGTCTAAGTGTCAAATAATATCGTCATACAAAACATATTAGAAAACAGGTTCTTAGCGATGAGACACCCCATAACACTCATAAACTAACCTTAATTACAACAAGTGACATTCAAAAAGTTCTGAGAATACGAATTATTTTACATATATCGTACAGTAATTCTTAGTCAAAATTAAATACTTGAGACAATATATGGAGTTACAAAGCTGTACGGTAATTGGAACAAAGTGTTTCACTCTCGAAAAGGTTTTCTATCCATGTGGTGAACGTCGCTCAGCGGCGAGTGGCTCTGGAAACTGGATATTGGACGAACCAGGAAAAAAACGCGATTAACGGCAACAAGCACTCTACGGAAATCTCAACATTAACAGCGAATCACCAGTAATATCATTGTTCTCGTAGCACATCAACAGCTACGTGTACACAAATTTGAACTTTAAATGACATGACCAACGTCGTCGTTCTTGACCTAGATTAAATCCCAGCACCTATAGCCATTGCGAACTAAGCTAAGCTTTGTTTGTGCCTTATTGGGCCATCACTAGGCATAAAGAGACGTGTAGTATAGACGTTTCCACCAGTATCGGTTATCAATTCAGATCCTGAAAATAAATGACGAAAATGTTTGTACTGAACTGGGAATCCTGTCATAACAGTTACCTTCCTGGGAACTACCCCCAACGAAGTTTAATATGGTGTCATTCACAAGCAACAAGGTATGTTCATGTTTAAAATTGAAATGCCATCATGTAAAGTTGTGACAGGGATTCGAACCCAGCACCTAATCGGATTGTTAACGAAGTACGTAAAATCAGAAGTTAAATATCAAATGTTTTCACCAATAGCGAGATATTGGAACCATAAATGACGATAGAATTGTTTTTGCCTGACTGGGATTCGAACGAGCATCTAGCGCCGTCGTTTTCTAGCCAGGAACAGACGATAAATAGCTATTGTTGGTTCACCAGTAGCGAGATGTGCGCATGGTTAGCTAGACATCAGGCGACGAAAAGTTCTGTGCTGAATGGAATTCAAACCCCGCACACGTGGTCATGAAGACACTAACTATCAAATTCTTTTCTAATAATAGCTAGGAGTGGCATGTTTGTACTTTCAATGATGTGATGGAAGATACTCTGCTGGCTAGAAGTTGAATCCACAACATATCGTCGTTGGTGATCACAACGAACACAACGTCAAACCAAATGCGTTTTCGCCAGTAGGATGGAGAGGAATATTTGAACTTGAAAAGATGTAATGAAACGTTTTATTTTGTAATGTTGTGATAAAAAGCTCATCATGTGGCTGTGAGTTAAAACGAGCACGTTATAGCTGACAACGCACGAAGAGACGTTGAAAAAGCAACTATTTTTCACTAGTAGTTCGGAGCGCACATGCTAGGGCTTCAAATGAAATAATTAATATTTTGTGCTGATCAGGATTCGAAACCAGATAGGTGCCTTTCGAGAAGGCCTATAAGAGTTTGCAATCTTGGGGAACACAGTGAAATTGAATTCGAATCCCAGTCCAGCATCACAATTTTCAACGTCTCAATTTCAAATAAAGTAAGAGCCTTGTGAACTTACATGACCATTGGTTCATTAAATGGAATACGTTTTCTAGTTTACGACGGCTTGCTGGTGACAGAGTCTCTGCCTTCCGGGGTTTCTCCACCTGTCACAGCTCAAACTAATGCCGCTCTGCCCCAGTCGGCAGCGAAGGTATGTTATCTTTACTGCGGATATTGAGCTACGGAGCTTACTGGCGTTCTGCACTTGGCGTTACTAGAGTTGAAGGAGAGTTACTTGCGTGTGTTAAAAATCCACGCCTGACGTGAGATGTGAACCTACACGTTTTACACATCAATACAAGATTAACCCACCAGACCACAGAACCCCCTGCCAAGCACATAATTATGAATTGCAGAGTATTCATTAATACGTTGCTGCGGTAATGGACTCTCGAGTGCGGTATGACCAGTAAGTAAGTAAGTAAGAGTATTTATTTAGATGTAGCTGCAGATGTCAAGGGACGGGTAACAGGAAGGAGGGCGGGATCTGTGAATGGATAGAAGTGTAGAAGTGCAAAATATAAGCGTGAAATGCTTGAAAAATATTGCTTACTTAGATGTGTGCCACAGTTCGTTTTATCTTAGGACCGAGAGATAAGGAAGGACTGTTTTCAGAACGAAGAATGGGTTATAGGGAAGGGGAGATCAAAGAATACGGTTTCATAGGTGTTGAGAGAAATGATAGAGAGTGAAGATAGAGGCAATTAAAAGAGGAAATGTGGCGTCATTTGAAACCGCTAGATTTGTTTATTAAGTTTTGGGGGAATGGAATAGAAGGGCACTTGCGGCAATATTGTCAGAGAGAGAATAGAGGAGATATTAACAACAATTAAACATAATATGAAATCGATTGCGTATTGTGTGGAGGACGGAGGGTGTATTCATGGATGGAGGGGAAGAGGGAGATGTATTTGAAATAACAAAAACTACTGTGACAGAGTCCATCTACGCTGATTAGTTTGTAAGTATCTAGACAGGGTATAAATGAAATCAAAATAGAATATTTAACATACTGTATATTCAAAAGAAACCCACTTGAATTAAAAACGCAACTCAAAGGAAAACTAACCGATATTGTATCTTTTCTGTGGCCACGCGATCTTCCAGTAGCTCCCAATGAAGAAAAATGACGAAATAGAAGACAAAACAAAACATTTTATCCAGTATTCTTCATTAATTTGTACTTCTATCATGTGTCTTGGCATAGAATGTATAAGCCGTCGGACGCAACAGCCTGAAGAAGCAACTTCCTCCCAGTCTTCCAGGACGCAGTCCCAAAGAGCGTCCGCAGTAGTTGGTTAGTTTCGTGGCCCACATGTTTTCCATGGGGTTCATATCAGCCACCGTGGCGGCCAGTCCATGACGTTGACGCCAATCGTGGAGAGCCGCTGCTGAACAAATGCAGACTTGTGAATGGGAGAATGGTTCTCTTGCAATGTGACGTCCCCTTCTGCGTACAGCATTCGTACTGACGGAAGCATCATATTTTCCAATATGTGGGCATACTGCACGCTGTCGTGAGCTCCTTCTATCCTGTGAAGAATTCCCGCCCCTCTCGCAGAAATCCAGCCCCAGCAGGTAACAGATAGCCGGCCAGTTCTTCTCGACGTGGTTACATATTCGCGTCGATGGCGAGCCCCTTGCGGCCTGTAAACGATTCGTGGACTGTCGTTACTGGTGGAAAACACCTTCTCATCAATGAAAATGACGTTATTCAACGACGCCTTCAGATAGAGCTCCGCAAATGCTAGCCGGTGTAAAACGTTGTCCTCGCTGAGCTCTTGTTTCACGGCGGATAGTCGTGCATGCAGTCCAGCGTTCCTCAGCCTTCGGCGAATAGTGACAATGGAACCGGGGAAGTTGGTCTCTAGCCGCAATTGCTTCGCGTTCAGAAAGGGATTTTCTCTGCTCCTAGACACTAGGTCCCTGTCTTCCTGCTGTGAGCTCACTCTCTTCCGGCTTGAGCCAGGAGTCCTGTTGGTGGTGCCTCTTTCAAGGCAGATCCTACACCATCTCGTTGCCGTGATATGTGGTACGCCATACAGTCTGCCAGCTTTTCTGATGGACTATCCTCCTTCTTCTATTTCGAATAGACCTCTCCCAGTGAGCCATTACGGCAGGCAGCCTGATGTGTATTTCTGATTGGTGCTCTTATACTGATGCCAGGAGAGGAGGTAAACATATTTACGTCCAACGGAGCGGCAGAGGCAGAGAAAGAGGCATGCGGCGCAGCCGTGCTGGCTGATTCCCGGCTTGTTGGCCCACCGACGCCACCGCCAGCTCGTTCACTTCCGTCTCGCCTCGGCCAGCCTGGCTGGCCCGTAGCTCGCGAGCCGCGGCTAGTACAGACCCGGGCCGCAAGGCCACGATCACCCCTTGAAGGATCAAAAGTTACACATAATCTACCCAAGTCTGTAGCATAAACTAACGCAGCTACAGCTATTATGCTATAACATGTGCAGGCACACCTACAGTTGATGATTCATTCAAATATTTGACGAACAATGCATTCAAAATTACATTCATTTTAAACATAGCTACCACAAAATATTTCACCTAGCAAGGAATAGCATGACGCAGGAAACTATTCTTTCTTGTAAGCGCTCTGCGTTAGATGTAGCCTTAAGAAAACGTGTATTCAACCACGACAAGTAAGTGGAATGTAAAAGTAAACAGGTTTGGCATCAGATTCTCCAAATAATAGTATATACGTAGTATATAATACACGTTTTGTGCACTTATAACATGTACTCATTGTCTGTGAAACAATACGTGCTGAACGACGAAAATTACTTTCCGCTGAGGCACTTCATTTACATCTCAATGATACACGACTACCAGAGAGCATTGCTCTTTACGGCAGTCAGTCCACTTGTAAATTATATCGCAGATATTAGGCAACACGTTACTAGGGATGAGAAAGGCATTAAGGTTTGCAATTAAACACGGTACTCCTAGCTACTACTGAATAAGAATTTGATTATTAAAGTGTCTTCATAACCATGTGTGCGGCGTTCGACTCTCAGTCAGCATAGACGTTTTCGTCGCCTTATTTCTAGTTAAACATCTCGCTAATGGTGGACTAACATTGGACATTTCTCTTCTATTCCTGGTTAGACAACGACGGCGGTAGGCAACGGGTTCGAATCCCGGTCAGGCAATACAACTTCAGTCGTCATTTAAGGTTCCAACCTCATTACTGGTGACAAACTGTGATATCTACATTCTGATTTTACGTACTTATTCAACAATCCAATTAAGTGCTGGGTTCACATCCTTGTCACCAGCATTACATGATAGCGTTTCAATTCTAAACAAGTGCATCTTTTGTTCTTTGACAATGCAACAATATGCAACGTCTTTCGAGGTTAATTACCAAGAAGTTAATTGTCATGTTAGGGTTCCTGGTTTCGTACAAACATTATAGTTATTTACCTTCAAGTTGAGAATTGATAACTGATACTTATGCAAACGTCAATATTTGACGTCTCTTTCTGCCTAGTGATCGAGTCTCTATAAGGCACAAAGCTTTGCTTGGTTAACAATGGCTTTACGTTCTGGGTTTGCATCCGGATCCAGAACGAAGACGATGGTCACGTCATTTAAAGTACAACAAGTAACTGTTGGTGAGTAATGTGAACAATAATACCGCTACGGTCGCAGGTTCTAATCCTGCCTCGGGCATGGGTGTGTGTGATGTCCTTAGGTTAGTTAGGTTTAATGGTTAGTTAGGTTTAATTAGTTCTACGTTCTAGGCGACTGATGACCTCAGAAGTTAAGTCGCATAGTGCTCAGAGCCATTTGAACCAATTTTTGAACAATGATATTACTTGTGATTCGCTGTTAATGTTCGGATTTCCGTAGAGAGCTTGCCGCCATTAATCACGTTTTATTTTAACTGCTTAGTAGTAGATAAAGTTGATGCGAAACCACTCCCCGTTGAACGTTGGATGACGTTCAGCATGTGTTGGGTAAAGCTTTTAGACAGCAAAGAACTTGTTTCCAATTGCCATACAACTTTATAAATCCATATACTGTCTCAAATATTTAATTGTGCCTAAGGATAACTGAACGATTTATGTGACGAAATTAGTTGACCCATAACGTTTGAAATGTTACTTATTGTAATTAAGTTTAGTTTACAAACGTTAAGGACTGTCTGATCTCTTCTGTACTATCGTGGTGTTACTTTACATCTGGATGGGCTGTCATAAAGACCAGTGTTCTCCAGTAGTCTATAGCGGTACCCATTGTGTATCTTACAACGACTGTACTGTGGAGGGTTGCGACAAAGTGCAACACAGATATGCTATGTTGGTTACGTACATTCAGGTGCAGCCTACACGTTGGAATTTAGGCGTGACCCACTTTTTTTGCTGTCGAGAGTACACTGTGTGATCAAAAATATCCGGACACCACGAAAAACATATCTTTTTCGTCTTAGTTGTCTTGTGCTGCCACCTACTGCCAGGTACTCCATAACAGCGACCTCAGTAGCCGTTAGACATCGTGAGAGAGCAGAGTGGGGAGCTCCGCAGAACTCACGGACTTCGAACGTGGTCAGGCGTTTGGGTGTCACTTGTGTCATACGTCTCCGCGAGATTTCCACGCTACTAAACATCCCTAGGTCCACTGTTTCTGATGTGATAGTGAAGTGCAAACGTGAAGGGACACGTACAGCACAAAAGCGTGCAAAACAACCTCGTCTGTTGAATGACAGTGACCGCCGACAGTTGAAGAGGGTCATAATGTGTAACAGACATCTATCCCGACCATCATACAAGAATTCCAGACGGTATCAGGATGCACTGCTGGTACTATGACAATCATGCGGGAGCTGAGAAAACTTGGACTTCGTGGTCGAGCGGCTGCTCATAAGCCACACATCACGCCGGTAAATGCCAAACGACGCTTCGCTTGGTGTAAGGAGCGTAAACATTGGACGATTGTACAGTGGAAAAACGTTGTGTGGAGTGACGAATAACGGTACACAATGAGGCGAGCCGATGGCACGGTGTGGGTATGGCTAATGGTCGGTGAAGTGTCATCCGGCAGCGTGTGTAATGCCAATCGTAAAATTCGGAGGTGGTGGTGTTATGGTCTGGTCGGGTTTTTCATGGAGGGGGCCTGCACCTCTTGTTGTTTTGCGTGGCACTATCACAGCACAGGCCTACATTGATGTTTTAATCACTTTCTTACTTCCGTTGAAGAGCAATTCGGGAATGGCGATTGCATCTTTGAACACGATCGAGCACCTGTTCATAATGCACGGCTTGTGGCGAAGTGGTTACATGACAATAACATCCGTGTAATGGACTGGCTTGCATAGAGTCCTGACCTGAATCCTATAGAACACCATTGGGATGTTTAGGAATGCCGACTTCGTGCCAGGCCTCACCGACCGACATCGATGCCTCTCCTCAGTGCAGCGCTCCGTGAAGAATGGGCTGCCATTCCCCAAGTAACCTTCCGGCACCCGAGAAAACGTATGCCTGCGAGAGTGGAAGCTGTCATCAAGGCTAAGGGTAGGCTAACACCATATTGAATTCCAGCATTGCCGATGGAGGGCGCCATGATCGTGTAAGTCATTTTCAGCCAGGTGACCGGATACTTTTCATCACATTGTGTATGCCTTTCACACGAACTGTTTTAAGCTGTCGTTCCATCTTACATCGTTCCGTATGGATACTGCGAGACATTATTGGATGTCATGGCTTCCAGTGATCTTTCGGCAATCGTGTAATCACACAGTAACAGCTTGTTTATGCGCAGCACATTATATGTACATATGTCAAGGATCAACTGACAGTTCCTGTTCCAAGCCCAGACTTTCTTCGTGTTTTCCTGCGTTTAAATGGAATTTTCTTGCGTTCCGGTTTTTCTGAATACAAGAGCGGCATCTGCGAAAAATCTAATGGAGATTCTGACTTTATCAAGTAAATCATTTGTACTGGGTGACCATTATAGAACTACATGAAATAAAATCGTCATAATTTCTGGAAGGTTTGCGCTAGGAAGGAGCATAAAGGCAATTAGTATGCGCATGCGCACGCCTCTTGCTGTTGTCGGCCATTTGCACGTGGAAGGTCAAATTAGCGCATTTGGGGAATCAAGAACCCACATTTCGCGATCGAGAAGTCTCTTCACCCACAAAGGGTGACAGTGTGGTGTGGAACGTCCAGTCAAGGAATAATCGGTGCCATATACCTTGGTGGCGTGGTGACTACCGGACAGTATATGAAGGTTTTGGGATTTCATCCCCATCATCCAAGATCTGGTTCATGAAAGACGGAGCTCGACCTCATTGAAGCAGGAAAATGTCTGATGACCTGGTGGAGCAATTTAGGGATCGCATTCTTGCTCTGTGGTACCCAGAAGCCACCGGCATGGTCCTCAATTGGCCGCCATATTCTCCGGATCTGAACACATGCGACTCCATTCTGTGCGGCTATATTAAAGACAAGGTGTACAGCGATAACCCTAAAACCGTTACTGAGCTGGAAACAGCCATTCAGGAGGTCATCGACAGCATCGATTTTACGACACTTCAGCGAGTCATACAGAATTTCGAATATTCGTCTGTGTTACATCATTGCCAATGATGGCAGGCATGTCTAACACGTCATAGCCTAAATCCGAATACCTGTAGTGACGTTTACATGTTGAGTAATGTGCGTGCACGCTGTAGTCCGTAAGTAATTTGCGTTTCTTTTTCATGTAGTTCAATAATTGTCACCCTGTATACATTTGGCATTTATAATTAATAGTAGTGAACCTAGAAAATACCCTTGGAAAACATTCGGAGTTACTTATTTCTTTTCTTTATTTTGTGAGTCATCAGTCTTCAGATTGATCTGATACGGCGCACCACGAACTCTTCTCCTGTGACTATCTTTTCATTTCAGCACAAAAGTTGCAACCGACATCCTCAATTATTTATTTGATGTATTCCAATCTCTACCTTCCTTTACAGCTTTTACTCTCTACATCCCCTTCTAGTACCATGGACTTTATTCCCTAATGACTTAACAGGTGTCCTGTCTTCCTGCCCTTCTGTGTTCCATGTGTTATGAACTCTTTAGTCCTAAATTAGGTTTGATATTCCATGCACTCAAACTATTTTAATTAGGCGGCAGTGCGGAACGGAATCAAATGCCTTCTAGAAATCAAGCGACACAGTATAAGCTAGTTCGCAGATATCTTCTGTATACTGGGTCGGATGATCTACTAATGATAAGAGATATGGTATTCGCCACAGTACTCGTAGTATGAGAGCATATATTAAAAGTAATAGTAGAGACAACAGTTACTGTAATCATTACACACCGCGGACAGTATATCGTACGGCAAAAGAATGTGACAGCACTGTGATCCACTGCCCATCTCCGAAGCCAAGTGGCTGATACCACGTCTGATTGTTTAACCGTTTTGTCCGTTTACGTCAATGTTTGTCAAGACTTTTGCAAGAAGGTGCCGATACAGAATTGCGTGACTGGCTTGGCGTGTCTCCACTGCCATACAGCGAACAGCGTATCATGGGGATGCTAGAGATGGAAATGCTCGACCATCCAATGGGTAGCGAAGAATTTGGTGATAGCAGAACAGACCTGTGTATCGAGTCAGAAACATCTCTCAGGCAGCTGATGGCCATACTCATTTGGGTCTCTGGTTGACTGGAACTAGGCCATCCATTTAATCCTGTGGGCATGGTGGACCTTTGCCAAGTCCCTGACAGCTGTGCTAAACACAGCCACTCCTGATGACAAGGACGCTATTTATGCAACAACTGGCCGCCACCACAAGAGATCGTCAGTGCAGCGCCTTCTCGTTGCCACGATCGCTACACTGGGCACGAGAAAGCCGTGGTTCGGTTTCAGTTCGAGCTCAGTGTGTAAACATAAAGGTTTGCCGTAATCCGTCTGCATTGCTGCAGACACATTCGCTCTCGACAGATTTCTGATGTTCTCACCCACTAAAAAAGCTCCCAAAGCCTGTGTGGAAGGTGACTACAGCAATCTGATGCGTCTACGCCTCTCAACAATGGATTATGCATTACATTGGAACATGCATCGTGCACAGGCAGTATCTAATAATAATAATAATAATAATAATAATAATAATAATAATAATAATAATTTCAAAAACAGTACTGGATAAATGATGTTTTATAAATTTCGGTATAGTACCAGAAGCTATGTTTTTACAATAGAACAAATGCAGAAGTTTACTTTATCTACGAAGGTAGATTTCACTGATGAGGTCTCTGTAGAACAAGACGAATAAATTTGGTAGCACTAGCAGCGTCTAAATTTAAACCTACTGCAAGCGACCATGCTTGCATAAAATTCCCATTATTACATGCGAAATAGTTGTAAATAAAATATAAACCAAATATTTCTATAATTAATTTTTTTCCCAATAACAGACTTTATTTAGTAAACTCAAGGGTGTACTAATGGGTTTAACATTTCCTTCCAAATACGGACGTAAGGAAAAGAAAAATTCATATCTGCAGGATCCTTTAGATTTTGGAGTAAATTCAATTTGGAATAAAACCACAACACATGATTGTATATTGCAATTAAAACATCAAAGTCAAGTCTGTTGGTAGAACAATTGCTCGAAAAATTTTAGTCACAGATCCGATGAAAAGTATTTCTGGAAATGAAAAACAATTTAAAAAATCTCAAGCACCGCTTAATTCACAGAAAGTTACAAAAAATTGCTTATATTGCCCTAAAAAATGGAAGTGGCACGTTTAGTACAAATAATACATAATCAATCTTTTTTCATGATCAGTAGAGCATTTAACTGAAGCGGAAAAGAAACTGTTTGTCATAAAGGGATTAGCAAAATGACCATAGTTAAGTTATTGTACTGATGGTAGTGGGAATGATAGACTGAACTGAGCTGTGAGTGAATATATGCTTTTTAAACATTTATTTGTTGATCACATAAAAATCTCAGTTCATAGGATATCTCCAAAAATATTTTAATTTTTTATCAGTCAGCTGGACAGGTATAATGCCAAAGACCTGTTAACGCTTCCTCAATAGAAGCCAAATGTCAGAGACTTAGGCAGTAGCCGGCCGCAGTGGTCTCGCGGTTCTAGGCGCGCAGCCCGAAACCGTGCGTCTGCTACGGTCCCATGTTCGAATCCCGCCTCGGGCATGGATGTGTGTGATGTCCTTAGGTTAGTTAGGATTAAGTAGTTCTAAGTTCTAGGGGACTGATGACCACAGCAGTTGAGTCCCATAGTGCTCAGAGCCATTTGAACTTAGGCAGTAATTTAAATCCACTATGGTTGCCCAATCCGCCATAGAAATAAAGCAGTACTAATAAAAAAATCTTAATGTAACACAAAGAACAAGAAAGCCAAATAGAATCCACTGAACAAATGTGGAGAACACAGCAGTCACTAAGGTATTAGAAACTGGTAACTGTTTTAGATCTTTACAATGAATGAAAATGCAAGTAGAGAGCCAAATAAACATTGCCTATAAAATGCACAGAAAGTTCCACAGGAATAAACAAAGTCCACAGCCCTTATGAATAATACCCTGCTAATTAATCAAAATTACGACTATGTCAGACCTATGTCGTACAGTCAGTTACTGAGAGACATACTCAAAAGCTGGACAACAAAATTTGTGTGACCATCGTAAATATATGTAAAATATAGCTTAAAGCTTCTGTTTAAAATCAGTCCCATCAGCATTTGACAGAAGTGCAAATTAATACATCTAAACTCACACAGAGCGATTGCTTTTATCCGAGATGCAATTCTGCCTTCTGCTTCCTGTAAACGCGACACCGTTCATGTTACAAGCAGACTTACAACATGCGCCGATGCCTAGAGAGAGCTGCTTACACGGAGGTACACACACACACACACACACACACACACACACACACACACACGCAGCTCACTATCTAACCCCAGTTCTCAGATTCCAGTAAGCGCAGAACGCAGACTACTTGCCTGAAAACTCGCCGGACCTGCCGTACCATAGAACGACACACTATTCTTCCAAGACAATGGCTACCCAAGTGAATTAACAACGTCCCAGTTTGACTGTTCCATTCTGCCTTCTGGTAGCCCACGTTCTTCTCTCTGTGGTACACGACGCACTCCTCTCTGTGTAGTAGCCTTCTGCTCGACAGTCGCGAGTGATCTGCTTGGTGGTGCACGGACAACTATCCCTGAATCGTATCGGCGTTCCTGTCGAGGGTGCACAGTTAAGTGCCACGTCGCCTATCGCCTTGAGGGTAAGCACACAACATTCTATGCGAGCCGTCATGGTAGCAGGTTTACAGAGCAGCGTTTTCAATGTACCGGGTGATCAAAAAGTCAGTATAAATTTGAAAACTTAATAAACCACGGAATATTGTAGATAGAGAGGTAAAAATTGACACACATGCTTGGAATGACATGGGGTTTTATTAGAACAAAAAAAAAAACACCCCATATTGCAAGACGCGTGAAAGATCTCTTGCGCGCGTCGTTTGGTGATGATCGTGTGCTCAGCCGCCACTTTCGTCATGCTTGGCCTACCAGGTCCCCAGACCTCAGTCCGTGCGATTGTTGGCTTTGCGGTTACCTGAAGTTGCAAGCGTATCGTATCGACCGACATCTCTAGGGATGCTGAAAGACAACATCCGACGCCAATGCCTCACCATAACTCCGGACATCCTTTACAGTGCTGCTCACAACATTATTCCTTGACTACAGCTATTGTTGAGGAATGATGGTGGACGTATTGAGCATTTCCTGTAAAGAACATCACCGTTTTTTGTCTTACTTTGTTTTGCTAATTATTTCTATTCTGATCAGATGAAGCGCCATCTTTAGGACATTTTTTTGAACTTTTGTAATTTTTTGGTTCTAATAAAACTCCATGTCATTCCAATCATGTGTGTCAATTTGTACCTGTCTATCTACATTATTCCGTGATTTATTCAGTTTTCAAATTTATACTGACTTTTTGATCATGCGGTATTTGTGGCATCAAGGCAAAAGAGACACCAGGTTAAAGTTTTATGACCCCTATTTGCAAACGCTGTACTCCAAACAGTAGCCTATATTCCAGGCAGGTCAACACTATGCGTTTTCGCCTCTTACTGGGAAGCGAATGCGTTACTTCTGTGCGCACTGAGGAGTCTGGTTCGCCTGTGTCAGTTTGTGATCAGACGGGGACAGTCTTCCGTTTGCGTTGGGGGGGGGGGGGGGGGGAGGGGGAGCAGCTAATGGAGCCCTATTCTTGGGGCGAAAGGACAGAAATGCACTGTGCCTTCGACGCGGTGGATCAAATGCTGACGCTGCCCAACTTTTCTACATTCGGCGGTTTCCGAATTGTCGAAAGGCAGATCCAAAAATAATTACTTCCATCCCCAGGTCCCTACGATAGACTGGTCCACTTGAGACAGGTTTCCTCTGGTACATTCTCGTAATGGCTCACGTGAATGTAAAGCTTACCTCGAAACTCAGTGTTTTCATTTTGTGTTACATGTGCGAAGGCCTGATGGACGCGGTCCTAAACGCTCAGCGCTTACACCAGGGCTTGAAGAGGAGGCGTCAGCACTGCTGGGAAACACACTCTCAACAATCTCGCTGCATGTTGCACGGAAAACGGGTGTAAGTCAATCGACAATTTGGCAGCTGTGGCATGAAGGCCTGCTACCACGACGGCTCGGATGATATGCTGCGTGCCTGTCCCCCTAGGCAGCATGCGATGTTGTTCAGTGACGCCTGGCGCAGTACGCTAAGGAATGCGGGTATCTGTTGCTATGTGAAATATCTTTTACTGGGCAAATTTCATTACATATTTTCGTTAGAGATCTTAATACCACTGACTTCTTTCTTATTTGAGTTCCTCATTTCCTCTCATAAGCGGTAAATGGAAATTTGGGTTTTCTAACTTGCTCTTCAAAACTGTTAGATTTTACTAATACAAAGTTCTCTCTCCTTCATCACCTTTCGTAATATTGTATCATTTTCAGTTAGGATCTTCTTTATATTTTAGATTCTTTTTATCAAAATGATATACAGTAACTAGCTTAATCACTTTAATACTTAATTACTTTAGTACAGTTTCCAAATGTTTTGAGTAATGACTTTTTTTCAACTGCTGCGTAACGTCTGCTACAGTTCTCGATGTTACACAGATATCTTCAAAAACTTTGGATTTCAGGATTGGGTGCCCATTCGCCTCAAACTTTTACTTACTTTCCGGTATCGCTGAGTGTTATGTCATCCTAATTCACTTCTCTGTCGTATATTTTGTTTCTATCATTGCAATTGCTTTTAAACCTCATTTAATTAGTTTCTTAAATAAATGGTTGTTACTCCGTCGTAAGTTGCATTGAAAAGAATCTTTTTTTACTTCTTGATAGTGGGTAGTTTTGTACACCATTGTCCATTTTCAAACAATGGGTATCGTAAGTGCGACAAATACAGGCGATTGCTTCTGTACAAAAACTGCGTCTGTAACGATGATCAAAGCGACACTACGGTTGATCATCACTGCAGGGGCAGTTTTGTACGTAAGCAGTCGTCTGTGTTTGTCACGTGATCGGATGGTTTGAAAATAGAAGCAGGTGTCGGAAACTACTCACCATCAAGAAATAATAAAAAAAGGGAAAAGAAAGTCTACTCCTGAATTCAACTTATCACGGAGCTACAAACATTTATTTCAATTATAAAATAATTTGCAGGCTTATTTTTCACCTACAGCATGCTGCAAGTTCATTAACTTGTTTCGCTTATTGTGGTCTTAAAGTATTTATTACGAATGGATTCAGGCACTTCATCTAGAAATGATAATCAAACAGACTTATTTCGGGGATTACCCGTATACAACGATGTTACTAAGTAATGGGATACCTTCTAATATCGTGTCGGACCTCCTTTCGCCCAGTGTAGTGCACCAACTCGACTTTACGTGGACTCCACAAATCACTGGATGTCCCCTGCAGAACTATTGAGCCATGTTACCTCGATAGCCGTCCATTGTTGTGAAAGTGTTGCCGGTGCAGGATCTTGTGCACGAACTCACCTCTGGATTAAGTCTTATGCCGGGCGATCAGGATGGCTGTATCATTCACTCGAAATGTCCAGAACGTTCTTCAAACCAATCGCGAACAATTGTGGCCTAGTGACATGGTAAAGTGTCATCCACAATAATTCCATCATTATTTGGGAATACAAAGTTCATGCACGTCTGAAAATGGTCTTCAGGCAGCCGAAAATAACCATTTCTAGTCAATGACCTGTTCAGTTGGACCAGAGGTCTCTGACTGTTCGATGTAAACGCAGCCCCGCTTTTATGGAACCACCACCAGCTAGCACAGTGCCTTGATTAGAAATTAGGTGTATGGCTTCACAGGGTCTGCGTCATAATCGAACCCTACCATCAGCTCTTACCAACTGAAATTGGATCTCATCTCTAGCCGTATAGGATCCAATCGATATTCTCACAAATCCAGGAGAGGCGTTGTAGGCGATGTCGTGCTTTTAGCATAGGCATTCGCGTCGGTTGTCTGCTGCCATAGCACATTAACGCCACATTTCGCCGCACTGTCCTAACAGATACGTTTGTCTTTCGTCCCAAATTGATTTCTGCGGCTATTTCAGGCAGTGTTGCTTGCCTGTTAGCACTGACAACACTTCGCAAATGTTGACGCTCGCCGGCCGAAGTGGCCGTGCGGTTAAAGGCGCTGCAGTCTGGAACCGCAAGACCGCTACGGTCGCAGGTTCGAATCCTGCCTCGGGCATGGATGTTTGTGATGTCCTTAGGTTAGTTAGGTTTAACTAGTTCTAAGTTCTAGGGGACTAATGACCTCAGCAGTTGAGTCCCATAGTGCTCAGAGCCATTTGTTGACGCTCTCGGTCGCTAAGTGAACGCCGTCGGGTATTGAGTTGTCTGCGGTGAGAGTAATACCTGAATTTTGATACTCTCGACATAGTCTTGCCAATGTGGATCTTGTAACATTGAATTCTCCAACGACTTCTGCAATAGAACGTCCCACGCGTCTAGCTTCAGCTAACGTTCCGAGTTCGAAGTCCGTTAACCCTCGTCGAGCGGCCATAAAGACTTGGGAAACCTTTTCACGTGAAAGGACAGCTCCGCCAATACGGTGCACTCTTATACCTAGTGTACGCACTGCTGTTGCCATCTGTATATGTGCATATCGCTATCCCTTAACCTTTTTCACCTTAGTGTATAATGGGCATACATTCTTTAATGAACCTTCCGTTTTGAGGAACTGTTTGGCTAAGCCACTGATTTCCAGCTGTAGATTAATTATAGAGCTAAGTTTTAGTGTGTGTGTGAAATCTTATGGGACTTAACTGCTAAGGTCATCAGTCCCTAAGCTTACACACTACTTAACCTAAATTATCCTATGGACAAACACACACACCCATGCCCGAGGGAGGACTCCAACCTCCGCCGGGACCAGCTGCACAGTACATGACTGCAGCGCCCTAGACCGCTCGGCTAATCCTGCGCGGCAGCTAAGTTTTTCTGAAGGCATTTGTCTGAAGGGTAACTTTCAACAGAAGTGAAATGTAGTCGACAAACAGGTCAGTCTAGTAGAGAATAGAAGCTTCACGAATTGTGTTAATGAGGTGAGTAAATCAGATAATTAAGAAAGAGATACTGAATCGAACTGGGAGAATAAAAGTGGCACTATTTGACTAAAAGTAGGAATTGGTTGATTGGACCGAGTTTGAGTAATGAAGGAATCGTTATTTGAAAATGGAGAGGAGGAGGAATTGAGATCGGAAACGATCTCCCCAACATTGGTAACAAATCTGGCAGCTCTCTTTCAGTTTGATAAGAAAAGTTAAACTTCTCTTCACTAACAGGTGATGATAGAAATCTCCACTACCACAATGACAAAAACAAAGATGCTTTTTATTACTGTAGAGAAGTGAACGAAGGAATTAAATGCATAGATGAAAGTGTAAATCTGAGATAGTTATTGTGTGACGAAATGACAAGTTTTAATTAGTAATCTGACTAGACAAAACTGGGAATAACAGAAAAGTTAGATGAAGAAGCTGGAGCGCCATACCGTCTAGTCACTTGAGCCGCCCCACAACTCTGCCTCCAGCGGCATCTCGCTCAGCCAGCAAAGTCGATGATGCCACTGGATCTCTAAATTATCGACTCCTTTCGTTCCAGTTGCATTGTCACAGCTCAGCTCGACATAGTGTTGACTCGCAACTTGGCACACACGTTCACCTTCTGATGCCCATTCAGCATCTCAGCATTGAAAGCGCGACCGGCTATGAGGGTGGGAAGAGAAGTTTGCCACAAAATTTCAGTTTCACAGTACGGATACTTTCAGACTCATTTTGTGTATTTTTTATCCTGAACTAAGTGCTTAATTTATTGAACGTAATAATCCTTTTCGCTATTATATACATTAACACTTCTTGCCTTCCTTGTTATTATTTCTGAAAGTACCATGCTACATGTACATAAATATTACCACTAACTACTGTAAATTACGTCCTGATTACCTCGCTCAAAACAGTGAAGCTAATGTCGCTGATGTCAGAGTCCTTCTTTGTGCAGTCTGGCAGGACTTCTTGCACTTTTCTCCAGAGAAGTTGTATGTATGAAACGGTTGATACGAAACTAATGGTGATTACTAATTAAAATATTTTAAATCACAGTCAACACTTATCCTACTTCTTTTGTAATTGGTTAAGATG
Organism: Schistocerca americana; assembly: GCF_021461395.2. Lineage (NCBI taxonomy): Eukaryota > Metazoa > Arthropoda > Insecta > Orthoptera > Acrididae > Schistocerca > Schistocerca americana. The sequence continues at coordinate 402,427,212 of NC_060120.1, forward strand.
CATAAAGATTCCATAAGTAAGTAAGTATCTAATACCTGTTGATTATTTTATAAACTATTTTGTAAATAATGTTGAACACTGTTCTTCGTGATTTTATTTTATTAGACAGATTAACTAAATCAGAACTTCAGTAAGTGATGATAAAGTTCATATTGCTTACAGTACGGTTCTGCTTATATTTCATAAAGTAGTTAACGCTTGTCTAAGAGTTTTGGGTTTAGTATTGAAAATGTGAAACGAGCCATGACGTCTATAATTCTTATTGATTGTTTACTGTTTAATCCAGAGTAGGGAAATTAATGGCAAAAAGAAAGGTGTGGACACTTTAGGCTATAGTAATGTTTTTTGTTATGCAACTAACATACGGAATTTTTGAAAATATTGCGCTATATATGGAATAAACTGACAAATTACTGAAATTATATAGGCTAAATGCGTTTATTATTGTGGCTCAGAAATCTTACAGATCGTCAAAAATCGCCTATGCGTACATATTACCTCGATATAATTTATTTCATTAGTATTTTTTGAAACATGTTGATGTAACCAAAAGATGTCGAAAAGCACTACTAAAATTTTTAGTTAAAGGAAATTTTTGACAGCATAAAATAATTTATTTTATCTTAAAATGTGACTATTTTCGATCTGAGCTATCTCACCTTTACACTGGTTACTCTAGAATGGCTGATGTGACGCGGATCAAGAACCGCTGTGGGAAGGCATGAAGATCACCTTCATCTTCACTCCCCCCAGAGCGGTTACTCCTCCTTGCCACGTCTCCGACAGTAATCAGGGGTAAGTGGTCCGAAATTAATGTCACGCAGATCGAACCCGGTCATCTTTTAAAATGAAATACGGTATTTTATGCGGTGGAAATGTTTTACTTCATCAGGACATTTTACAGATAGGTAAAGAAGTTGCACATAAACTTAATCTTCTACATCGGCGAAAAACAGAACAGCTGAAACATGATCGCAAATCATAGATAACTCAAGAAAAGACATTTCTTAACCATCGGCAATTTCCTATTCCAACTTGTCTCTATCACGATCACAGTCATTTAATTCCCAGCGTCAGTGGATTTCGGCCTTTTGTCATTTTGAACCACTTGCTTTGAAACCAGAATCTACATTTTGAACTGGATACTTTGTATACAGAAAATACGTGCACCCTACAGTGCTATATGTTTCAAATTTTTTGAGCCAGTCCGTGTTTCTTATATGCACATTACATCTTATTTGCCTTTTGTGTCACTCATATCCACGTATTTTGAGAAGTCTTCCTGTTATGAGGTGCACAATGGACGTCTGCTATGTTCACATGTTGTTGCTGTCGCAGCAAAATTTATCGACAGCAACGGTTCCGCATTCGTCAACCGTTCGAATGATAGTAACGTCGCAACGGCATATGTAAGTCAAGTTAAAACTCGTGATACCTAGGAAAGAGCTGTGCTCTCCTCCACTTGATCTAACACTCTCCCAAATAACCAGAAGTTCAAAGATCTAGCGGCAACGGCCACCACTACTCAGCTGATCAAACATATCGGTATGTGTCAGACACATTAAGCTTGTTTGGTACATACGCTTTATTGGGGAGTTCAACAATATCATCATATCGTTACATAAAAAGTTACAGTACTTTTCACCTACAAATTACTTCATGAGTGTATGGAGTACAGTCTGTGCCTCTTAATTTATGACACCACATCTGAGCAAGTTCCGTTCTCATTAGCTATACATGTCTTATACATAGTACGTAGAAGCTCTGCTACAAAATGAAGTGAAAACTTTTTTAACAATTAAGTTTTTATTTTATTTTCGAGTCAGACTTGTTTGATGCGGTCCGCCACGAAATCCTCCTCTCTGCCAACCCCCTTCATCTTATAGTAGCACTTGCAATCTAATTCGTCAGTTATTTGATGGATGTACTCCAAGATCTGCCATCCTCTACAGTTTTCAACCTCAACGGCTGCCACAGGAACCTTGGAAGTTATTCCCTGATGTCTAAACAGATGTCCTATCATCCTGTCCCCTCTTCTTTTCAAAGTTTTCCCCATATTCCTTTCCTCTAAGATTCTGCGCAGAACCTCCTCAGTCCTGAGCTTATCAATCAACAAAATTTTCACCACTCGTCAGTGGCACCACATCTCAAATGCTTCGATTCTCTTCTGTTCCGGTTTTCCCACAATCGATGTTTCACTACTACACAATGCTGTGCTCCAAACCTACATTACCAGACATTTCTTTCTCAAATTTTGCTGCCTTGGTAGTATTCCTTAACTTTAATTACTTCGTGGCCATCAGTCCTGATGTTGGGTTTCTCGTTGTTCTCATTTCTGTTGTTTCTCCTTAGTTTCTTCTTTCTACGACTTACTCTCAATCCATGTTCAGTATTCATTAGACTGTTCATTAAGTTCAGCAGGTCGTGTAATTCTTCTTCACTTTCACTGACGACTGCAACGTCATCAGTGAATAGTATCACTGATATGTCTTATCCATGAATGTAAATTCCACTCCTGAATCTTTCATATATTGAAATATATTTTAAAAAATTGACAATATTACGGAAGTTTTAAACTTGAATGTAACGACACATACATAACTGCAAAAGAGAATGACATTTATATTACTACGGCAACGGCCTTGCCGCAGTGGATACACCGGTTCCCGTCAGATCATCGAATTGAAGTGCTGTCGGGCGTGGCCCGCTCTTGGGTGGGTGACCATCTGGAGCGCCGTGCACTGTTGCCATTTTTCGGGGTGCACGCAACCTCGTGATGCCAATTGAGGAGCTACTCGACCGAGTGGTAGCGGCTCCGGTGGAAGAAAACCATCATAACGACCGGGAGAATAGTGCGCTGAAAACACGACTCTCCTACCCGTATCCCGATGACACGGCGGTCGGATGGTTGCGATGAGCCACTAGTGGCTTGCAGACTATATATTATTACACTTCTCCATTTCATCAAATAGAAAATTTGTGAAAAGCCGTTTGCTACCTAATTCTGTCCATTCGCTGAACATCGATGTTATAAGATTTAAGAGATTATTAACAAAACCAAATAGCTAAAGCCTTGATCCAGACAATCAACATAACATGAACAGCAATTTACGTAAAGATTAGCATTAAGTATAACCTCCTTTTTTCACTTATTAGCGTACTACAGAAAGTGTGAAATACAGATTCTGGCATCCTTTCTCTTACCTTCGAGTAACGGGAAAATTTATTGGAGTCTCGAGAGGTACCTTTATAAGCGAACGCATATTCTACAGAAGGGCAATTACTCGAGATAACTGAACACAGTTGGTGCCACTGAATTCCTCGTTTATCAGGAAGATAGCTCCCGACTGCGACAGCTACCGGAGGCAGACTTTCGATATTAAAAGCGACAAAGGCTGATGAACTCCCTGAAAATATTACTTATCAGAGGGCTAACAAGAGTCGTTTTCTTTTAACAGATCCCTGCCGCGTTCCTGGCTCCCCCCTCGCATTTAATAACGGCAAATACAGCGCGGGCCCCGAACAGCACACAATACAGCCGGCTGCGATAAATTGGCGTTCGTGCATCGTGGCGGCGTGTTTGAAATGTCGGCAATAACAGCGCGTATTGTTCCGGCCGTTTTTCATTTCGCCGGAAGTGAGTAATTAGAACGTGGCGACTGCGGCCTCGCGTCCCGAACGCGAATTAATTTCCGCCGGTGTTTGGGGGCGGAGCGGAAGTTCGACGGCTGGGGGGCTGAAGGGGGCGCCAAACATCCCCCGCCCCCCACTCGTCCGCCTCCGCCGTCCTTACGTCGACTAAAAATTGGGTAGTATGCTGGGGCGGCGGACGAAACGTGGGGAAGGTAGCCAGCCATCGGCTGGAAGAACAAGGCAGTGTTAATTTTGCCGAGGGAGATCGATTGTGAAACTAAGAGAGTGTCGAGCTTAAACAGCTCCTGCTATTGCTGCAGAGTAATTACAAAATACTGGACGATTTCGTAAGACTATATTTACATAAAAGATTATGTTATTATGATGTTGAAAATGAAAATTTGGAATTTTCACACTGAGATTCACTCGCGACGTTTACCCTGTGCTACCAGACCTTTAGACTCAAAGCTATAGTATTGGTTCCTCTAGTCAGTCCTACGTTCGGAAAATGGAGACTGATGCGAGAATCCTGCATTGCCTCCGGGGCCAGGTCCTAGTGGAGAGGAGGTACTTTGACGTTGTGTTACTCTGATCTATTCTAGTCGGGTGTGTATGTGAAGGAGATCAGTACTTACACAGTCATTATTTCATCATAAATTGCTGTAATGTTCAGAATTTAAATCATGACATTGGAGCGAAATATTGTGAGCAGAAACTGTACACCATCACCACCTCCATATAAGGACTACAAAGGTTTTGAAACCAGGTGGAGCGATGTCTATGACGAGCAATGCATGTTAGGTAGGTGGTTGTAAATCGCTTTTTTTTTTTCTTTTCAGAACACAAAACCTGCAGTCCACAAGGAAACAGAAAGCGTTACCTTGACAAGTAACATGTAATAAACCGCGGTGCCTCCATATCGAAGCTTACATTTAATGAGCGATAATCGAAGACGAAACATCACTCGCTGCAAAAAATGCGTACATACGCTGATGAGCCTACCGGGAGAGTGAATGAAGACGGATTACATTGCGGGCACGTGATGCGGTAAGTAGTACTATTTGTAGTACACTCTGATTACAAGTATTGTCTGAGCTGTAGGAAAAATTGCTGTTTTGAAGAGCTCGCCACAGCGCGTAGTGTAAAGCAGTCGCCTTCCGTTTCTGGCAGTGGCACCGCTGTGGCAATCGCAGCTTTCGTGTCTCCCTCTGGTGTGAAAAGGGAAAGGTTGCCTGTTCACGTGCATTTAAGGGGCACTATGAGCTCGTCAGGGGTTTTATTCTTCGTCGTGTGTGCTCCGAATGGGTTTTAACTGTGTTGTTTCGGAGTGTTTTTAATACTGTGGCCAACTTTTAACCTGTGCATGCGCGATCAGTGTCTTCTCTATGTATTAAGAATCGCCATCTGTGTTTTTTAACTTTCTGGTGACTTTTTTAACTGTCCCCATGAACGTCTACATGTCAGTGTAATTTTACCTCCATTTTCCCCCCTTACTCTGTTTTATGTTCCCCTTTTTTATCTCCTTATGTATATATCATTTAATTCTTGGTTTAGTTGTCGTGTCACTCGGCTGAGGAGCGGCGGATTGTGCCGCTGACAGCCCTCCCCTGCCCATGTGGGGCAGGGGAATGAAATCACAATAAAGAAAAAAAAACTCGTCAGGGTGAGTCTGTCGGTCTGAGTCTAGTCAGTTGGTCCGCCGGCTCAGTGTAGGCCAGTCAGTGTCTGTCTGTCCGTCTGTCTGCCGTACGTTAAGGGGAGTCTGGGCGGTTGGTCAGCCGAAGTGAGGCTAGGTCAGTCTCGCGTCACCAGTTGCTGGTCTGTCTCTCATTTGCGTTTGTGCGGCTGTTAGTGTCTGTCTGTCGTTGGAGTGCTAGTATGCCTGTCGTTTGGATCAAACCTTAAAGCCAGAAAATGAGAGTCTTGCCACTCCGCCAGAACAGAACTCAGCTAGTGGTCGCCAGGTCGGGGCTGTGTTCCTGCATCTGAGACTGCGTGTTAGGCCGCCAGTCCGCTCGAGTTGCTTGTGCAACGGTCATTGGCGGTTGGATCGGCCGGTTGGTCGGTCTCGCACTGAGACACGAGACAACTGGTCCCCCTTGAGCGTCGGCGCATGTGAGGTCCCCACGTCAGTCCAGTGGGCAGCGCCGTATAGAAGGGGTAGTGGCTTCGCGGTTCACAAGATAGCAACACGAGCGAATCCACGACATCGGACTGGCCGGGGCGAGCTGCGACGCCGTGAGACGGCAGATCGGCGCGCCTTCCTGCGTCCGTGAAGCGGCTGGTAGCGGACGGTTCGGGAGAGCGTTGGGGGTGCTGCGCCAGGGCTTCGCCACAAATCGCAGTTTCTTAGAAGTTAAGTGATTAGAGATATATTGTTTCATTTGCTTGTTAAATTCTACTTGTTTTCTTGGTAAGGTCACAAGCCGCTTTGTTTTGGGGTCGTCCCACCATTCTTCTCCGTTTGCCCACCCACGGGAAGGTGGTTATTGTGAATTGGGTGTGATGTGTCGACAGAAGTGCCGACACAGTGTGGTTTGAGGAGACCGAAATGCACGCTATAAGCTCACGCAGGATGGCGTGAGGTCTGAAACAGGATACGTAATGAATGCTATAAAGAAAAGTATGTAGCTTCTGGAATACTTATCTTTAATCCATCATTTGTATACATCGTTCTTGATGAGACATGCTTCATACGATAAATATCACTTGCTATGGCGCCTTGCTAAGTCGTAGCCATTGACTTAGCTGAAGGCTATTCTATCTTCTCTGCAAATAAACGAGGCTTCGTCAGTGTTGCATCGCTAGCTAAGTCGTCCGTACAACTGGGGCGAGTGCTAATAAGTCTCTCGAGACCTGCCGTGTGGTGGAGCTCGGTCTGCCATCACTGACAGTGGCGACACGCGGGTCCGACGTGTACTAATGGACCGCGGCCGATTTAAAGCTACCACCTAGCAAGTGTGGTGTCTGGCGGTGACACCACATTCCTCCCCCGCAAATCGGCGAACGGCGTTTGATAAGGCTTCCGCCCGCCGTGGGGAGGACCCCATGTTGGCGTATGCGATGAGGTGGGGAGCCTAAACATCAGGCGAGGCTGTGCCACCCGCACCCGGCCGTTCGGTCCGAGGAGAGATAGGAAACGCCTGAAAACCTAGTCCAGGGTGCACGTCAACATGCGGTGTATGCGCCCGTAAAGAGACCGGAGGGGCCGAAGGGTCGACCTCCATCGCGTCGGGGTACCCGACGCGCGAAGACGCCATGTGGTCCGGAGCGGGCAAGAGTCCCATGGCGGAGGACTGCTGGTCACGGGAAGCGATCGGCGGCGCGTGACCCAAGGAGGCGCTTGGCAGTTGCAGCGACGCGTCCACTGCGGGCGGCGTCGGCGGGAGAACAGGCGGCGGCGGCGGCGGCGGCGTCGCGTCGCCACGGGGCAAAATGGAAGGCAGCGTCGGTAACACCTGGGGATGAGGCGAGCCAGTAGATGGGTCCCCAGGGCGCTGACCGGACGGCACCGGCGCTGAAAGCAGACGGGGAGCGGCAGAACCCGTGCGACGACAGAGGCGCAGCTGATTGACATGCCGACGCACCTCACCAGAGGCCCCCAAAACCAAATACATCGCGCGGCCGAGGCAGCGAAGAATGCGCCCTGCGAGCCAACGCCGTGAACCTCGATAGTTGCGATAGAATACAACGTCGCCTGGTGCAAAAGCAGGAGTCTGCCGCTGCACAGGAACCTGATGCGGCGGATGCAGCTAAGACATCAAGGTTCGATGAGGACGACCTTGGAGAAACTCAGCTGGCGAGCGACCATCTCGGGGCTGAGAGCGATACGAAGACAAAAAGAGCAACAACGCGTCCTCCCGAGAATGCGACTCTTTTAACTTCAACATCTGTGACTGGAAAGTCCGGACCAATCGTTCAGCGGCACCGTTTGACTGAGGCAAAAACGGCGCAGACGTCAGATGAGGAATGCCATTGGCCTTGCAGAATGACTGAAATTCTGCGGACATGAATTGTGGGCCATTGCCTCAAACAACAATCTGTGGAAGACCTTCAATGAAAAGATAGCGGATAACGCTTGGACGGTGGCAGATGACGTCGTGGAAGACATCCGGACAACAAAAGGAAAATTACTGAAATAATCGACCACAACCAACCATCGAGCATTCCAGAATGGACCAGCAAAATCTATGTGCAAGCGTTGCCAAGGGGAAGTGTCTTTCGGCCATGCAAAGAATTTCTGCGGTGGTGCGGATTGTTGTTCGGCACACGCCATGCAAGAAGAGCACATATTCGTAATCGCAGCATCGATTCCGAACCAAGTACAGTGCTGACGAACAAGTTGTTTCGTTCGCACTATACCCCAATGTCCTTGGTGGAGAAGCCGTAAGACAGAGGACTGTAACGAACGTGGGACCACGACTCTAGACTGATCATTATCAGAACGCAACAGCAAAACACCACGTAGTACAAAAAGTCTCTCCTTGTGAGCAAAAAATCGGCGAACCAACGGATCCTCGATCCGCGACTTTGACAAGGGCCATTACGTAGCAACAAAACGCCAAACCGTAGCAAGGACAGGGTGAGCAGCTGTGGCTGTAGCTACACTACGAAAATCAATCGGAAACGATTCGACCACGTCATCGATTTCCGAATCAATGAACATGCAAGCAAGTTCGGAAGAATCGAATGCTCTATCCTCAGCAACAGGCAAACGGGACAACGCATCGGCGTTTCCGTGCTTAGCAGTGGACCGATACAAGATATCGTGGCGGTACTGCGAGAGGAAAATAGACCAGCGAATGAATTTCTGCGCTGTACGTGGAGGTACAGGCTTGTTCGGATGAAAAAGTGACGTCAAAGGTTTGTGGTCTGTGATGATGGTAAAGTGACGACCATACAAGAAATCGTGAAACTTAGTAACACCAAACACGAGAGCCAAAGCTTCTTTCTCGATTTGTGAATAATTTCTTTGCGCTGACGAGAGCAATTTGGACGCAAAGGCAATAGGGCGATCATGCGAGCCATCTTTGTGCGCAAGCACAGCACCGATCCCGAAATCCGATGCATCTACCATCAACAAAAGGGGTTTCTGGGGATCGAATGGCGTAAGGCATGTATTTGAAAGCAACGCCGATTTCAACTGGCAAAAGGCGCGTTCGCATTCCGTCGTCCAGACGAACGGAACACCTTTACGGCGTAAGCGATGAAGCGGTGCTGAAATGGAAGAGGCATGCGGGAGAAAGTTATGATAAAAGTTAATTTTTCCCAACACACTCTGTAGCTGCTTCAAATTCTGCGGCGAAGGCAAGTCTTGTATGGCACGCAGGTGCTCTGGACTGGGATGTATGCCTTGGCCATTGATGACATGGCCCAGATATGGTAAGTCACGAGCAAAAAACACACATTTGTCCTTCCGCAAGCGAAGACCATTTTGTCGCAATACCTGAAATAATGTTCGAAGATTTGCTAAATGTTCATCTGCTGTCTTTCCGGAGACCACAATATCGTCCAGATAGTTCGCTGCAGTAGGAACCGACGCACAAACAGTTTGTAGATACTGCTAATCCAATGTGCTGTGCACGCGTGGGTTCGAATCCCATCCTCGTCGCCAATATGATGTGTCGACAGAAGTGCCGACACAGTGTGGTTTGAGGAGACCGAAATGCACGCTATAAGCTCACGCAGGATGGCGTGAGGTCTGAAACAGGATACGTAATGAATGCTATAAAGAAAAGTACGTAGCTTCTGGAATACTTATCTTTAATCCATCATTTGTATACATCGTTCTTGATGAGACATGCTTCATACGATAACTATCACTTGCTATGGCGCCTTGCTAGGTCGTAGCCATCGACTTAGCTGAAGGCTATTCTAACTATCTTCTCTGCAAATAAACGAGGCTTCGTCAGTGTTGCATCGCTAGCTAAGTCGTCCGTACAACTGGGGCGAGTGCTAATAAGTCTCTCGAGACCTGCCGTGTGGTGGAGCTCGGTCTGTGATCACTGACAGTGGCGACACGCGGGTCCGACATGTACTAATGGACCGCGGCCGATTTAAAGCTACCACCTAGCAAGTGTGGTGTCTGGCGGTGACACCACAGGGTGGTCCGTTTTTCCCTTGTGGAATTGGGGAGGTTTAGAGCAATCTGCAGGTCGGGTTGTTTAGTAACCCCCCCCCCCCTGTCAATCTGCCATACGTTAATTGCTTCCTCTGTCATGTTGTCGGATTCGGTGTTAACGAATTTATTGCTTGAAGGCCGAATTCTTGAAATATGTTTCTATCTAGCCTATCACCTTGCGAAGTGGTATATGTGTAATGTAGAGAATGTTGTACATTTTATGTAAGTCTGCATTTATGGGTTTTATTTAAATACTCATTTTAGTTTATAAAGTGTCCACCCTTCCGCTGTAAGAGTACTTAAAAAAAATTGCACTTTCGGTGGCAAATAATTTGAGTGTTGTACCATTTCCATTAATCTTATGGGGTGCATAGTCTACATGTTTGTGTGAGTTGTCAAAAATTTTTTTGTTTAAAGTAACCTGGTGTTATGTAGATTTGCACCAGTGTAGTCTTTTAGAGGTTGTTGTGAGCGGTCATGACTACGGCCGTGTTGAAAGGGAGCCGGCAAGCTTCTCACCCCGAAGGCTCCTACTGTTAATATTGTTCTTTGCCTCTAAATAAAACTGTAACTTGATATTTAGAGGCTGCTTTTCTGCTTGTAATTTTAAATCTGTTTTGAAAAGGCTTTTTGGAGTAAAATTCACATTTGTTAAAAGTAATGTTCCATCAGTTACTTCCTGGCAACTACTTCCACGCTCTATCAATGAGGAACTGCACAGTGGCTCGGAATCCACTTTAAACTTTATGTCTCCATATAACTGGCTAGGTAAGACATTTCATAGTTTGGACGAAAGCAATGTCATACGACCACCAGCAGGACAACGCCTAGCAAAGTACTGTCGTGTTCGGAACAATTTTCGGATTAACGACAGTTTTACTTCTTAGATCACGTTTACATGGATGTTGAACGTGTCTTACTATTAAAGTTTAAAACAACAAAAATACTCTAATTCGTGTATATAGGCATTTACATAACTCAAGATCTACGAGGGTTATTCCAAAAGTAAGGTCCGATTGATTGCCAAATTGAAACCACAGTGAACATCAGAAATGTTTTACTTGTAACAATTAGCTACACCTTTCAGCTACTTCTCTACGTAGTCGCCGTTCTGACTTAGACTTTTGTCATAGCGTTGTACCAACTTTTCAATAGCCTCATCATAGAAGGCAGCCGCCAGTGCTTTCCGCCAATTCTCCACGCTGGCCTACACCTCGTTGTCTGTGTCAAAATGTTGTCTTCAAAGACAGCGGTTCATGTGACCAGAGATGAAGCTCAGGGGGAGACAATTGCGGACTGTATTGTGGGTAATCTAACATTTCCATTTGAAAACGATGCAGGAGCATCTTCATTGCCCCTGCAGAATGCGGCTGAGAATTGTCGTGAAGACGAAACAGCACGACAGTTATGTAATGTTGGCTGCATAGCTTCAGGCGAAATTTCTCACCAGGCCCTCGTACTTGGCGGCAGGCACTATTTTCTAGACATCTTTACGCACTCACTGCGAGCTCAGAAATGAGAAGAGCGACGTGATGCTAACTGGGGTTATACTAGAGACACTACCCAACACATCTGTGCAAAGCTTTATCGGATTTTCATAGTCGTTTCCATTTCGCGACCGATCGGACATTACTTTTGGAACATGGATGAGACAGGTAGTTGGCCGTTGCCTTATGGTAGGAACCATTGCAGTATATGCCTGATGTAATGTATAGAAACCATGAAAACCTAAATCAGGATGGCTGGATGAAGATTATAACACCTGCCCAAATTCAAGCCCAATCTAAGGCCAGTTTATTTAAAATGGTGATACATCGCTCACTTTATTTCCCACGTACAACATTGTTATAGAAGATGCAATACAATAATGTAAATGACTAGTGCTTCCCCGATCTTTCATTTCTGACTCAAAGTCACTGCACACACTTCAGTCACTACACACTCATTCTTTCATAATGCACTCCTGGAAATTGAAATAAGAACACCGTGAATTCATTGTCCCAGGAAGGGGAAACTTTATTGACACATTCCTGGGGTCAGATATATCACATGATCACACTGACAGAACCACAGGCACATAGACACAGGCAACAGAGCATGCACAATGTCGGCACTAGTACAGTGTATATCCACTTTTCGCAGCAATGCAGGCTGCTATTCTCCCATGGAGACGATCGTAGAGATGCTGGATGTAGTCCTGTGGAACGGCTTGCCATGCCATTTCCACCTGGCGCCTCAGTTGGACCAGCGTTCGTGCTGGACGTGCAGATCGCGTGAGACGACGCTTCATCCAGTCCCAAACATGCTCAATGGGGGACAGATCCGGAGATCTTGCTGGCCAGGGTAGTTGACTTACACCTTCTAGAGCACGTTGGGTGGCACGGGATACATGCCGACGTGCATTGTCCTGTTGGAACAGCAAGTTCCCTTGTCGGTCTAGGAATGGTAGAACGACGGGTTCGATGACGGTTTGGATGTAACGTGCACTATTCAGTGTCCCCTCGATGATCACCAGTGGTGTACGGCCAGTGTAGGAGATCGCTCCCCACACCATGATGCCGGGTGTTGGCCCTGTGTGCCTCGGTCGTATGCAGTCCTGATTGTGGCGCTCACCTGCACGGCGCCAAACACGCATACGACCATCATTGGCACCAAGGCAGAAGCGACTGTCATCGCTGAAGACGACACGTCTCCGTTCGTCCCTCCATTCACGCCTGTTGCGACACCACTGGAGGCGGGCTGCACGATGTTGGGGCGTGAGCGGAAGACGGCCTAACGGTGTGCGGGAGCATAGCCCAGCTTCATTGAGATGGTTGCGAATGGTCCTCGCCGATACCCCAGGAGCAACAGTGTCCCTAATTTGCTGGGAAGTGGCGGTGCGGTCCCCTACGGCACTGCGTAGGATCCTACGGTCTTGGCGTGTATCCGTGCGTCACTGCGGTCCGGTCCCAGGTCGACGGGCACGTGCACCTTCCGCCGACCACTGGCGACAACATCGATGTACTGTGGAGACCTCACGGCCCACGTGTTGAGCAATTCGGCGGTACATCCACCCGGCCTCCCGCATGCCCACTATATGCCCTCGCTCAAAGTCCGTCAACTGCACATACGGTTCACGTCCACACTGTCGCGGCATGCTACCAGTGTTAAAGACTGCGATGGAGCTCCGTATGCCACGGCAAACTGGCTGACACTGACGGCGGCGGTGCACAAATGCTGCGTAGCTAGCGCCATTCGACGGCCAACACTGCGGTTCCTGGTGTGTCCGCTGTGCCGTGCGTGTGATCATTGCTTGTACAGTCCTCTCGCAGTGTCTGGAGCAAGTATGGTGGGTCTGACACACCGGTGTCAATGTGTTCTTTTTTCCATTTCCGGGAGTGTATAACAATACACAAACTATCAGCTGACTTCGTACGATTGCGACTATGTCCGGTTTCCACCCTACCAGCTTGAAAAACTGATTGAGGAACCTTACACAATGAGTGAGATGTTGAGATCAGATATGGGACACAGTATAAGTTTTATATATTGCATAGCCTCGGGAATAGGTTTTTTCGCAAAAGAAACTGTTTTATTATATTTACTATTATCTATCAATAATATTTATTCCTGTTACATTTTTCACCGAACTCGTACTCTTTGGCGTCTAAGTGTCCTTCATTGTACAGAATGTATTACTTAACAGTTACTTCTTCCCGATTTTCTAACCGATAGTTTTTTTAGCAACCTCTCTACTCTGTTTGTGCAGTTTATTGTGCAGTTTTATTTCTCAGGAGAAAATGTTGTCTTCAGTTTTATATTTATTTATTCTTTCTTGATGAGTCTATATCATGTTCCATGGCCATCAACAGAGCTGTTTCTGCAGTAATTATTGATGTTATTTTTGATTTGTATCATACCACTGATTGGTAAATGTACTTCAGTAGTATACATAAAATTCTATGTTCCAAGCAGGTCCTTCTTATCAGACTGACTACTATTTCTGGTTATTCTTATGGCTATTTTCTGAAGTTTTAAAATTGTGCTCATACTTCGTGAATTTTTCCCCCTTCAAAAAATCCGTGGTTAAGAATTGAATGTATATTTGAATGTAACGTAAATGAAACACACTGTCTATTACCTACTGACGAGAGGACTCTACGAGGATAACCTGCTGACGAGATTCTGTCTGCATGTATTTATGTGAGTTCACACTACTTGAACAGAAAATCAATAATCATTCCAGAAATTACTGTGTTCTTTACATGGGCTGTAGACGTGCAATCTATATTAAATACAACAGACATCAATGTCATTTGTTTCCTTTATGTTCATTATTGTTTTATTGTAAACTTCTTTCAGGTTTTCACTCGCTTTCGCTTCGAGGAATTGTGCTACTTCCTGAGTGACGTTAATACTACTGCCGTCTTGAAGGACAACATTTTTCCCACGACTGACGCTACCGCAAAAATCGTTGCTATATATCAGAAACAGTATTGGCCCTAATCTTCCCAAGGGTTTTGATAATACTGAGTAAAAGACGCTACTTAGAAAGATAGAAACACGAGATAGAGAAAAATCATAGCAAATCCTCCGAAATTCTGTTATACGTGTAGGTTTGAGTCAATTAATAGGAGCAATCATTTTTCACGAGAAAATCTAAACGTCTACAACAGTGGTACCATATCGAAAATGTTGAAATATAATTTGCCTCTCTGGAACAAAGCATTAATTCTGCAACCTTTTTTTACGCGATAAAAATACACTGAGATGCCAAAAGTCATGGAATAGCGATGTGCACATATAGAGATGGAGGTGGTATCGCGTACGCGTGGTATAAAAGGGCAGTGCGCTGTTGAAGCTGTCATTTGTACTCGAGTGATTAATGTGATAAGGTTTCTGACGTGATTACGGCCGCGCAGCGGCAATTAACTAAATTTGAAAGGTGTTGGTAGTTGGACAGAGACGTATGAGGCATTCCATTTCGGAAATCGTTAGGCAATTCAATATTCCGAGATCCACAGTGCCAAGAGTGTGCCGTGAATATCAAATTTCATGCATTATCTCTCACCATGAACAGGGCACAGGCGATGGCCCTCACTTAACAGCCGAGAGCGGCGGCGCTTGCGTAGAGTTGTCAGTGCTAAATAAGAAGCAACGCTGCGTGAAATAATTGCTAAAATCAGTGTGGGACGTAAATTAGAACGTATCTGTTAGTACAGTGGCACGAAAATTTGGTGTAATGGGCTAATGCAGCAGACGTCCGTCTCGAGTTCCTTTGCTAACAGCACTTCGCCTGCAGCGACTCTCTAGGCCTCATGATCATATCTGTGGGACCCTAGACGAATGGAAAAACATGTCAAGGCCGGATAGCCCCGATTTCAGGTGGTAAGAGCTGATGGTAGGGTTCGAGTGTTTCGCAGACCACACGATACAGTGGACGAATGTTGTCAACAAGGCGCTGTAATCGTGTGGAATGTGTTTCATGGAACAGACTGTGTCCTCGATCATATTCGGAAACAGTTTGCTGCTGTTCATGGACTTCGTGTTTCCAAACAACGATGAAATTTTTATGAATCATAATGTGCCATGTCACTGGGCAACAATTGTTCGTGACTGGTTTGAAGAACGTTCTGGACAAAATTGGAAGGTTAGGTCGTGCACAAAACCATGCACGCAATACTTTCGTAATTAAGGACTGGCTATAGAGGCAGCATGACTCAGCATTTCTACAGGGGAGGTACCCCAGGACTTTTGTCACCTTTGTGCAATTTCTGTGTCGTGGCCTTGAGCCTACTCAGCAATCAACGTGCAACAGAGAAGGGTTATGTTGGAATGGACCTTATAGGAGACAGCTCTTCAGACAACATACAAAAGATGACCATGCTCTATCTGGCCACTAGGCGCCACCCCTATTGGTCCAGAGGTCACTGGCCCCACAGAACCCATCTTCTCAATGGGTCACATGAACCAAAAGTAATAACTCCAGTATCATGGCCCCAAGGCAGTATTTACGCTGGCGCTTGGGCTGTTCCTGGATAGTTCTCTCCGAGCAACTTTCCTGGGCCAGGTGAAAACTGCGAAAGCATTCCCACAATCAAGTCTGACTCGGGGACAGCCACTGCAAAGAAGTCGTCCACGTCCAACCTAGTTTCCAGGTGCCAGAAGGTATGTATTTGCGCCATTTGGAACCTCTATGCTGAAGAGACGTGCTGTCTGACAGCATGACCTGCAATCGAACTTATGTTTGTCTTTCTTTTTCACCCTCAATACGCCAGACTTAAACTTTTGTGCATACTTTTGGAGCTTGTGTTGTGCTCGCGCTCTTGGAACTTTAACTTCTGCGCATCCCTTCTAGTCTCTGATTGTTGAGTGCTGAGAAGTACTTCTTTCAGCGTTCGCTAGTATTAGAGGAAACATGGTAGAGTGCGATATATATATATATATATATATATATATATATATATATATATATATATATATATATGTGTGTGTGTGTGTGTGTGTGTGTGTGTGTGTGTTGTGTCCTGGATTTCGGAATCTTCAATTTGTTGTGAAATTTTCCAGGCTTTCAGTCTTCAATTTTTTTTTCATCAGTATGGGATTTTTTGAAATTATTGTCTTCAGAATTAACTGCCACTGTGCTTGAGAGTGGAATAAAACACTCCAAAACGCTGTCTACCTGGGCCAGGGCACAATGACTCGAAAAGAATTCGTCGTACCCAACCGATATGTCCACTGCAGGCAACGTAGGCGAAATTCCTACGTTGAAGCTGAATATTAAGTTTATTATAACACTCGTAGATTTTCATCTATGATGCCAGTCACCACGCCAGGATTATCAAAACAGGTGGCCGTCCAGCAGTGCATTTCATCTCTTTCACACGTCGGACACTGAGGTACTGTGCTCACCATGGCTCTAGCCTGCCAACAGGTTTTGCTAGTGGGACATGAATCCGGCAGAGACCCACGTGGTTACTTCCTGCCCCTCCTGCCATAGCAACCAGTCCGCCCCTCCTCCTCATCATTATTTTTTGTTGTCCAGACACTTCTACCTCGCCCCCTCCCCAACCCACTGAAGCTGGCAACACCTGGATCTCGTCATCGATTCCTGGGGTACTGGTTAATCGTCATAGATGCCGGCATTGGCTTCTCTTATGTGTCATGTATATATAGCGCTGATAAATACTGTAAATTGTTATTAATGGATGAATGGCTATCTGGAACGTGATTTGCAAATAGAAACTGGCGGATGGTAGCCAAAGCGGAATTACAGTCTACTGTACGTTTCGTGTGCCACCCAATTTATTTAAAATTGGGAAAACTTTATGTAAGAAGTGCTTTACAAGGTATGTCTTCTTAACAAAATGACATCAAAGAAATAAGGAAAGTTATATGAATAAATTATCAAGGTATCGAAAATATTTCACTATGAGAAAGAAATGAATTTAATTCTCACAAGGTTACTTGTATGAGCAGAATGTTAACGGGATCGATGTACAAGCTCTTTTAACATTACTGGAGTGAGACTCGAAGTTTAGACAAAACAGTGGATTCTTGCATAGTACAGATAAAACATTATTTATATTAGGAAATTGGCCTGGATATGTTTTGTACGCGATTTGGTAAAGAAATTGAGTGGATTCGCTGTCGCTGCTACCTAAAATACAGAGTGTTATTTACCACTAATAACTACATTTCCATACACGACGATCTACAGAATTAAGACAATTTACTACCAACACACGTAACTACTATGATACCCACACGTAAAAAAAAGGAAAACGTTACTTTGATACATAACACCAATGCTACCAAGATATTTCTGACTGTTCCTCTGTGGTGCGCACGTCTGCTGATTTATGGAAAGCTGCTGAAACATCTGTATTTAAACGTCTCCCAAAAATTATGTCTTTTCAGTCACAAAAAATTCATACGTTTCTCACAAGTAATCATAATGAGATTAAGTACCACACTGACATAAAGCAAATTACAGGAAGAAAATAGAAATGAAAAGCACTTTTCACTATAAATAAGCACATGAAAGACTGGCAAGAGCACCATTATACATAAACATCACATTATTCTCCCCCGAATTTGCTGCGTTGCTCACTCAATAAATTGTTTTATGTTAGAAATGTGGTGGACGCCTTTCGACTTCCAGTGCATTTCCATCCGGCATGCGTTTCACACGATATGGACCACAGATCGAATTGAAAAATTTCTTGCATAGGGCAAATTGCTTGTTGGACAGTTTATAGTTCCGGATCGAAACCTTCTGCCCAATATGGAACCTAATCTTTCTAATGTTTTTGTTGTGAGCTTTGATTTATGTCTCGGCTGAACGTTTAATGTATTACATAGCAAACTACACAGATTCAGCAGTACGCTTCATCTCGGTTTAGCAGACTAGCGAACCATCTCCTCTACTTTATTTGCTTTTTGTGGGCGCCTTTTTTTTTTTAGTCCCAAAACAGGAGGGAGCATAGTCGTTACGATAAGCAACTCATTGAGTATGCCCTGAGATTGGCTGAGATTGATTTATGTGTGTGTACCAGGACGATGCTCACCACTGCAGTAAATACGACAAGGTTTCCCAATTTCCTTCCTTCAGCGTTCGCTAGTATTAGAGGGAACATGGTATAGTGCGATATACACTGGTTTTAATTTTTCTCCTGGACAGCATGCGCTCCCAGAACTTTGACCTAAATTGTGGTTCGTTATTATAAATGTCTTTCTTCACTGAACCCATGTCTTGTAGGAGAATGCAGCTGCAACCGTTTTTCCTGTGGCTTTTCGTAGTGGGGTCAGGCACACAATTTCCGATGTGAGCTCCAGTACGACAAAGACATACTTAAAACATACCCTAGAGCGGACTAGAGGGCTGGAAATATCCACTGCAGCTAGGTATCAGAGTTTACTGGGAATAATGGGAGGCACTGGTGCAGCATACGACGCCGTGGGTGGTTTCGCTTGCTGACGGTCCTGCATACTCTAATTGCTTTCTGAATACGTCGTAGTATATCGTCAAAGTAGCAGGTTTCCCACACCTGTATGAGATATTTACGTACGTCAAAGTGCCCAGAGATTAAATGCACGTACCAAACCAGTTTATTCACGAGTTCCTCTGGGATTACTAACAGCCACCTGAAGTCATCCGCGGTACGGCGTTTAAACAAAAGAACTAAATAAGGCAGACGCATAGCCACAGTATTTTTCTTGTGCCAATTCTCCTTTATATCTTCCGATACATTGTGCTTATCCTGCTCCTGTCCGACGTTACTCAAGGATGTGTACACGAAGCTTTCGAAAGCAACATTCCTCAAGTATAAAACACTGAAGTCGTTTACTGCCCAGATCGTCCTCTTCCGCATGGTCAAATCCTATCGGCAAACGTGACAGCGCCTCTGCGATCAAATTCTTTTCTCCAGGAATATACTCGATAGTAAATTCAAATTCTTCGAGAAACAAAGTACAGCGGCATAATCTCCTGTACCCAAGTTTTATGTTCATTAAAATTGCACAGCGCGGTGATCCGTGAACACTCTAGTTGTCTTACCAAACAAAAAAAAAAAAAAAAAAAACCGAAATTTTTTGAATGTCCAGACGATTCCAGGTGCCTCGTGTTCCATGACAGAATAGTTCTTTCCCGAATGCGAGAGCAATCTACTGACAAAGGAAACTGTCTTCCAAGAAGTCAGGTCATTATCATTTTGTAAGAGCACTGCACCTAAGCAAGACTGAACCGTGAATTTACTTTCAATTTTTTTAAAAAGAATTTGCTTTATTTACTAGCGATTCACCAAGAACATTAACACATTAAACACACTAGGTGAGAGTGGAAGTAGTTGTCAGGAAGTAACTGATGAAAATTACTTTTAACAAACGTGAATTTTATTGCTAAAAGCTTTTTCAAAACAGATTTAAAATTATAAGCAGAAAAGCACCCTGAAATATCAAGCCACAATTTAACAAATGTGAATTATATTCCTAAATGTCTTTTCAAAACAGATTTAAAATTATAAGCAGAAAAGCACCCTTGAAATATCAAGTTACAGTTTCATTTAGAGGCAAAGAACAATATAAACAGTAGGAGCCTTCGGGCTGGGAAGCTTGCCTGCTCCCTTTCAACACGGCCGTAGGCATGACCGCTCACAACAACCTCTGAAAGAGTACACTGGTGCAAATCTGCAACACACGAGATTATTTTAAACAACAATTTTTAACAACTTACACAAACATGTAAACAATGCACCCCGTAAGAGGAATGGAAATGGTACAACCCTCAGATTATTTGCCACCGAAAGTGCATTTTTTAAGGACTTATACGGCGAAAGGGTGGCAAGCTTATAACCTAAAATGACTGTTTAAATAAAACCCATAAAATGCAGACTTACATAAAATGTACAACCTGATCTACATTACACATATACCACCTCGTAAGATGATAGGCAAGATAGAAACATATTTCAAGAATTCAGCCTTTAAGTAATAAATTCGTTACACCGAATCCGAGAGGCAGCTATTAACGTACGGCAGACCGACAGGCAGACAGACAGGCACTAACTGCCTAACCAATGCGGACGAGAGACAGATGAGCAAGCTGGGGACGAGAGACTGACCAAGAACACAAATAGAATTCAACAAGTAAATGAAATCACATATCACAAATCACTTAACTTCTAAAAACCTGCGATGTCTGGCGAAGACCTGGCGCAAACTCCCAAAACGCTCTGCCGAACCGTCCGCTGCCAGCGGCTTCAACGGACTCAGGAAGGCGCGCCGATCTCCCGTCTCACGGCGTCGCAGCTCGCACCGGCCAGACCGATGTCGTAGGTTGGCTCCTGCTGCTCTCGTGTCGGCCGCGAAGCCACTACCCCTCACTATACGGCGCGGCCCACTGGACTGCCGTGGCGACCTCACATGCGCCGACGCTCAAGACGGACAAGTCATCTTGTGTCCCAATGAGCGACCGACCAACCGATCGATCCAAACTCCAATGCCCATTGCCTAAACAAACTCGAGCAGACTGGCGGCCTAAACATACTTGCACTCCGGACGACAAACAGACACTGACTGCCGCACAAATGCGAACGAGAAAGAGACCAGCAACCGGTGACTCGTGACTGACCCAGACTCACTTCGCCTGACCAACTGACCAGACTCGCCGAGACTGAGAGACTGCCCTTCGTACGCAACTCCCCTTTCGCGAGCTCATAGCGCCCCTTAAATGCACGTGAACAGGCAACCTTTCCCCTTTCCCACCAAAGGGAGACACCAAAGCTGCGATTCCCACAGCGGTGCCACCGCCAGAAACGGAGGGCGACTGCTTCACACAACGCGCTGCAGCAGTTTCTTACCACGGTTCACAGACGAAGAACTGTCTGTCATGAAACAAAATTCCTTCATCACATCAGGATATGACAGAAGGGGTGCATTGGTAGTGCATTCTCTATCTTAATAAATTCCTCTTGTGCCTCCTGGCCCAACCCCACACGGTGTATTCTCCCCTCAATGTGCAAAGACAAGGGGTGGCCAGCACACTTACGTTTACAAGCTCCTTGTAAACATGCTGTCAACTGCTTCTTATTTTTAACCATTGCGCTCTCTGCCATCGATGCAATTTTCTCAGGGTATGGTAGTATTCCATCCAGTAACACAAGTATTTTCGAAAATCTCCAGTAATACACGTAACACTTCATAATGATCTATCCACGACTTTTCTGCGATGAGAATATCGCCAACATAAAGTGCTATCTGTGCCCATAGATCGTTCGGGAAAATGCTGTTTAGCTCCCTAATAAATGTACCTGATGATACGTTCAGCGTGAACGTAAGGTGCCGAAACTGGCAGCAACTATCATAACAAAGAAAGTTCATTTAAAAATGGTTAAAATGGCTCTGAGCACTATACGACTTAACTTCGGAGGTCATCAGTTGCCTAGAACTTAGAACTAATTAACCCTAACTAACCTAAGGACATCACACACATCCATGCCCGAGGCAGGATTCGAACCTGCGACCGTAGCGGTCGCTCGGCTCCAGACTGTACCGCCTAGAACCGCAAGACCACTCCGGCTGGCAAAGTTCATGTACTGCCTATAAGAGGGATCTAAAACCATCTGCCAGAAGGTGTTACGGAGATCGATCGATGACAAAAATTTTACACCACAGAAGCGCTGTAGCAATTGATTCACTCTCTCTGACCTGTCCATCTCCGCTATGATAAAAGTATGTATCTCTCTGGAATCAAAAACAAGTCGCAAACAGAAAATGGGGGAAGTCAGCCAATGTCGAACTCTGCAATCTACTGTAAGTTTCGTGTACTACAAAATTTTTATGGGTCGCCACAAAATTTAATTCAAATTTAGAAAATATAATATAAGAAGCGAACTAGTTACTGAAGTGGTAAGTCTAACTAACGTGTTTATGTTAATGAAAGATCCATGTGAATATTAGGAATGAGCATACATTAAATAAAGTAATTCAAAGCAAGCAGGAGCTTAAGCGTAAATAAAAAGATTAAGACCATCAGACAAAAGTCTATAAATGTAACGCCTGCCTTTTGGATTTCAGAAACGCCATGTAAGATGTATTACAATTAATTTTACAAAGGGGATGGGTTTGTCTGAGAAACAGTCGTCACATTTTAATATAGTTTATTAGCATGAAACTTCATATTAAAAATTCACAAAGTAATTCTAAGCTATGATCTATCATGGCTTGTTTTGTAATTAATTTAACTCATTTGTATTACTATTGTATTGAGTGCTGAGGTACATTGCGGTGGTAAATCAAAAGGAAATCCTTTGTGCGCGTGGGAAAAATTCGCACAAGCATACATGAATCTCACACCAGGTTACAGAGAAAAGGATTTTACCCATCACAGTAAGTCAGAGGCTCAGAGGTTCATCCCTGTAGCTACGACTGAATTATTGTGAATAAGAATACTATGGAACATCTTCTGACAAAGAAATTTATCTGCATCACCTTGCACATCAAACCAAGCTACGCTGGCGTGATACACCCGTAAATGCCGTGATTATTCATGAGAAAAGTAAGATTATTAACTGTAGAGACACAAATAGGAATTAAACATCACTCATAGTAACTAATAAATTTGTTCAAGATGCCACTGAAATTACATAGGGAGAAATCACAACCACGGGGTATGAAAAAAATTACGGAATCTAAAAATTGAAACGAAATGAAAAGTGAAAGAAGCGAAACACATAAACATGAGAATTCACACATGCATTCCAGTAAGAAGAGAAGTCAGGCAACTGAATGTTAAACCTGTGAATGGAGTAACGGACTTCCTTCTTCACATGTTCTGCTTACACAAAGCGAAGACAAGAAAAACTTTCTACACACAGAAAAATATACTCGTGACTACACACTGAAAAATATGAGAATTCGACTAACGAACCTAAAAGTGAACTATCAGATGAAAGGTATACATCAGTTGGAATAGCTACACACCATCACACTATAACACACTCACCAATGCCAGTTGCTCTTAAGAGTACCGTCTTCACTCATCAATGGTCCAGTTTCGAGCGACGAGAGCACACTCCTCCTGCAACGTACTCCCCGGGAGGGACCAGAGAGGTCATTTCCGCTACCAACTTAACTACTGTCGAGTGACTACCGAAAGGATACCAATCTCTTTCCCTTGATTGAGAAAGCTACGTTGGCTACACGAAATGCTGTACCTCTACCACATGAAATCAAATTCATCATACACACTCACTCATTCACACAAATTATAAAGAATGAAAGGGAATTTGGCAGCGCAAAATGTAGATGATGTACGTAGGTTTACATGCTTACTAACAAAAATTGATACTTGAATATGTGTACCACTGAATGGGCACAAACACGAAGTGCAAACGTAAATTACAAATAATTGAGCGTGACAGCACGAAGTACAAGTTATATACCATGAAACGCGTCTGACAGAGACATTTCAGTGGCACACTTCCACACTGCATATAGCGGTCTAGCCGAACGCTTCGTGTCGACATCGCGTCTATTCGATATGCTACCAGGGAAGAGAGGGCTTTGTGCTTAAACAGCATTCGGCGTCAGCCGCGCGGGATTAGCCGAGCGGTCTTAGGCGCAGCAGACATGGACTGTACGGCTGGTCCCGGCGGAGGTTCGAGTCCTCCCTCGGGCATGGGTGTGTGTGATTGTCCTTAGGATAATTTAGGTTAAGTAGTGTGTAAGCTTAGGGACTGATGACCTTAGCATTTAAGTCCCATAAGATTTCACACACACACATTTGGCGTCCAGCTAAAAAACAGGCACCCATTTCGGATTAGTCAGCAACGGTCACAGCCTTAGAGTTTCCTAAGGAGACCCCTGCCTGCTCCTGCTATAAAGACTTATCTCTTCAGCAGACGGAGCCGATTAGTGTCGGATCATCTTTGAGTAGTGCGCGTCTGCGCAATTATAAGAGACGCTCGCGCTATAGTGGACATCTTCCAAATGGTTTGAAAATGTCTCTCTTGTTTGTATTCTCTGTTAACATGCCAATCAGCAGGTAATGTACAGAAACAAAAAATAAAAATTAGAAAAAAATATAAAAAGGAAAACAAAATTAATTCTACTAGTGAGTCAATAATTATGTCGTCAGATGACAACTGAGACTGTGTCCCAATGTTCATCACATTTTTTAGGTATCTGCTATCTGCTACGGTCGCAGGTTCGAATCCTGCCTCGGGCATGGATGTGTGTGCTGTCCTTAGGTTAGTTAGGTTTAAGTAGTTCTAAGTTCTAGGGGACTGATGACCTTAGAAGTTAAGTCCCATAGTGCTCAGAGCCATTTGAACCATCTGCTATCTTATCGGATTGGCGAGACCCTATGTCCCCCCTAGGCCATTCGGTACCAACAACAATATGAACGGAATGAACGTCACGTCGTTCGATTTACATCCTTAATGTTAAATGTGTCAAGGCGATAATATATATCTCAACTTAACTATTTTAAAAATGATCGATTTCTGTTTAAGGCACTATCGCAGCTGGGTTCTGACTCTGCACATAGTTAAAAGCAACTGACTTTGAATTGCAGGTGTCATAACATTCAAAGGGTTACAGTCACAGAGACCATAAGGTTTTGCAGTGGACACTGGGAATCATTCACGGAAAACCTTGTTTCTTGTACATAACAGCTAGCAAACTGTTGTATGTTGTCAGCGGAGAAACAGTAACAGCAGGATAAATGAGTCAGGAGGGCTCTGTGACTTAGAAGTGGACTAGTCATTTGATGTTAAGCGAGCAACGACTCCATCGGCAACGTGTCAAAAATTCCAAAGCTGCCCACGTCGATTGTTGGTGATGTGATTGAGATGTCAAGCCGCGAAGGAACAAGACCCAACAGATCCCATGTACTGACGGTTAGGGACCGTCGAGCATTGCGGAAGGAGGCTGTAAAAATGTCATGGAATCAGCGGAAGGGGGCCGGCCGAAGTGGCCGCGCGGTTCTGGCGCTGCAGTCTGGAACCGCGAGACCGCTACGGTCGCAGGTTCGAATCCTGCCTCCGGCATGGATGTGTGTGATGTCCTTAGGTTAGTTAGGTTTAACTAGTTCTAAGTTCTAGGGGACTAATGACCTCAGCAGTTGAGTCCCATAGTGCTCAGAGCCATTTGAACCATTTTTTTCAGCGGAAGGAATTACTTGTGAGAATCAAAGTGCTACGCGCAGTTCGTATAGCACGACTGTCGATAGCGAGTTAAAGGGTTGGGTCGCAACGGTCTGGCAGCTCCTCATCAGCCACAGATTTCTGCAGTTAGTGCTAAGCGCGACACTTGAGGTGAAGTAACGAGCTGCGCCACTGGACTCTGGATGACTGTTAACGAGTTACTTGTAGTCATGAAGAAAAAGTCACACTACACCCTTTGGAAATCCGATGGAAGCATTTGGGTTTGGTGACTGCCAGCAGGATGTTATCTGCCATCACGTTTTGTTGCCAGCAGTGAAGTACTGAAGTACAAAGGAGTTGGTGTTACGGTACAGGGTTTCTTCGACGTTAGGCTGCGGCCTCGATATGATCCCAATACTGCGCTTAAGAACACGTTAAATGCTAAGAGATACAAACACATTCTGCAGCATTCGTTCGTCGACCATGATTGTATAGACATGACGATGTACCCTGTCATAAAGCAGCCTCCGTCGTGTAAAGGTTTGTGGACAATAATGTTCGTGAACTGGACTAACCTGCATAGAGTCTAGAGCTAAACTCAAAGGAAAAATTTGGGATGAATTAGAACTCCAACTTCGCTCCAGGCCGATGCCTCCAACATTCGATTTCTACTGGTTTCGGTTCTCGAGAAAGAATGGGCTGCCATTCCTTCACAGACATTCAGACGCCTTATTGAATGTGTTCCCAGCAGAAATGCGAAGGGTTACCTTACCTCGTGTTAAAGTCCACTGGTAGGCGTTTGCATACTTTTCGTCAGATTGTGTATTTAGTTTCAGCACGGCCTGACATGTAATTATGTAACTGTGCGATTTTATCGCCTTCTTTGAGAACTGATTACTCTGTATCATGTTCGATAATTAATGTCCTGCAACTATCGGTGGTGATGCTCCTCAGGAGCTCTCGCCGCCAGAGAGCAGCTGGAAGGAGACTGACAATACGTATGGGTCCACACACACATTAGGACAGAGTGGCTCTTGCAGCCATTAGGAAAATGTGTTTTGTCGACCTAGTTTTGCTAGTATTTTTAAGTTTTCTATGTACGTATGGTTATATGTCCGGACTGTATCGAAAATATTGATTAGTTGTATAAAATTTTCCTAAGGCAGTCATTTCTTCTACTCTCACAGGGTGTTTGTCATAGAGTTCAAATGGCTCTAAGCACTATGGGACTTAACATCTGCGGTCATTAGTCCCCTACACCTAGAACTACTTAAACCTAACTAACCTAAGGACATCACACACATCCATGCCCGAGGCAGGATTCGAACCTGCGACCGTAGCAGGCGCACGGTTCCGGACTGGAACGCCTAGAACCGCTCGGCCACCGCGGCCGGCTCATAGAGTTGATGTATTATATTTGGTGACGGTCATGTCTTTATCTGGCACCACAACTACTGCTATTGTATGTGACCTCATTTTATGACCTGCGTTGTGCTTGGCATGTGGGGTAATGCCCCGTTTCTGGATTGCGGTTCATGTATGTATGTGCAGTTAGACCTATAATTGCTCTAAATCGTCGCACTTCGCACGAGCGTCTTCTACGGCGTCTCTGAGGGAAACTGCTGTCTACATCTACATATACACTAAGTAAGCCACTATAGCTGAATCGCGGAGCGTCACTTATACCACTGTTAGTCTTTCCCTCTCCTCTCTTCCACAAAGCTGTGATCTTGTCTTCCCTTCCATGTTCTTACTCGACACGTATGTTGTGGCAATAGTCTGCCGCAAATTCCGATTTTCTAAGCTTTCCAAGGATTATGCCACGAAAGAACGTCTTCTTCCGTCCAGGGTTTTTTTACTTAAATTCATGCGTCACTTCTGTAGCACTCGCGTATTTGTCTAACCTATCGGCAAACAAATCTATCAGCACGACTCTGCACTGCTTCGATGTCTTGCTTTAATAAGACATGGCGGGAAAGCCAAGCACACCAAAGCTGTACTCAGGGAAGGGATCGTATAAGTTTTCTGTCCGCATAGTCCTTTATAGATGAGCTAAGTTTTCGTAGAATTCTGCGAATAAAACGAAGTCGATCATTCTCCTTCCCTACAACGGAACTTACAATACGTTGCAAGTGTCCGTCGCGATCAAAATAGTGTTCTGTGTAGTGGTGAGTGCATTATGTGTGATCTAAGAGAATTCGTACGTGGGCAAATTGTTGGTGAGAGCTTTGTGGATGTTTCCGTAATCAAGGTATCTGAAGTGTTCGGTGTTTGAAGAGTCGCCGTTTCGACGATTTATACCGCAAGCTAGGAAACAGGAAGAAAGTGACAATGTGGACGAAAATGTGTTGAGTGATGGTGACAGACGGTCTGTGAAGAGGAGGGTAACGAAAAAAAAAGTTTTCCACAGCTGCAAACGTCACCACAGGACTGAGTGAAGGACTCACAAACCCTGTCAGCACCAAAGCAACACGAAGGGAGCTCCATAAGCGGAGAACTGCATGGTGATCTGGAATTACAAAACCACTTGAGCTGCAGTAAAAATTGCTGTCTTGAAGAGCGCGCCGCAGCGCGTAGTGTGAAGCAGTTGCCCTACGTTTCTGGCGGTAGCGCCGCTGTGGCAACCGCAGTTTTCTTGTCTCCCTCTGGTAGGAAAGGGGAAAGGTTGCCTGTTCACGTGCATTTACGTGGCACTATGAGCTCTCCAGTCAGTCTGTTTGAGTGAGTCTGGGGACAGCCTCTCGTCACCAGCTTGCTAGTCTGTCTCTCGTCCGCATTTGTTAGGCACTTAGTGTCTGTCTGTCGTCCAGAGTGCTAGTATCTCTTTCGTTCTGATCAACCTTTAAGGCCGGCAAAATGTTTTTCCACTTCGCCACTAAGAGAGCTCAACGAGTGGTCTCCCGGTCAGGGCTTAGTTCCTGTATCTGAGTCTGCGCGTTAGGCCGCCAGTCTGCTCTAGTTTGCTCATGCAATGGTCATTGGCGGTTGGATCGATCGGTTCGTCGGTCGCGCACTGAGACACAAAATGACTTGTCCGTCTTGAGCATCGGCGCATATGAGGTCGCCACGTGAGTCCAGTGGGCCACGCCTTCCCGCATCCGTTGAAGCGGCTGGCAGCAGACGGTTCGTGAGAACGATTTGGTGGTGCTGCGTCAGGTCATCTCGAGAAATCGTAGTTTATTAGAAGTATGTGATTGGTGATATGTTGTGTGATTTACTCTTGTTAAATTCTACTTGTTTTCTTGGCCAGTCTCTCGTCCCCAGCTTGCTCGTCTGTTTCTCGTCCGCATTTGTTAGGCAGTTAGTTTCTGTCTGTCGTTCGGAGCTGCCTCTGCGATGGATGTCGGATTTGGTGTGTTAACGAATTTATTGCTTGGAGTGTAACGGCCTAATTCCTGAAATATGTTTTGATCTTGCATATCATCTTGAGAGGCGGTATCTGTTTACTGTAGAGCAGGGGTCTCAAAACTACGGCCCGCGGGCCGAAACCGGCCCGCGACGGCCTGCAAACCGGCCCGCGTTAGCTGGCCGGACATCCCCGGTATCCGGCCCGCCAAATGTTTGAGGTGGTACCTATAATGCCAAAAATTTAGTTCCGACACCTATCGCGACCAATACACCGCGACATAAAATACTCCAGAATTTCGGTCAGGTGCGTCCACCGATCAAAATTATGTAATTAAATAAAAATCGTAGTTCGTTTCAGTGCTAGCTATTCCCACAACCTTAGATTTTTTCAGTTTCATCTTCCCTTTAGCCTTATATTACGGTTATCATTGAGTGCTAGGGTGCTTTAATCCCAGTAGGTGGATCTAAAAAGTTAGGAGACCCCTGCTGTAGAGCATCTAAATTTGTTTGGCCAACCTTGTAGAATTTTATATAAGATTGTATTTAATGGGCTTTTATTTAAATGGTCATTTTAGTATATAAAGTTGCCACCCTTCCACCGTAATGTTACTTAAAATCCGTCTTGATTGCAAATTTTTTTTTTTTTTATTCATATGACCGGTTTCGGTTCATTCAGTGGCATGTGAAAGTTGCTGGATTTGGACGGGTTACTCCTGTAACTGAAATATCAGATCTGAAGATGGTTCTGAGTGAACCGAGGCCCGGTCATATGAATAAAAAAAAATTTGCAATCAAGACGGATTTTAAGTAACATTATAAAATCACTGATTGTTGTTAACCCATAAGACATTATGTCCATTTTTGCTTCCACCGTAAGACTTTTCTTAGAAGCTACAATCAAGTTAGTATTTTAATTTTACTGTTTTGTACCATTTCCATCCCTCCTGCGGGGTGTATAGTTTGTGTGTTTGTGTGAATTGTTGAAACTTTTAGTTTAAAGTAATCTGGTGTGTTGCAGATTTGCACCAGCGTAGCCTTTCAGAGGTAGTTGTGGGCGGTCGTAACTACGGCCGTGTCAAAAGGGAGCGGCAAGGTCCTCAGACCGAAACCTCATACAGTCAAAAATATGTTTACTTTTGCCTCTGAATAAATCGTAGCTTGATATTTAGAGGGTGCTTTCTGATTATAATTTTAAGTCAGTTTCTTTTAGAAAATGCTTTAGGCACCATTAAACTGAATAAATTACCATTTGTTAAAAATGAATTTGCCTATGATTTCATCAGTTACTCCCCAGCACACAGCAGCGTCTGGGTTGTAGCATTGTCGTTCACCCTCTCAGACTTTCAGTTAATTTATTGGCTGTTGATATACTTTCCGGGATGTGAGGTCGTGGTCCAAGAACTTTTCTGCTCCTTACGTTTCGTCCAGGACTGCGCTGGAGTTCCTCAGAGGCGCTGCTCCGCTGAGTCTTGCCGACTGTCGGCAAGACTCAGCGGAACAGCGCCTCTGAGCAAGTCCAACGCAGTCCTGGACGAAACGTAATGAGCAGAAAAGTTCTTGGACCACAACCTCACATACCGGAAAGTATATCAACAGCCATGTCACCCGGTCGTGAAAGCCTTCAATCTACAGTTAATTTATTGTCTTCTAAGTCTGGTGGTCAGGATCCTTCGAATGCTGTTTGCCTAAAATTTGCGGTTCTTCCAATGTAGACTAGCAACTTGTGTTTACACGCTGGTCACAAAGTAGGCCATCTCTTTTGTGCCTTAACAGCAGATTTTCAAGACTGCTTCTCCTCTAATAGGTAGACTATTCGTTAAAATTGTTAGACTTCCCACGGAACCGTGAGACTGTCAGTGTGTGTCTAGCAGTAGCCGAACCTAAGCTGTTAATTCCATTGGTTGAACTGTGCTTGTTTATTATTGCTGGACTTCCTTACTGCTCACCGATGGTGGATTTTAGGGAAGACACTGTTGATGGTGGGTTGTAGCATCCATGACGCAGGGGCATCACTACTCAATAAGAAAGTTTCATTTTGCGTTAAGTGGTGCTCAGCATAAGCAACAAAGAATTATTTACAATGAAAGGAGCTCTAATAATTTTCTGGGACCTTATATTTTGTTGTACTATGGTCTTCCTCTTTAATCTTCAGCTAGAAATAAACCATCTTGCTAGGTATGATTTGGAATGCGATATCCCTATTTGAAAGATCATTTTATCAGCTAGAAATGGCAGCTACTTATGAGTTGCAAGGTAGCCAAAAGTGTGTTCTAGAAGACGATAAATGTTATAGTTGCTGCCATGGAAACTCAATGAACAGTGTTGTATGGAATCGGTATTTATATGATGTTGCTTCGGTAGGAGCAAAGAGTCGTGGAAACGTACTTTCTTTCCATAACTTGTGCTTGAAATGTACACGGGTAGACCTAATCCACGGGTGCTCGGCATATCAACGGCAACGCTGTTTCCTCGGCAGCTGCAGGGAACAGGAAAAGGCCCCCGGTGCGGTTTGTGCTGCGGTTGCGAGTCTCTTGATTGCCCCACAGACAACCCCAGGCAGGCAAGCGTATTAGGCGTCGCTGCCGGAAAGAAGCCACGACGAGTAGTCTTGCTAATGAAGACAATCGGATTCTGGGTGCATCTCGCGGATTATAGCCGCTCGCGGCGCGCCCCTAACGTCTTCGTTAACGTGGGAAAACACTGCGCAGCGCCGGTCGCGGATTCCGTCCTTCCTGGGAACTGTGCGCCGGCAACAGCTTCCTGCCCGTTAGACTCTGCCGCCTTAACGCGAACTGAGGCTGAATAAATGATGGTAGCGTGTATTGATCTTTGTGGACACTTCAAAAAGCTGTCACTGTTCCTCTATGCGTATATCGGCTCTTAACTCATGGATTAACGTCAACACAATGCAGCTGAATAACATTTTCTTGATTCTGGACACACGATAAACGGATAAAACATTTTTAAACCTCCAGTCCAGTTTAAAATACTTGGCGCTCAGTATTACCTCATCGCCGATTGGTTCCAAATTTACGGTGTATGCAGGGCTTGGGCAGAAATTTAAAGTGACAGAAGTGGAAGCTCTAAACAGCCAAGCGTTTAAAAAAAAATAGCTTTTCTGGCATGGATCGGGCAAGACATGAGCCATTTATGTTAGCGAACAGGCAGCAGTTGGTGCAGCGGAAACGGTACAAGTCAGTAGTCCGATGGTCATGGGGTTGAGTCACTAAGTGGAAACATTTACCATTTCTTTATTTTCGGTTTTACGTTGCAAACAAGGCGAAATAACGCTCAATATGTTGTAATTATTAATATGTTCGTAAAGTATGTAAAGGAAATGCAAAGGAATATTTGACAAGAGCATATAAATTTCCAGAAAAGTATTCCAGTGTGTACGCGATAACTTTCCATGTAAAATTAGATACTTGTATTATTTTACAGTGTATAGTTTATACGTGCTGGGGTGATATTCAGCTTAAGAACAGGAAAGTAGTAATTTTCTCTACATCTGCACTGGGACGTCCTGTACACTTCAGTTACAGTCTCTTCTTGGAAAGTTATTTGCAGATTCCTTGTGCATGCTGTAAGTACAAGTCATTTTCTGGAAATTTATTTGAAATCTCAATTTACTATTTACGTTTATTTGGATCATAAGTAACGTTAAAACTGAAATAAATATGTTTATACATAGGTACTCAACTCCTATTCCTCTGGACACTGTTCTCTGCCCCTTTCGCTGCTTAGAAACTGTGGTAACACAAGTGACCCGCCGCCAAAAATTCTATTTTTCGAAACGTTTGGCGATCTGGAGCTCCAGCTTCAGTCACTTTCATTTCTGGCCAAACCCTACATATGCCGCAAATTTGGACGAAATTGGTGATGAGGAATAGGTGCAATCTCCTCGTAAGTACGTCTGAAAAACAGTAGCTGGTTTCCGCAAACAAGCCTTACCTAAAATACTTTTGCCAGCTTTTAAGGAGAAATGGATAATATCCTTGGCTCGAATGGGGCTTGGTGATAAACAGCGTCAAAACGCAGGTGATGAAGAAAAGTTGAAATGAAAATAAAAATGGGCAAACAGTAGTAGGAGAGGTGAAAAATACTTCTAATGTTGAGGAAGATTACATAGGGAGGTTGATACGACGAAGAAAGAAGTGAGCTGGCACCGGCTATGAAATCTTTGATCAATAACGGAGCGTTACTGGTATCAGTTGTCGATATTGTGCAGTGAAACTGAATTTCGCGGCGCGCCTGCCTGATCAGTCGTGTCTGTGCGGGTACGGGCTCGCACTCTGCCAGCCAGAGAACGCGTGTGGAAGCACGAGAGCTGTCAGCGCCACTCCACACGGAGCGAGTCATCGAAAGGAAGTCTGCTGCACGGAGAGGAATGAGCCACATCAACTGGCGGCCAGCGCCGGGGCTGCCGTGGATGTGACTGACGTTCTGTAACACAATGTGTGGGCCAGTCACTGAAGAGACAGCTGTGGTCATCTGCGGTATCGATGGCCTGGCTGAGGTTGTGCATCAGCCAGATGAGCAGTCTGCTGTACCGGGCCAAATAGGCGAAACCTGTCAGAGCCACCAAAGGTGGGAGCGAATGACAATTTGTTGGCAGTGGGGGAATTCGATTGTGCGCTGGCCACACTTGTTTGCGTCTGTGCGGCTGTCCAACGAGCTGTCGTGGGACGCCGTTAGCAGCAGGGACTAGAATGGAAAATCGTCCTGTGCCAGCACTGGAACACACTGGCCATGTGATTCGCCTGTCTCGTATCGGTATGGTTGGCCAAGGGATTGGCCGCAGTTAGCCGCGTTAGGTGCCACAGCTGTGGCGGAGCGAGGAAGTTGGATGGCTGCCAGCAAGCAGGTGAGGAAGACTGGGATTTTGAGCGCCATGGAGCCAAGCCTAGTGTTTGCTGTGTCTCAACGGTCGTCGCGGAACATATTCAAGCTGTACGTGGACATGGACTGTCTGTTCATACTGTCAAACCCACAATCAGAGACGAGCAAAGGTGAAGAGTTTTGTGGTAAGTTCCCATGGAACCAAACTGCTAAGGTCATCGGTCCCTACGGTTAAATGCTACTTAATCTAACTTAAACGAACTTAGGCTAAGGACAACACACACTCCAATGACCCAGAGAGGACTCGAACCTCCGACGGGGATAACCGCGCGAACCGTGGCAAGGTGCCTAAGACCGCATGGCTACCCCACGCCGCGGAGAGTTTTGTTTTAGTAAAACTGTACAGAGCACCAAGTTTTGTACTTTTGTGTCCCACGTCTATTAATGGGCGGCTGACGGGTTTTTAGAGTAAATCGTAGTGTAACAGGTCTCGAACATGGCGAAGTCTGCTGGTGCCAGGTGTGTCATTTTTAGTCACGGCGGAGCCATTATAAATTGCGCGAATTGAAATTCATTTTTGGACAATGATTCCGTGTTACATGAGAGAGTGATATTTCATTGCATTGTTGTTATTGTACTCACACAGAGATTGTGATTCAATCATTGCATCGGACGTTTGGGACACGCGAATGTGAGAAAGAGAAATAAAGAGAAGAAAAAAGTGGGTGCACTAAAAAGGGTTGTTCTCAAATGAAAGATAAGTTTTCAGGTAAAGGAAGTGATAAATACGTGTTAAAGGAAACATAAAAGAACCACAAGAAAAGATATGCTTTTGGAACGTCAGCTGCGGCATCTAAAAAATTTAATTTGGTCCTGGAAGGAGCAGTGGAAGGAAAAAATAGGAGTGGTGGGTTAAGACGAGATCACGCCAAACAAATTGTTGAGGGACAGCGGATGTAGACTAAGGCGAGATTATGCCAAACAATTTATGAGGATATTTTGTGTCGACGTCAATGAAACAATGAATGGGAAAAAGTGTCAGCCTTAGAAAACTGCTCGCTCTACTCTCAAGGGTAAGGAAACGCAGCTTTTAAAATATCTGAATTAGTGAACAGTTTAAAATCATCAACAAGTGAATCAGACACATCAAATCTCAAAATACTTTCCATTGAAAGGATTTCTGTGTTAATTAACTCAGAACCAGTACTGACTAAAAAATTCTATTAAAAGGAATGAAATTGCAATTCCCTAACTAAATTACAATAAGAAAGCAGAAGGTCACTAGCTACTGGAAGAATTAAAGACTCACTCTGGGGAACTTCGTTCAGAAGCTGGTACAAGAATTCATTACTTTCACTACAGGTTTCAGCACGACTTCCCACCAGATTTAGACACACGTGATGTAACAATTGCGTTTTAGAACTTTAAAACAGAAAAAAATGTTACCTAACGTGCCATAACAACGTAAAACAACTACACACGATTTACCGAAGGTATCAGTGTTGCATCTTTTCCACAAATGAACAGCATAAATCAGTTTATCAAATCGGTGTTTCAATAACTCAGCTGAAAACGCCCCACCTTGCCCCGGTCGCACACATTCAGGCGGAATACCAACTAATACCAAGGGAACTACAAGAGTAAAATTTACTCTTAAGTGGTGTCGTTAAGTAAATTCAATCCAAGGGACAAGCCACACCTCCAAAGGATACCATAATAAAAAACTTTACCACTGTTGATGGACACCTCAACCAGTCCTAAACAAAGTGAAGATTGGAGCAAGATGCCCCCAGGGTTGCAACATTTACAGATTACATTAAATCGAAGAAGTACACGAGTTATTGTTGGCAATCACTTTGAAATTTTAATAGAAAGCAACAGATGAATTTAACACGTAGGTAGCTCCCGATATCGAAACATCAAACTCAGAACCATGTTTCGTAGATGCCCAAATGACAGAGCAGTCAGTAGCATTAACGTTTACCCATGCAAATTATATATTCACACAAAGACCCATTAAGATATAACCCAGCAGACGGAAGCTTATCATTAACTGAAGGCTGCCACAACGATCTCATACCAAGTACACCTTGATTAACCATGATTATGATAGGATAAGGACCTGAAACCGCCGCCTGGAAACATTTCGGACTAGCAATGGATAGGCCATGAAAGAACCAAAGAATTTATACGTGGATACCAATCACGTAGCAGGCTCCATAATGAAAAACCTGCCGTATTCTAACTGTGCTTGAGCTATATGTGGCCAACGTATTTCCAAAACCAATCTCCCACGCCGTCTTCAAAATCGGCACATACTGAACTAAATAAGCTCATTAGATTAGCCAAGGAATCCCCAGCAACCACAAATCAAGGCGCCAATGAAATACTGATACGAACGTATCATTTAGTTTTAAATGTCCATAAAATCATAATTTGTGTTCAGTAGGGGTGTTGAAACATCACAATGACTATTACACTACTGGCCATTAAAATTCCTACAACACGAAGATGACGTGCTACATACGCGAAATTTAACCGACAGGAAGATGATGCCGTGATATGCAAATGAATAGCTTTTCAGAGCATTTACACAAGGTTGTCGCCGATGGCGACACCTACAACGTGCTGACATGAGGAAAGATTCCAACCGATTTCTCATACACAAAAGCAGTTGACCGGTGTTACCTGCTGAAATGTTGTTGTGATGCCTCGTGTAAGAAGGAGAAATGCGTACCATCATGTTTCCGACTTTGATAAAGGTCGGACGGTAGCCAAACCCGGCCGGAGTGGCCGTGCGGTTCTAGGCGCTGCAGTCTGGAGCCGAGCGACCGCTACGGTTGGAGGTTCGAATCCTGCCTCGGGCATGGATGTGTGTGATGTCCTTAGGTTAGTTAGGTTTAATTAGTTCTAAGTTCTAGGCGACTGATGTCCTCAACAGTTAAGTCGCATGGCGCTCAGAGCCATTTGAACCATTTGTAGTCAATCGCGATTGCGGTTTATCGTATCGCGACATGGCTGCTCGCGTTGGTCGAGATCCAATGACTGTTAGCAGAATATGGAAACGGTGGGCTCAGGAGGGTAATACGGAACGCCGTGCTGGATCCCAACGGCCTCGTATCACTAGCAGTCGAGATGACAGGCATCTTATCCGCATGGCTGTAACGGATCGTGCAGCCACGTCTCGATCCCTGAGTCAACAGATGGGGACGTTTGCAAGACAACAACCATCTGCACAAACATTTCGACGACGTTTGCAGCAGCATGGACTATCAGCTCGGAGACCATTGCTGCTGTTACCCTTGACGCTACATCACAGACGGGAGTGCATGCGATGGTGTACTCAACGACGAACCTGGGTGCATGAATGGAGAAACGTCATATTTTCGGACGAATCCAGGTTCTGTTTACAGCATCACGATGGTCGCATCCGTGTTTGGCGACATCGCGATGAACGCACATTCGAAGCGTGTATTCGTCATCGCCATACTGGCGTATCACCCGGCGTAATGGTATGGGGTGCCATTGGTTATACGTCTAGGTCACCTCTTGTTCGCATTGACGGCTCTCTGAACAGTGGACGTTACATTTAAGATGTGTTAAGACCCGTGTCTCTATCCTTCATTCGATCCCCGTGAAACCCTACATTTCAGCTGGATAATGGACGACCGCATGTTGCAGGTCCTGTACGGGCCTTTCTGGATACAGAAGATGTCCGACTGCTGCCCTGGCCAGCGCATTCTCCAGATCTCTCACGAATTGAAAATGTCTGGTCAATGGTGGCCGAGCAACTGGCTCGTCACAATACTCCAGTCACTACTTTGGATGAACTGTGGTATCGTGTTGAAGCTGCATGGGCAGCTGTACCTGTACACGCCATCCAAGCTCTGTTTGACTCAATGCCCAGGCGTATCGACGCCGTTTTTACGGCCAAAGGTGGTCGTTCAGGGTACTGATTTCTCAAGATCTATGCACCCAAACTGCGTGAAAATGTAATCACATGTCAATTCTAGTATAATATATTTTTCGAGTGAATACCCGTTTGTCATCTGCATTTCTTCTTGGTTTAGCAATTTTGATTGCCAGTAGTGTATTACAATGCTTAGCAGGAGTATTAATTTATATAAATTGAAATGGAATGTTAGGTATTGGTATTGTCACCATCTCGCGACCATCGTGTTGAGGCCACTGTCGTGACCCTATCAGCCACTTCTTACGGCCGACGTCCATCTGCTGCAGGATAGGAAGGCAAATCCGACGTGATCTGCTGCGCTTACCATATAGCTGCATACGATATTGCAGTGTTTGTGTTATTCAGAATGACAATCGAAGTCCCTCTGGACGTGCATGCACTGCGAATACTCGTACATTTAATGCATTTAGCTACCCCAACAAGTATTGAAAAACGTCAAAATATTAGTTTAGTCTGAAGTTGTTTTGTTCGTTAAGCATGTGTTGTCGATCCGTCTCGTTGTTAACAATGTTTTCCATTTCTTTCATTATGTTTGAATTATAAATTTTCGTTGACAAGATAAATTTTTAAACTGTGGTGTATATGGAGCACTTGCATTTACCGGATTTCTGATGATTACCGAGTTCACATTAATTCTGTTCGCAGAAATGTTCTCTAAATATTTTAGTGGAATACTTACCTGTTTCCCAATATAAAATTTATTGCTGTCTTCAGGACTGACTTTATAAACTCCCCAAACCGTATATTTGTATGTTTATCTCCGATTTTATGACGTAGTCCCTGTCGTTCCTGCAGTACGAAAGCCCGAATTCACTTTAGCTTCTTCAAAACTATGAGCGATTCGCTCTCAGAGAGCACCATTGTTTGTTGCTGCACCACATTTTTTTATCGTAAATACCACTTTTATTGCCGTATGTTCTCTTTTTCATATCAGTTATAAGGATGAATGTTTATTATGACAGAATGAGCAAATAATCAATGAAGACTCAAAATGTTCCAAAGACTGAAGATGATTAAAAAATGTTCTGGGAATGATCGCATTTTCTTCTTGGACGCCATGGACTTGTTTCCATTATAAAATACTCCCCACAGTTTACGACAGAGTTTTAAGAAAACTAGATTATTTCGTTTATTCTCGTTCTGTTCTGTGATTTCACAAATATGTTCTTACCAACTAAAAGGCAATTGCAACAACTGCCCATGTCACTGAATTTGATGTGTCTTGGAAACAATTTTCTTATAACCGCACAAATATACTTTCATGTGGAATGGGTGGTTAACAGTATACACTATGTCAGAAGGAACTGTAGCATTCTCTTAGTGAATGGTAGAAATATTTGCACACGGAGCTATGCAGTGTTCCACACAAGTTCCATCATTTTCAACAAACTACAAGTGTTAAAAAAAGTTAATTAATTGTGTATTGGTCCAATCCAGAGTAAGCTTTTGGTGAGATAGTTTCACGGAAATTAAGAATATAAAAATTTAATAAGCCAAGTTTACTTATGGTTCACATAACAGGCACAAAAAATAAAAGTACTTGAAAAGTTAGAAGCACAGCAGCTGTTTGTCATAAACCATCGTTCACTAGTTTGATGCCAATAGTACATAAATAGTACGTAAATAAGATACTCGAAAGGAAATGGAATATCTACCTGAAACATTAAATCTACTTGTACATGACAACTCTGATTTTCACAGTTAAGTGCCTGGCAGAAAATTCATGTAAACATTCAGTATATATCTCTACCCTTCCACTATCGACCAGCGAGAGGGAAAAACGATCGCCTAAAACTTTTTGTGCGAGCTCTGTTTGCTCTTCTTTTTATCAGCATGATCATTTCTCCCTATGCAGGTTGGCGTTAACAAAATATTTTCACATTCGGAGAACAACGTTGGTCACATATATATTTCATGGAAAGATCTCACCTCAACGAGAAACTTTTTTATTTTAATGACTGCGTCCCAACTCACGTATATATCCGTGACACTCTCTCTGCTATTTGGTTATAATGGGTAACGAGCTGCCTTCTGTAAACATTTTCGTTGTCCCCCTCTCAGTCCTGGTAAGTGTCTCATACCACATAGCAGTACTCTAGCAGACGACGGACAAGCGTAGTGTAGGCTATCTCTTTAGACATTGAGGCTGACCCCTCACCCGTGGTAGAGTGGGAGGTCGTCTCGAGGTGTGGCAGGGGGCGAAAGACATTCCGGAGGGTTCAACGGAAGGCCTCTTCAGTTTGTCTGACGAACCGGTTTCAGGCTCTCTCTCCGACTTATACTGATCTTCAGCAGGACTTGGCTGCTTGTCCTGTTCCAGAGGTTGCCCCTCAGTCCGCAAGATCCGGGCGGTCGCAGAGGGTGGGCTTACTGGTAGTTGGGAGCTCCAACGTCAGGCGCGTGACGGGACCCCTTAGGTGGCTGCAAGGGAGGGGAAGAAAACCAGCACTCCGTGTACATATCGGGGGGAGTCATTCCAGATGTGGAAAGGGTCCTTCCGGGAGCCATGAAGGGTACAGGGTGCGTCCATCTGCAGGTGGTCGCTCATGTGGGCACCAGTGATGTGTGTCGCTATGGATCGGAGGAAATCTTCTCTGGATTCCGGCGGCTATCTGATTTGGTGAAGACTGCCAGTCTCGCTAGCGGGATGAAAGCAGAGCTCACCATCTGCAGCATCGTCGACAGGACTGACTGCGGACCTTTGGTACAGAGCCGAGTGGAGGGTCTGGATCAAAGGCTGAGACGGTTCTGCGACCGTGTGTGCTGCAGATTCCTCGACTTGCGCCATAGGGTGGTGGGGTTTCGGGTTCCGCTGGATAGGTCAGGAGTCCACTACACACAGCAGGCGGCTACACGGCTAGCAGGGGTTGTGTGGTGTGGACTGAGCGGTTTTTTAGGTTAGATGGCTTCGGGCAAGTTCAGAAAGGGCAACAGCCTCAAAGGGTGTGGGGCAAAAAGTCAGGACATGCGGGGACCAAGCAGCAGTCGGTATTGTAATTGTATACTGTCGAAACTGCGTTGGTAAAGTACCAGAACTTCAAACACTGATAGAAAGCACCAAAGCTGAAATCGTTATAGGTACAGAGAGGTGGCTGAAGCCAGAGATAAATTCTGTCGAAATTTTTGCAAAGGCACAGACGGTGTTTAGAAAGGATAGATCGCATGCAACCGGCGGTGGCGTGTTTGTCGCTGTTAGTAGTAGTTTATCCTGTAATGATACAGAAGTGGATAGTTCCTGTGAATTATTATGAGTGGAGGTTATACTCAACAACCGAGCTAGGTTAATAATTGGCTCCTTTTACAGACCTCCCGACTCAGCAGCATTAGTGGCAGAACAACTGAGAGAAAATCTGGAATACATCTTACATAAATTTCCTCAGCATGTTATAGTCTTAGGTGGAGATTTCAATTTACTAGATATAGACTGGGACACTCAGATGTTTATGACGGGTGGTATGGACAGAGCATCGAATGACATTATACTGAGTGCACTATCCGAAAATTACCTCGAGCAATTAAACAGAGAACCGACTCGTGGAGATAACATCTTGGACTGCTTATAACAAACAGATCCGAACAGAACAGGGAATCAGTGATCATAAGGCCGTTGCAGCATCCCTGAATATGGAAGTAAATAGGAACAAAAAAAAAGGAAGGAAGGTTTATCTGTTTAGCAAGAGTAATAGGAGGCAAACTGCAGACTACCTAACAGATCAAAACGAAAATTACTGTTCCGGCACTGACAATGTTGAGTGTTTATGGAAAAAGTTGAAGACAGGTGTGAAATGCGTTTTAGACAGGTATGTGCCGAGTAAAACTGTGAGGGACGGGAAAAACCCACTGTGGTTCAACAACAAAGTTAGGAAACTACAACGAAAGGAAAGAGAGCTTCACTGCAAATTTAAACGGAGCCAAAATCTCTCAGACAAACAGAAGCTAAACGATGTCAAAGTTAGCGTAAGGAGGGTTATGCGTGAAGCGTTCAGTGAATTCGAAAGTAAAATTCCATGTACCGACTTGACAGAAAATCCTAGGAAGTTCTGGTCTTACGTTAAATCAGTAAATGGATAGAAACAGCATATCCAGACACTCTGGGATGATAATGGCATTGAAACAAAGGATGACACGCGTAAAGCTGAAATACTAAACGCCTTTTCCAAAGTTGTTTTACAGAGGAAGACTGCAATGCAGTCCCTTCTCTAAATCCTCGCACGAACGAAAAAATGGCTGACATTGAAATAAGTCTCCAAGGAATAGAAATGTAACTGAAATCACTCAACAGAGGAAAGTCCACTGGACCTGACGGCTTACCAATTCGATTCTACACAGAACGGAAGATTCCAAATGATTGGAAAAGAGCACAGGTAGTTCCGGTTTTCAAGAATAGCCGTCGAGCAGATGCGCAAAACTATAGGCCTATATCTCTAACATCGATCTGTTGTAGAAGTTTAGAACATGTTTTCTGCTCGCGTGTCATGTCGTTTCTGGAAACCCAGAATCTACTCTGTAGGAATCAACATAGATTCCGGAAACAGCGATCGTGTGAGACCCAACTCGCTTCATTTGTTCATGAGACCCAGAAAATATTAGATACAGGCTCCCAGGTAGATGCTATTTTCCTTGACCTCCGGAAGGCGTTCGAAACAGATCCGCACTGTCGCCTGGTAAACAAACTAAGAGCCTACGGAATATCAGACAGCTGTGTGACTGGATTGAAGAGTTTTTGTCAAACAGAACACATGTTGTTCTCAATGGAGAGACGTCTACAGACGTTAAAGTAACCTATGACGTGCCACAGGGGAGTATTATTTGACCATTGCTTTACACAATATTTATAAATGACCTCGTAGATAGTGTCGGAAGTTCCATGCGGCTTTTCGCGGATGATGCTGTAGTATACAGAGAAGTTGCAGGATTAGAAAATTGCAGTGAAATGCAGGAAGATGGTTCAACTGGCTCTGAGCACTATGGGACTTAACAGCTATGGGCATCAGTCCCCTAGAACTTAGAACTACTTAAACCTAACTAGCCTAAGGACATCACACACATCCATGTCCCAGGCAGGATTCGAACCTGCGACCGTAGCGGCCGCGCGGTTCCAGACTGAAGCGCTTAGAACCGCTCGGCCACTACGGCCGGCAAAATGCATGAAGAGTTGCAGCGGGTAGGCACTTGGTGCAGGGAGTGCCAAATGACCCTTAAAATAGACAAATGTCGTGTATTGCGAATACATAGAAAGAAGGATCCTTTATTGTATGATTATATGATAGCGGAACAAACATTGGTAGCAGTTACTTCTGTAAAATATCTGGGAGTATGCGTACGGAACGATTTGAAGTGGAATTATCATATAAAATTAATTGTTGGTAAGGCGGGTTCCAGGTTGAGATTCATTGGGAGAGTCCTTAGAAAATGTAGTCCATCAACAAAGGAGGTGGCTTACAAAACACTCGTTCGACCTGTATTTGAGTATTGCTCATCAGTGTGGGATCCGTACCAGGTCGGGTTGACAGAGGAGGCAGAGAAAATCCAAAGAAGAGCGGCGCGTTTCGTCACAGGTTTATTTGGTAAGCGTGATAGCGTTACGGAGATGTTTAGCAAACTCAAGTGGCAGACTCTGCAAGAGAGGCGCTCTGCATCGCGGTGTAGCTTGCTGTCCAGGTTTCGAGAGGGTGCGTTTCTGGATGAGGTATCGAATATATTGCTTCCTCCTACTTACACCTCCCGAGGAGATCACAAATGTAAAATTAGGGAGTTTCGAGCGCGCGCGGTGGCTTTCCGGCAGTCGTTCTCCCGCGAACCAGACGTGACTTGAACAGGAAAAGGAGATAATGACAGTGGCACGTAAAGTGCCCACCGCCACACACCGTTGGGTGGTTTGCGGAGTATGGATGTAGATGTAGATGCAGATGTAGTTGAAATGTTGCATCTACTAAGTGTTCTGTCAATAAAACGAAGTCTTTGGTTTGTCTTCCCCAAAACGTTATCTTTGTCGACTTTCCAGTTTAAGTTGCTCGTAATTATAATTCCTAGCTATTTTTCTGATTTGACAGCGGTTAGATTTGTGTGATTTATCGCGTAATCGAAATTTAACGTATTCGTTTTACTACTCACGTAGATGATATCACACTATTTATTTTTTTAGGGTTAATTGCCACTTTTTACATCAACAGACATCTAGTGTAATTTATTTTACAAATGATTTGGATCTTCTGAGGACTTACTAGACGGTTAATGACTACATGATCTGTGAACAATCTAATATGGCCTCTCAGACTGCCTCAAAAAATCATTTATGCGGACTAGAAAGAGCAGATGCCTGTAACACTTCGATGGGGGACAATAGATGTCATTTCTGTTTTAATCGATGACTATTCGTGAATTACTTAGAATTGAGATCTTTCTGAAGGGGAATCACATAACTGAGACGATAATCTA
Organism: Schistocerca americana; assembly: GCF_021461395.2. NCBI lineage: Eukaryota > Metazoa > Arthropoda > Insecta > Orthoptera > Acrididae > Schistocerca > Schistocerca americana. Next base: position 402,471,190 of record NC_060120.1, read on the forward strand.
TAGCATGCAATTTGATTGAAGTTGCTTGCGAGAGACGGTGTCAAAAGCTATTGAGAAATCTAGAAATATAGAATCAATTTGAATACACCTGTCGGTACCACTCATTACTTTGTGAGAATAAAAAGCTAGTTGCGTTTTACAAGAACGCTGTTTTCTGAATCCTTGCTGACTGTGTGTGAAAAGACTGTTTTCGTAGAAGTAGTCCATAATGTTTGAACAGTGTATGTTTCAAAACCATACTACAATTTGCCGTTAGTGATATTGGTCTGTAATTCATCAGATTACTCTTGATTTGTTTATTGAGTACTGGTATGATCCGTACAACTTTCCAGTTTCAGCTACGGATCTTCCATCGTGCGAGCAGTTCCATATGACTATGTATATATCAGACTACATAGAAATGAATCAATTCTCAGATGGAAGGTCACGCTAAATTTGGAGCTTCTGTAAAATTTCGCTGATTTTAGGGGTTTGCGTTCTTTCAAATTTGGCATGCATTTTTCGTTGCTTCTACAACAAAATTCTGACGTGTTTCGTGTACCACTTGGGTGGAATGTGTCAGTTCTCTCTCTTAATTTATTTGGTGTTTCTCCACTCCTGTCAAAACTACTTGTTTGAACTGAAGTCACGTCTGGGCTACACTTACAGAGTTAATTTGAAATTAATAGAAGGTGAAACGTTTGAAGCGAATTTTGAACAGATTTCCAAAACAAAAGTTCTTTGCTTTTATTTTGATGTCTTTGGAAGTTATGGTATTGAGTCTAGCTACAAGAGCCTTGTTGTCACTAATGCCCATATCCATCATGATGCTCCCTGTTTGCACGTGATTATTTGTTGTTTAAGAGGTCGGGTATATTTTTGCAACCATTTACAATTCGTGCGTGCTCCTGAATTAACTGTTCAAAAAATGGTTCAAATGGCTCTGAGCACTATGGGACTTAACTTCTGAGGTCATCAGTCCCCTAGAACTTAGAACTACTTAAAACTACCTAACCTAAGGACATCACACACACCCATGCCTGGAGCAGGATTCGAACCTGCGACCGTAGCGGTCACGCGATTCCAGACTGAAGCGCCTAGAACCGCATGGCCAATTAACTGTTCAAAGTTATTAATGGAGACAGCATGTAGTACGATTTTGGACGATTTTTATAGCTACCACGGGTTTCAGGAAGCATCTTTGCAAACGTATCGAGGGCAGATTGAAGTCACCACCATGTATAACTGCGTGGAGCAGCTATTAGAAATGAGACTCTGATCATCTTTGAACTCTCCTGCAGCTATATCATGTGAGTCTATAAAAGGAACCCGTTGTTAATCTGAAACCAACCGCTGTATTATAATTCAAACGTCGTCTGGTCAAAACATGCTACCACTTTCGACACGAAAAAAGCGTCATACTCAGGCCGCAAGCGTGTTCTGCATTCCAGATTCGAAACACAATGAAACAATACAATTTCTTAATCTTTTTTACACCAGCATGAACAGCCAACGGAGTGCCGTGCAGCGGGGCTAAAATCAAAAGGATTCCGTAACTTCCAGCTACAATCCCATCAGTGGTCTGAAGACGACGCTTTATCGCGTCGAAACTGGTAATGCGTTCTGAATAAACGCTGTTTGAATTACGGTACAGCTGTTGGTTTCAGTTTTCATTATTTAAGTACGAGCTTCATATACGGCTGCTGTCCCACTGTTCTCTATAAATTTCCCGAGAGTTATAAATTTATTATGTTTGTTAACTGAACCTCTACACATATTAATTTCCGGTAGCTATCTGCACTGTGCGACAGAATTAAGGGGGATGTAACGGAAAATGTAAACATTTATTTAAAAAAATCATTACAGCCATATTTATTAATGTACAAATCTAAAATTTTGTGTGTCTAAAACAAAAGATCTGTGTTTTAACGGGAAATAAAATGAAATGTGCAGGATAAATTTTTTGCAGAAATTTTAATTTTTTGCTCTTTATTGTCTTTTTTATACAAAGCCATAACTCTAATTCTAATTATGCAATTATTCTGAAAATTTTATCGTAGTGTCCTGAAAATATTGTAAGACCACTGAATTACAGTTATTAATTTATGATGCAAATTGTATCATTAAAGGAGTTTTCAATTTAGCACATACAAAAGTAACTTTTTAGTACATACAGTCATCTAAAAATCAGAACGTAATTGCAGGATCTCGTATTTTTCAGTTCCAGAGAGACATCAACACGTTGTGAACAGTTTCTGAAATTTTCATAGCATTAGCGCATATACCTCTTGAGAAAAGGCTTCTAATAACGTGAAAAGGCTGAACAGAGAGACTGAGGTTCAATTATTTTCTTCTCATATTTCTTCATATAATAAGCTTACCTCAATTTTAAGTCTTCCATACTGATACTCATCGTCCTTCAGGTTTCTCTTCTCTCCTCATCGAAACTGTCTCGCTTTTATTTGCAGGTAAGACTCTGATCTGTTAGCTTTGTTGTCGCTGATGGTGTAAAATGCTTTTCTTGTAAACACACCAGGATCCATACCAGCTCGCTTCAGCACTTCAATTCTGCCATTATTTCCGCTATTGTAACATAAAACTGCATCATAGACACCTATTTTGAGTACTTCAAGTCCACAGGATGTCCTTTTTGACCATATAATCCAAATTAAATTATTGAGGCTTTATTTTGCATTTTGTGTCTTTCAGTGAAGACACTTCCTCAATAAATCAGGGTTTGCTAGAAACTTGAATGTGGGCTTAATTGCAGTCATAACAGGTTGTGGTAACGAATGTTTATGTGAATACGTATCATTTCTGTTGTTTAACTTACACCAAGCGTCTTTCGGACACAGACTGTGCATTGGTGTTTGGTCAGTGGATAGTTCGCGGAAAAAAGAATTGCCCACACAGCACGCTTCGTTGCCTCTAAATTATGTGTGTTTCTCTTGATAGCTCTCCCATAAAATAACTGAAGAGAAGCAATTTCTTTCAGAGTAGGCCTGCCTTTTCCTCCTAGTGGTGTTCCATTCTCAAGTACTTCACCTTTCTTATCTTTCAGCAAGCGACGAAGCCGACCACGAAGCCTCTTTTGGATTTGGCCAGCACATTCCCACTTTCCTATTGTTGTATTGTACGGAATTTTATTTATTACGGCTTTCAACGAAGAGGAGTCCCCATCACATAGGTATTTAGTATATCTAACACCATACTAGTCCTCAGATCATGGGAACATCCTCACAACTGCAGCACCCTCCATGCCTCCACTTGAGCCACTATAAGTTTAGAGCATGCTACTGCATGCTTTTCTTGGTAATTTCTCAGTGTCTTCATTGTTGGACATTTTCCTTGTAGCACATTGGTGGAAGCATTTGGATATAATTTCTACATCTAAAACTTTACCTGACTCCATACCAATAACAGATGCAACTCCAAACATCGATGTGCGATCCCTTTCCATCCAGGTCCCATCTACATACACACACAGGTCGGTAATATTTGTAGGAGATTCACTGTCATGATTATCTATTTATTTTTGGTTATTTCCACCAAGCTCTCCACTGATTTCTTCATAGAAACTTTGACAGTATCGCATACAGCATCAGAATTTCTTTATTTATTTTTCTAAACCTTGCACAATGTTCGTCAGGATAGAAGTCAGAAGCGGAGGGCGTTGTAAAATGAAAATTAATTGAGTGGAATGGACCCAGTTTATTCTTGTAATGATGGTGCAGTGGTGCCTACGTAGGGCTGAGCAGCCCCAAGAGGGGTTGCCGTCTGCTCATCAGAGAGGCAGAGGCTAGAGGAGCGACTACTCGGGGCCGAGGTCAGAAGCTAAGAGAGCGCGGAGCTGTTTCCAAGCCGCCCTCGCCGCTCCCGGCCGCGTCCCCACGTGATCACACGATTAGTCTCTGATTGGAGGATTGATTCCGCCAACGCGCCTTGCTAGTAGCGTGCCCCCGTCAGCGCAACCAACCCGTGGGACTTGAGTCTGACCGAGGAGCACGTGGCAGGAATGTGCCGACCATGGTCTTCCGGCCAGCACCTTCCACCACAGTATGCCCAAGCCGGCTACGGCCGAACATTATGCATTGAAAATTTATTTAAGTAAAATTTTGTCGGCAATGATCCCTCTTGGGGGTCTCCTCCCTGCACATACTTTCCCCTTCCGAAGAAGGCTCTCTGGATGAAAATGAATGAGCTTATTCTAATCGATTATTCCATTTAAAAAAATATATGATCATTATGAAGGGTCCCATAACATAGTGATATTAATATGTGCAACTGTTACAAAGTGGCCTGAAGGGCCTGAAGGAAGGCTCTTGAATAACAAACTTGTGAAGTTGGTGCGACGGCAGTGGGGCGGCGCCATGCTGTGAATGTGTGTCGGCGGTATCAGTGGTGGTGGGTACCCAGGCGATGATGAGGGGCACCGGAGCACAGCACACTGAAACACTCCACCCTCGTGGGGGTGAGAGAATGCTCCCAGGCCTAATAGTCACAAGGGGGTTTTTCCCCGTAATATTACTTTGAGTTCTTAAATCTAGGATTACAATGGTAATTGCCCAAGTGGGTGAATGAGAACATTACAAAATGACAAAAATTTAAAGAGAAAACAAAATAACTTACATGAGGGTTAAAACTCGACAGTTAAATTGTGATTCCATAGACTTTACATAGAAATACAAATCCATTACAAAATTAGTTCATTGACCTGACACCTAGACTACAACTTAATTCTAAGGGGGGGGGGGGGGGGTCATGCCTGATCGCATGCACCAAGGTTGGCAGGTAGTTTCAGGTGTGATATTCACCTTCAGGTTGTGGGGGTGGTACTACTTATCGGAAGGAAGTGAAACATTTGCAAAACCCTCTTTTACAGAGTATCCAGGATACTACAATCAGAATTATTACAGTGATGATTACCGAACCAGCGCTGGGTAATACAACGGTGGTTAATCGCTTGGTTTGGTGCCA